>NC_058378.1:55302500-55656250 GCF_018350175.1 Felis catus | reverse complement strand
AAAAGGCAGGCAGGACAGGATGCTGTGAGACTCCTTAATGGGAGCCTTTTCCTGCAAGGCAAGGCTGGCTCATGGTCATCTTTTGCAGCCTTGAGGGTCAGGCATACACATGGGATCAGATGGGGAGCATAATATAACTTTACAGATACTCATCACAGTAGTGTGCCGGAGCTGGCTCTCACCTGAAGCTTGTGAGAACCCATTGTATGCTCCTTTTCCCAATTCCATGTTCTGTAACTCTGAAATCAGCCAGGGTGGGAGTGTTTACACCAGGGAAATCAGCAAACGCGCCAAATCAGGGCTCTCCCCTCCCCTTAGCCAATTGTTAATCATCAGCACATCACTCACTGATCATTAGAAAGTATTTCTTCGAAAGTAGTCTTTTATATTTGCAAGTTTCTTATATAAAAACTTTAAAATTGCATCTGACTCCTTTAAAGATTTCTATTTTTGATTTCTGGAAAGCATTTTTCCTATTGTATTTCATGATCTATTCCTGACATAGTTACTGGCCAGAGCTTCGTAACAAAACACCACCACCTTGTGACAACTCCCTAAATTGCAGGTTGGAGTTCCAGTGGGCTCAGCCAGGACTGGAGCAGATGGTATTTCCACCGGTGGGCATTTTAGATGTTTCCTCTGGCCTCTCCATTCAAGTTCAACATTTCTGTGAAAGATTACCCTGCTTGACCTCTTCATTATAGCCAGGACAAGCCTAAGAGAGGTGCAGGGGAGCCTGTGCCCCCAGGGACATGGTTGAGTGAGGCAACCTCTGGTGCCTTGGGTCAGTGCTTCTCAGACTTTAGTGTGCACACGTTCATGGGAATCTTGTTCACATGCAGCTTCTGATTCAGCAGGTCTGGTGTGGACTCTGTGATCTCGTATTTCTGTCGAGCTCCAAGACAACAATGCTGCTGCTCGTCTGCAGATTACACTTAAGAGTAGCCAGAGTTGGTGAGGGAAACTTTCCCCAGGTGGTAGGAATCCTCAGAGAGCTTCTCTTAGGAGATGGCCATGGGCCATGTTTTGCCTTTTGGTAAGAATTCAAAAGCTGTGTGTTTTGAATGCATAGACTTAGCTCATTTGCTTCTAACTATTGTTCAGCCAACTTGTTGACTTAATTCTTAAATTTTCATATTAAAAAAATTTTTTAATGTTTATTTTTGAGAGAGAGAGACAGAGCATGAGCAGGAGAGGGACAGAGAGAGAGGGAGACACAGAGTCCGAAGCAGGCTCCAGGCTCTGAGCTGTCAGCACAGAGCCCGACGCGGGCCTCGAACTCACAAACTGCAGGATCATGTTATGGGCTGAAGTTGGACACTTAACCGACTGAGCCACCCAGGTGCCCCAATATTTTTTTTATTTATTTGGAATCTATTTTGGTGTATAGTGTAAGGTCCTCAAATAGCTAACCCATTTGTCTATACATAATTCATAGTTTAGTCCCCCTCTTTCCACAAATTTGTGAGATTTCCTTATATATGAATTTTCTTATATAGACTAGAGATCACTTCTGGACTATTCCATGTTGCAGGGTTGTTGTAGCTTTAAAACATATTTTGATGTCTGATGAGGCCCGTCCTCCCTTAGTGCTCTTTCTTGACTGTTATCACCTAATTATGCAGATGAACTTTAATACCACCTTATCATAATAAGAAAACCATTGAGACTTTGATTGAAGCATAATAAACCTACACATTAATTTGAAAAAAAATCAACATAGCATGTCTTTCTTTTCATGTCAGTCACTTTTTATAGCTTTTAGTAGAATTTTACATTCTTGACATAGTATCACACTTTTGTATCAAGGTTATTTCTAGAAATGTGGTGCTCTTTGCTATTTTAAATATAATTTATTATTTTATTTATATCATTATATAAAATTTTATTTTATATTATTTATATTCGTAAGATAGCCATTAGCCACATGTAGCAATTTAAATTTAAATTAATTAAAATAAAATAAAATGTAAAACTCCGTTCCTCAATTACATTAGCCACATTTCAAGTGCCCAGTAACCACATGTGGTTATTGAAAAGCTCAGATATAGAACTTTTCCACCATTGCAGAAAGTTCTATTGCACAGCTGTATAGTGGTATTGTTGATCCATTGTTGATCCAGTGGTATTGTTGACCTTATGTGTTATTACAGTATCTTATTTTATTTGGGAACACTTTTCAACTTATTCTTTTAAATTTCTAGGAAGAGCAGTTGCTTTTACCCAAACTTCTGGTTTATTTTCTGTGACAGTATTACCCTGATTCTCTTCCTAAAGATGAAAGATGAAAGATGATTCTCTTCCTAAAGATCTTCCTAAAGATGAAAGCAGGAAGGGCCAATATATCCCTGATGGTTGCTACTCCTACACTCGCCATGGCAGACATCACTAATCAATCACAGCACTCTTTGCTGTTCCCTGAACTATTGCTGTTTTTGAAACTGACATCTTCGTGCCTTGCTCTTCTCTGGTTCCTGAGATGGAATAGGATGCAGTGGCAGGAAAAGAGGTGTCTTCCCCATGTGTGCTCCCCAGAGGAGGGCCTTGATCCCACCTCCTGAGAGTAGTTCTCCAGTCATTCTCCTCCATGGCCTTCTATGGCCCCACTCAGGGAGGCCTGTCTTTTCTGTTTCATTATTCTTATTGCACTATCTGAAGAGGACATCATTTTCAGCCTACTTCCTTCCCCATAGAAGGTTGGGGGCCCAAGGATCACTAGGGTTCATTTTAAATCTCAAACAGTTGAGGTCTTTTGCAGGCCATACTAGTGGGCGTTTTGGGCACAATACTTTTCTGAAATGTGAGCTGTCTTCCTATTTGATTCAGCTCCACATGCCATAGCCACACCACAGTCATTTCCTAGACATGCCTCTCTGTCCGGCGTAATGGCTGGCACCTTGCACTTATGAGGCCTCTGTGAGGGAACCACACTTTTGGTCTCCTGTACCGAACCATGCTTCTCACACTGCAAGAATGTACTGGGCACCATCTAGACTGGCCCTCGCTATAGAGTTGAGTTCTTTTTTTGTCTCACACCAATTTCTTCAGGTATATTTACATACTGTACAATTACCCATTGTAAGTGTACAATTCAATGATTTTAGTAAGTTCATAGTTGTGCAACCATCACCACCATTAAATTATGGAACATTTCCACCGCCTGGAAAAGTTCCCTCATACCCATTTATAGTCAAGTCCCCATCCTGACCCCAACCTTAGCGATCACTTTTCTGACTCTGTAAATTAGCCTTTTCTAGACATTCAGGATAAATGGAATCATCTTTTGCATCTAGCTTTTTTCACTTAGCTAGATGTTTTTGAACTTCATACATGTTGTAGCATGTGTCAATAGTTTGTTCTTTTTAATTGCTGAATAGTTTTCCATTTTATATGTATGTCACTTTTTGTTGATCTGCTCCACAGGCAATAGACATTTATGTTGTTTTCAAGTTTGGAGCCATTGATGAATAAGGTTGCTATAAACATTTGAATTTATGTCTTTGTGTGGACATATGTTTTCATTTCTCTTGGGAAGTTTCCCTAGGAGTAGAATTTCTGGGTCTTTTGATAAGATTATGTTTAAGTTTTTAGGAAATTGCCAAATGATTTTTCTACAGGTAGTATACTATCTTATATTCCACCTAGCAATGGATGAGGGTTCCCATTTCTCTACACCACAAAGCTGAGTTTGAATTAGCCTTTGTTACTCAAAGGCCTTCTCAGTTTTCCTTTCATTGATTAGTAATGAGAATAGGTTGGGTCTTCCCTCAATTTCTGCACTCTCCCTATTCCTTTTCATTCCACTATAAATTGCCTAATTCTCTATAAAACTCTTTTCTTTCTTATCAAATGCAGCTAATAGCAACCAAAGCATGCTATTAACATTCTGACTCTCCATCTCTCCACTCAAAGCCATAGTTCATTCAGTTTATCATCTGCCTTCCAAGTTAATGCAGGCAATATTTTTACCAGGTACCTTATCACTGCATAACATACATCACCTCCTTCCAGCCTTAATTAACAGTTTCCTTGACATCCACTGCCTTGTGCCCAAACACAATTTATTTTTGTTACAGTAGAACACTACTTCTGATAGCAATTTCTGTATTAGTCAGGATGAAGATATTGTGCTCTGGTAACAAATAGCCCCAAATCTCAGAGACTTATAAAAATAGCAGTTTTTATCCTCCTTATTCATGCCACGTATCCATCCTGATCAGCCATATCTCTGCTCCACATCATATTTACTCTAGAACCCAGGGTGATAGAGTCACCGCATTCTGGAATGTTGCTTGTCTCTTGGTAAAAGGAAAAGAGGACATGTGAATCATGCACTAACTCTTAAAGCTTCCTCTCACATTTAATTAGTCAGAGCAGGTGAAGTGGCCAGTCCTAACATTAATGGGACAGAGACAGATAATCTTCCCCAGGGAAAGGCAGCAAATATTGTGAACAGTAGTATCATTTACCACATTATGCTTTTTTTTTTTTTTTTTTTTTTTTTAATATCCTGGAGACTCTGGCAAAGAAAGAAACAGCTGCCTCTATGTGGTAGTTTTGCCCAGAGCTGTTCACAGCTAGAGTAAGACAGGGTGTCCTTTTAAAATACCTTATAGACCTAGGCCTTTGATCTTCATGGTGGTTGGCCCTGGCCCTGTGGCTTTGATACACAGAATTATTATGTGTTATTCCTCTGTCTCTACCAGCCCCATGTGTTAGGTTCAGGGAAAGATCTGATTGGATGGACTTCATTTCTAGGGGGTGCCTGTATGGCTCAGTTGGTTAAGTGTCTGACTCTCGATTTCTGCTCAGGTCATGATCTCATGGTTCATGAGATCAAGCCCCATGTCAGGCTCACGTTAACAGCGTGGAGCCTGCTTGAGATTCTCTCTCTCTCTCTCTCTCTCTCTCTCTCTCTCTGCCTGTTCACTCCTGTTCACTCTCTCTCTCTAAATAAATAAATAAATAAACATTAAAAAAATACTTTACAGACCTAGGCCTTTGATCTTTAAGGTGGTTGACCCCAGTCCTAGGACTTTAATACACAGAATTATTACATGTCATTCCTCTGTTCACTCTCTCTCTGTTCACTGTTCACTCTCTCTCTCTCTCAAAATAAATAAATAAACATTAAAAAAATACTTTACAGACCTAGGCCTTTGATCTTCAAGGTGGTTGACCCCAGTCCTAGGACTTTATTACACAAAATTATTACATGTCATTCCTCTGTCTCTGCCAGCCCTATGTGTTGGGTTCAGGGAGAAATTTGATTGGACGGACTTTCATTTCTAGAGTTTTCCATCCAACGTCCAATGTCCTCTGAAACATTCATAAATCCATTTTTTTTCTTGATCTCCAGCTTAAATGGACCCATTTATGGTTTTTTTTTTTCTTCCCAGCTGTCTTTTGGGGAGACATTGCCTTGGACGAAGAGGACCTGAAGTTATTTCATATTGACAAAGCCAGAGACTGGATCAAGCAGTCAGTAGAGGAAGGGGGACATAGCACAGGTAAGTACTGTGTCCCCTACTTCTCTTTCTCTGGGGAGAGGGGTCAGGGACTCCAGCAAGGGTAGGTGTGGACCATGAGACGTCAGTATCTGACCTGTCAGTCCCATGCACACCTGTTTGTGGAAAACCAGAGGGACGCTCTTTCTGCCCTACAGGCTATGGAGCCAGAGCCTCCGATCTGCTGATCCTTGTAAGAGAACATCCATTTGCCTCTTTATCTGAAGGTTCAGACTCCAGCTCAGAGGGTTCAGACTTGAGCTCAGTGTGGCTTCTCAGGACTTTGGCCTCAGGGTCCAGCACTTCCCAGACTGGAGAGAATTACTGCATGGGCTCCATTTAGGGCATGTTTGTTGATGATGCTCCTAATGCTTAGCACTGGGGGGAGATGTTTGCCCATGGGGTGCTGTGCTCTTCTTTTGCAGACAAACCAGGAAATACGATGGGGCTTCTGACGTTGGTACTCTTCTCCCTCCTTGCCTCCACCCTGGGGTGAATAGTAGGGGGACTGTGTCTTGAGTTCTCAGTCACCCTGCCCATTGGGCTCAGATGCCTCAGCTCCGGGGAATCCCCATTCTGAAAAGCAGCAGAAGGGGAGGCTGTGCTGTGAGGCTAATGGGCCAGTGTGGCTCACGATGGCTTGCTATTTGGTGACCAGGGCTCACACGTGCCTGTTGCCAAACGACCTCTGCTACTTGCAGCCCCTCCTCCCACCCTCTTTCCTTTCTCTTGAGACTTTTTAACACTTACTGTGGTAAGAACCAAGGGGTTTACTCCCTTGACAAATTTTTAAGTGTACAAACTGTATTATAAACTATGGGCCCAGTGTGGTATGGCAGATCTTCAGAACTTACTTATCTTGTATAACTGAAGTTTTGTACCCTTTTCGGGAGGCACCTGCCATGGCCAAATGCAGTGCTGGAAAAAGAGGAGTAAGATGTGACTCCTGCTTTCAAGGAAACCATTCATGCCAGGCAGACAGGGTTTAGACTTGGACAAGCTGTCCAACATCTCCAAGGCTCACTTTTCCTATCTGCAAAATGGGGATGAAACCGGCACTCACTCCATAGGGGGTTGGGAGGATGGAGTCCAGGGTAATGCACCAGCCTGGTGCCTGGTACATAGCAAGTTCTCAGGCAATGGCAGATATGATCACTGAGGTGCTCCCAGTCTAGTGGAATGAGGCTGTCAGATAAATAGATGAAGGGCGGTTCCTCACGGCAAGTGCTCTGACGAACCAAGAGCAGTGGGAAGAGACAAGAGTGAGGGGAGGAAGCCTACCCAGCTGAGCCGGGAAAGGCATTGTGGGAATGGGAACTCTTGCATTATGTCTTGAAGGATGAGTATGAGTTCCTGAAGTCAAGAATTGAAAAGAGACATTTCAGGCAGTGGGGAAGCCATGTGGGGAGTATGAGAGGGCTTATCTCTACTCTGGGAACAGCGGTAAGGTGTGAGTCCCTGGAGTGTGGCTCTTTGGGGTAGGCTGTGGTAGACAGATGCTCCTGGAAAGGGTGGCCAGGGTAGATGGTGAGGATGCCTGTCAGAGGGGTGAGTAGAAATGTGCCCAGAGTAAGGGGGCAACTCCCATGGCTCAAATATGAGCAACTACTGGGACTGGCCAAGTCCAAGCTCCTGCCAGGGGCTGGGGGAGGAGGGGACCCAGGATCCCCATCTGTTTGAATTTTAAATGGGCTTTTACAAACCAAATTATTTTTCACACCAATATACACAACCTTAATCGGGCTCTCACAAAAGGAAGCATCTCCATAATTCTACCACTGCAACTAACCAGTTCTTACCTGGAGGCCTAGAGAAGTTGACCTCATTGTCATCTCTGTGTGGTTAAAATTTTTTAAACTTCTTTTTGCAATATTGCTTAAAAATAGTAAATTCACATGTCTCAAATACACAGGATTGTGAACTTTTACATATGTCCACATAAACGCCACCCAGACCAAGGCATGGAACATTTCCAGAGCCATGGACGCTCCCTCATGCCCCCTCCCAGTCAGTACCCATCCCACTCTCCTGGCCTCTGTCACACGGACTTATTGTACCTGCATAAATAGAGTCACACAGCATGCGTTGTTTGTGTCTGTCTTATTTCACTCAGCTTTTTGACCTTGTTGCGTGAAGCAGTTTGTCTCTCGTTGTTGCGTGTGGTATTCTCTTGTGTGACCGAATGCTAGTGAAGTCATCCTTCTGTTGACAGACATTTAGACAGGTCACAGTTTTGGGCTGTGATCCGTAAAGCTGCTGCTGACATTCTTAGACGTATGTTAGGATGGACGCAAGCACTGGTACCCACGGGGCAAGCACGAGTGGGATTGCTGGGTCTCGTGGTACGTAAGCTTTAGTAGATACCGTCTGTTTTCCAAAGTGCTTGCACCAATGCACACTCTGTGTGGTACATACTGACTTGGAAAGTAGGAGCGGTGACCATGCAAGATCCAGGAGGACCCTGGAGCTGGAGCTGTTTGGCTTGGGGACCCTTCTCACACACTCTGGGCCAGCACAGCAGTTACTTGATGCTTGTCCACGAACACAAGTGCTCAAGGTCACCCCTATCAGTGATCCTCTGTGGTCCTGGGGGGACCTGCCATGGCACAGCGTGGGGGTCCAGCCTTGGCAGATGTGAGTGGGAGACCCCAGAGAGAGTCTGGGAGTGGCCAGCCACCATGTGGGCCAGCTCCTGGAGAGTTGCCTGCCTGGAAGGTTGCCTACGATGCTCAGTGCAGGGAAGCCTGGAAGCCCTGCCTTCACCTCTCTCACAGCACTCCCCAAGGCCAGCATGGTCAGCCTCCTGGTCTAAGAACTTGGATCTTCTCTTTCCTTCTTCCCTGTGAACTCAGAGAAGTAGAGTCCACATCAAATTTGCCTTCAGATCCCTTGAAGGTGGCCCAGTCCCTTGTACCTAGAAGGCACTGGTCAACATGGGTGAGAGAGGAAGAAGGAAGAGGCCTGTGGAGATCAGCAGATCCTGGAACCATCTCCTAGGGATTTAGACGATCAAGAGCTCCAATAGGGCTTTGCTTCCTGACAGATGGTTAAAGCACCGACTACAGTCATGGGCTTTGGGGTCAGACCATCTGGGCTTGGATTTTTGAGCTGGGTCTCAGTTTCTTCATCTATAAAATAGGAATAGTAATGCTGCAAGGACAAAAAGAATATGTATGAAGTGCTTAGCACAGTGCCTGGCTAATAATAAGAGCTCAATAAATATCAAATCTGCCACCTCTTCATTGTTAGTAGGAATAGTATTTACAGAAAGCCCACTGATCTGGAGGGTGTAGGGCTAAAATGGAGAGTGGGGAAACTTTACAATGTACCGGAGGGAACTTGCAGCTTGGGTTTGAGGCCTTTGAAACATGTACCTACCTAGTGTTTCCTCCTTCCCAAGCTTGGAATTTTTTTTTTTTTCTGTGTGTTTTTATGGGAAAGTGATTTTTATCCTGATCACTTTTCTCTGCGGGCCAATAGTACTTTGCAACTATCTAGAATAGTTGTTTTATTTTCAGAATGGGAATACTTTTTATTGTTTTTGCTGATTAAACCAATACTGCCAGTTGTTTGGGAAAAAAAAAAAAGTCCAATAGCTCAAAATTATAGAAAATAGAAAGTAAAAATCTCCTGTTCTCTCAGCTCCAGGGATCCGTGCTGTTATCAGTTTGCTGGATTACTTCCAGCCTTGCCAGGCTCAGGCCATGTGCATATAGGTATTTTTAAAACATAGAAAGGATTTTTCTCAACACCGTCTTGTGCAGCCTGTGTATTTCATTTAACACCACCTCACAGACATCTTTTCATGCGGTACATTGTGGTCTAATCACATTTAATGTGCAACTCTGCCACAATTCATCAAGCTAATCCTGTACAGATGGGCATGAAGATTGTTTCCCTCTTTTTTCTGGTAATTTTTTCCTATTAGAAACAATGAGGCTGTGAACAACTTTGTGCATAGATCCTTAAACATTTGCTTTGATTAAAAAACTAACTAAATAAAAAGGAACCACACTTTTACTCCGTCTTCCTGCTTCCAAATGTGCAAAAAGATGTATTCTTAGATTTAGGTTATTTCATTTCCAAGCATTGGTTAGTGTTCCTGTGTTTTAGGGGAGGGAAGGAGTTTTGAGGGGAGGGGGCGCTGAATCCCTGGAGGGGATCAGAGCAGGGAGGGTTCAGAACCTTGCAGTGTAACCCCAGAAGGCTTCTTTCCCTGGTTCATCCTGTGAGTTTGGAGCTGTTCTCTTGGCTACAGAATGAAACCGTATCTTTGCCCTAGAAGTGACCAAGTTGGCCTCATTCTCTAGATGTGCCCAGTGTCCTAAATTCAGTGAGTGGCAGAACCGGGGTCGGAACCAGGCTTCCCAACTCCCAGGCCAGGGAGTCCTCCCTTGTACCTCCAGGTGTCCTCCCCTGCACCCACCTGTCGGCCGTGTTGCCAGTCAGAAGGAACAGAGAGCAGCAGAGGTGCGTGGAATCAATCATTCCTTTGCCATCACTTGGAAGGTAGGCTGGAGCCTCTATGGGCCAAAGGGTGAGCAAAGACCTTGTGCCTGGGTTGGTTTAGGAGCCCAATGAGAGTGCTGCACTGGCCACAGAAGAGAGCTGCTGAGGACCCTGGGACCCCCAGCCGGGAGCCCCCTCGCTGTTTGCTTAAAGCAGTCAGTCTCCCTGCCTCTAGTCCCTCCTTCCCCATCCTGCTTCCAGGTGATCTTCCTGGCCCTGACCTTGAAACCACCAAACAATGGTCCCCCAAACTCATGTCTACGTGGAATCTCAGAATGTGACCTTATTTGGAAACAGAGGACTTGCAGACGTAATTAATTAAGGGTCTTGGGATGAGAGCTAAATGCAGTGACTGGCGTCTTTATAAGAGGAGGGGAGCACACAGACGCAGAGGAGGCCGTGTGAAGAGGACCGCAGAGACCGGAGTGAAGCATCTACAGGCCAGGGAGCACCACAGAGCTGTCACCCGTTAGCCAGAGGCGAGGCAGGATTCTTCCCTAGAGCCTGCAGAGGGAGCACGGCTCGGCCAACACCTTGACTTCAGGCTTCTAGCCTCCGGGACTGGGAGGGAATGGATTTCTGCTGTCTTAAGCCATACACTTTGTGGTAGTTTGTTATAGCAGTCCCAGGAAATTAACACAACTGCAGTGCTGAAGACCCTTCGTGGCTCCCTGTCACCCAGCAGAAACATTCCTTAGTCTGACCTTCGTCTGGGCCCTCCACACTCTGTCTACCACCTGTGTATCCAGCCCCCTTCCCTCTCCTGGTCCTCCAGCCAAACATAATGACATTGTCTGCACAAGCCCCCTGTTTCCCTCCTTTCAGCCTCTGTCCCAGCTATGCCCTCTACCCCTCTTTCTGCAGAGAAAGAAAGGAAGGCCCTGAGAAAGCCAGTGACTCCTCCAGGGCCCTCCAACTGGTGTGCTTTCGTGACTGGGCATGGCCGCCAGTTTGGGAGGCCACCTGGGTTGACAGTGCTGTTAAAATCAGCCCGTGTTGTGCTTGGGATTGAAAGAGTTCTATTTTCTCGCCGTTTTCAGACAGGCCCCTGCCCCTGCCACGGGAGCTGCCGGAGGAAGCGGCAGCAGCATCTTGGATGTGTGCGGGGCAAGGAGGCAAGAGTGCATTCTGCAGGGAGAGAAAGTCCTTCTGTGTGCATTTCATTTGCAGAAAGAAGAATGGGAGCTCTGAGCAGGCATGGGCCAAGCTGTTCCATGAATGGGACCCTTGAATTAACATTGCAGAGTTTCCTAAAGCTGCTAATCGGATTAGCTGTGTACTGAAGGAAGTACTTAGCGGGACACACACACTCTCTGGCCCTCCTGCATCTTCTTCCATGTGATGGTGCAAGCCTGATGGCCCCGTTTCTGAGTTCCGAGACACCTCTTCTGCTAACCACACAAGGTGGAGGGCAGTGTGGTTGATGTTTTGGACTTTTATTTGTTTGTATCTTCCCAGGGAGCCAGTGTTGCACATTCTCATCTTCACAAATATCTGGGAACCTGGAGAGGAAGTATCGCCTTGCATTATCTCCATCCGGATAGTGGATCTGATTTCTTGGTCTTTGTAAGGAGGACTCGGAAAGGGGAAATGGTTGTGATGACTTATTGGCTCTGATGGAAGCTGATGTTCCCGCCTTGTCTATTCTGAGCCACTGGGCCATGTCCAGCTCTATTTAAGAAACCATCCTTCCTCTAAATCCTCGGTTCCTAAACCCCTGCCATCTGTGTGAGTGTCTGCATGAGCCCAGCAGTTTGAGCCCCTGACTTCAAAAGAATGAAACAGCAGGAGTGAAACATGGGTTTGGATAACTTGCCTCCCCTCTCTGGGCCTCCTCTCTGAACCCTGAGGGCCCACCCACCTGGCAGACCCTTCAGCTCCTAGACTTAGTGGTACATGTTATCGTTCTGTAGATTTAAACTCTGGTGTTTCAGGCCAGAGAAAAGAGGGGGTGCAAAGGCCATTGGGCATCAAGGGGCACAATTAGGCATCCAAGGCTAATGCATACCCATGCATACCCATGAGATGCCCACATGTACTCTGAGGCTTTCTGGGCTCATAGAGTTTCTGGGTTCACAGGGTTTCTTTCTCTCCTTGCCTTCCAAGGTTTGAAGCTCTCAAAGGAGACCCAACATGTCTCTACTCCCAACACATTTTTAGCTTCGAGGCTCTTGAGAGAGCTTGTGGGTGGGGTTGTTTTAAGCAGCCCCATCGACAGGCTGTGATTTTCAGCCTCCATTCCTGTGGAGACATTCCCTAAACTTTGTAGACATGGCTTCACCATCTCATTAATTTTCTTTATTGGATGTGGGAGTGTCCAGATAAGAAGTGGGGCAGTGAGTGGCTCCCTGTGACATCTTGTAGAGGAGACAATATTCTGAGTAATGGATGAATGCCAGGTTAAACTCTTGCTAGGGCAGTGAATTGGATTCAAGTCTGTCTCCTAGCATCATGCAATGCCAAATGCTGTCTTAGCAAAATCTGGTGGCCTCTGCTCCTGGTGCCACTACTGACTTAGAAAGCTGAAGAGGGACAAGAGGCTGTCAGGGAGCAATCTTTTTTTTATTAT
Source organism: Felis catus (assembly GCF_018350175.1). Taxonomy (NCBI): domain Eukaryota; kingdom Metazoa; phylum Chordata; class Mammalia; order Carnivora; family Felidae; genus Felis; species Felis catus. The sequence goes on along the minus strand of NC_058378.1, from coordinate 55,643,665 downwards.
TTTTTTATTTTTTTAATTTACATCCAAATTAGTTAGCATCTAGTGCCCCAATGATTTCAGGAGTAGATTCCTTAGTGCCCCTTACCCATTTAGCCCATCCCCCTTCCCACAACCCCTCCAGTAACCCTCAGTTTGTTCTCCATATTTATGAGTCTCTTATGTTTTGTCCCCCTCCCTGTTTTTATATTATTTTTGTTTCCCTTCCTTTATGTTCGTCTGTTTTGTCTCTTAAATTCTTCATATGAATGAAATCATATGATATTTGTCTTTCTCTGACTAATTTCACTTAGCACAATACCCTCTAGTTCCATCCACGTAGTTGCAAATGGCAAGATTTCATTCTTTTTGATTGCCGAGTAATACTCCATTGTATGTGTATACCACATCTTCTTTATCCATTCATCTGTCGATGGTCATTTGGGCTCTTTCCATACTTTGGCTATTGTTGATAGTGCTGCTTTAAACACGGGGTGCATGTGTCCCTTTGAAACAGCACACCTGTATCCCTTGGATAAATGCCTAGGAGTGCAATTGCTGGGTTGTAGGATAGCTCTATTTTGAATTTTTTGAGGAACCTCCATCCTGTTTTCCAGAGTGGCTGCCCCAGCTTGCATTGCCACCAACAATGCAAAAGAGATCCTCTTTCTCCGCATCCTCACCAACATCTGTTGTTGCCTGAGTTGTTAATGTTAGCCATTCTGACAAGTGCAAGGTGGTATCTCATTGTGGTTTTGATTTATATTTCTGTCAGAGAGCAATCTACTCATCATCTCCACTGTCTCCTCCAGAGCTTTGGAGGAAGGAGTGCCCAGACAATAAGGTCTTGGTGACCTCTTTTCTCTAAGTAAATTGTACTTGACATTTTTGGGGTTCATAGACCTCTTTGAGAGTCTGATGAATATTGTGAGCACTTCTCTGAGAAAAAAGGACACGCACGCACACACACAATTTTGCCTGGAATTTCAAGAGATTTAGCTACTCCATGGATCCCAAGTTATGAAGCTCTTGTCCATGGTCTCCCTTTTCTGAGTGCTTCCTCACTCTTGGAAAGGTTCTCCTCATGTGGACACCCGGGCCCCGGCAGGACTGCAGTGCAGAGAGGCTTGGATGATGGAGTCAGGCAGGCCTGGGTTCGCCTCTCTGGCTCCATATTGATTAGCTGGGGAATTCAGGGTGACTCGTTCCCTATATGTAAAACAGGATATTAATGCCTGTCTTGCAGGGGCATTGAGAAGTGGGATAGGTAAAGCATTTATGCCAGGGTCTGACACCTGGGAAGCACCTGATAAATAATAGCCACCATGGCCACACCTGTGCTGGCTCCTCTGTCTTCTCTTCTCTCTGGCCCACCTCTTTGTCTCAGACTCCACACTGCCAAATGCCCTAAATTCTTTTTTGTTGCTGTGCGTACTCTGCAGCACCTCCCTGGGGTCTCTGGAGCTGGGCCAGCACCACTGTGATCTGAGCAGGTCCTTGGGTTTAGACCCTACCCACCCAATTCCCTAGCCTTCCCTGGTCATTCTGAGTCAAACTCCAGGATCACGAAGTTAGCCAGAGAGAGATCTGAAAATGGATTAGGTGCTGATTCTTCTCTAAGAACAACAAAAAGAATAATACTAGCTAGCATTTGCTGTTGGCCGAGTAGGTCTCACATACTTTAAATACGTGATCTCACTTAACCTTCACACAACACTTCTATATGGTGGGTACTGTTGCCAAAGATATAAAAGGTAATGTTCAGAGGTATGTAATGAACACAACCAATTACAGGCAGAGCCAAGATTGGGACTTAACTCTGATGTCAAAGGCCCTACTTTTGGCCTCTATGCTCCATTGCTTCTAGAAATAGCTGCTGACATCAGCATCACTGCCGACATTGTCCCCTTGAGTTAGGGAGACTTGGTCTCCCCATCACCTCCCTTGAGAGGTGATGAAGAAAGATGTGGAAGAGTTCCATGCGCTTAGGGGGCTACACCTCATCATGCCCTCCGTTGACTCAGGTCGCATTCAGTGTGTGCCTTGCTACATCCCCCAGCCTATTGCAGCCGTGACTTGTCTTTGGTCTTGGCTCATCCTTTTTCGTTCCAGCATCAGGCTAGACACATGAAAGATGCCAGACAAACACTTATGGTCTGTGGATGGGGCTATGAGCCTCAGGAGTGCTCGGTGGCCTCCGTTCTTTCCTGCTCCTCTGCTCCCCCCAAGAGGCCAGTTGGGGTTAGGACTGTTTGCTTGAATGCAGGATGCCTCAGACTCCAGCTGGGAGTGGGGACCAGCAATGAAAGAAATGCTTAGGGGGTGGCACCCTCGGGCTGAGCGAGCCCTGATCACCTTGCAGGAAATGTCTGAAAAAGGCATCCTTTAGCCAAGTGGTCAATAGGTTATCTTTCCCGGGCCCTTCACATAGATTCCCAGATGGAAAATGCAGTCCTTAGGTCTTTGCCATGCCAGAGAGGGATTCCTCTGCCAGCATTCCTACTCACTCCTCCAGGACTCCTTTCATCCTTTCTTCCCCCAGACCTGCAGCCCCCACCCCAGCTGACTGCTCCAGTCATCTCTGCCCTCCTATGAGAATTCTTCTTGGCTCCCGTGGTGGAGACCTTGATCTTTACTTGCTGAACTCCTGTTCTGGCATGTGTATGCTTCACAGCTCTGCTGACCCTTTGACACCAACTGTCCCTCCCTCTTTCCTTCCTTCAGATAACAGATGTTAATCGGGTCCTCTTCTGTGCTCAGCACCAAGGATACAGCAGTACCCACTTTCTATCTTGCCATTTAAGAGATGGAGTTTTAGTGGTGGATGTGATTATGGTCATGCTTTGGATTGTGGGAGGAATGGGGCAGCCTGGAGGGCAGTACCTGGGATCAAAAGCCCCTGCTGGTATGGGGTGGCCACCAACCTCCCAGAGGAGGTGTGGTCCAGTAGGCAGAACCCCCACCTAGAGGGAAGGCCCCAGGTGACAGTTGTCATCCAGGCAGGAGTTGGTGTTGGGGGTCCAGCCTGGAGCACAGGGCCTGCCAGGGGGCAGAGCAGGGCCATTGGGTGGGCCAGGGTAGAGACCAAGGCAAATAGCATTGGAGGGGCCTTTAGTAGAACTCATGGGGAGTTACAGTTTTATGCTGTGAGCTCAAGAGAATAAGGCAAGGACCCCTGAACCTTCTGGGGTGTGGGTGTTAGGGAGGGCCTATAAGCTGGAGACTTGGCATGAAGACACGGGTCAGAAATTAGGCAGGAGCACACAGATCCAAACTGGGTCAAAGGTGAAGTGCTGTGGTGACCCTCCCGTGTTGAGTCTATACTCCCTATATCTCCCCAACCTAGGACCGGACTGGCCACAGCGTTGGGGCAGGCTCAGCCCGCAGACCGCAGCTCAGCCCGCAGACCGCAGGGGAGAAGGACAGTGGGGCGGGAACTGGACAAGGCCTGGCAGCTATTCTGCCCATAAACTCTTCAATTCAGGAAGATGATTTGAGATGATAAAGAGGCATCTGATAAAATGCACATCTGTTCTTTGGGAAGGAAAAAAGAATGCAACATAAGGATTCTATCATCTCGTTCCCTGGGGCCTCATTCAGGGGCTGACTTATACCTTGGATTGAAGCCAGAGTTCACTGTGAACTTGAAGTGTTAGGAAAAGTAAATTCACCTTTAGGTTGATTTTTGTTATGACTGCATTTCTCAGAATTTGGGGAAACTGGGCTGGGAGTCCGCTTGGAGCCTGAGCTGGGTGAGTGAGGGGTGGTGAGCACCCTCAGGCATTCATCCAGGGAGCTGTAATCCTGGGCCCCTCATGGACCTCGAATCCGGGAGCCTGAGTCAAAATTGGGAGATGAACTTGAGAAGCCAGGACAGACAGGATTTAGTACGTGGCATTGTAGGCAAAGTTCTCTCCGTTTCAACATACAGAATCCCACTCAAGATAGCTCAAGTGAAGAATTTACTTAAGAATATATTCTCTGGGCCACCTACACACAGAAGCTGGGGAGAGCCGGCCTCTTGGGGACTGGACTGGGAATTGGAGAGAGAGGAGCAAAGCTGGCCTCTCTTCTCAGGGATCATAAAATATCTCATTTTTGCTTTTGCCTCTTCTTGCACCTGACCCATCATGGCATGGCCACCATGCCTGAGTTCCCATCACGATCCTCAACTCAAGTGTCCCCTGCTGGGTGCCCGCAGTACCTCCCTAGGTAGGGGTACTGTGGAAATCCTCAGCGTGGAAGGAATCTCTTGGGGGAGAGAGTATAACATGAGTTGACCACGGGTCTGACAACAGAACCCCGGGGAGGTAAGAGGAGGAGACATAGTTATGATGGAGGCAGGTGGCAGGTCTGTGTCTGTGGCTCCAGAGAAGAATGAGTGATGGAGCAGCCTTTGGTTTGAAGAGCTGATTGGTGAGTGAAGACCCCCCAGGCATGGAGGTGTGGAAGCAGTCCCTTTCAGGTTAACTTAGTCTTGGGGCCAAGCCTGGGGACCTCATACCCACTTTGCCATTTCTGTTATTTCCATCGGAAAATACTTTATGAGTTCCCATCAGCCATCTTAATACATGGAATTTGGGAACACAGTCTCCTGAGAGCCAGGGACTGCCTGTGTCAGATGAGGACCCAGTCGTTGCCTCCCAGTTTTGGCCGACAGAAAGATAATGCCTTACCTCTCCGGTTCTTCTTAGTCTGATTCCACTTTCACTGCCCTTTAACTGTGTATGTTTTTGTTTGTATTTATTGAATGGAATTCTCTGTTTCCTGTTTTTAACTTAAATGTTAGTTGATCTCTAAGGCAGAATGAAATGCAATAGACCATACTTAAAGCAATCTTACCTATGCTGCCTTCCAGTCAATTGTTCTAATATCAGTGGCCTAGATAGAAACAGTACTCCTCACCGTGACTTAAGAGAACCCTGTGGTGAATCCTTTTTGATGAATTAAAGGATGCTTTTACCCAGTAAGTAATCACCCCCTAAATATTTTAGTTTTCTTAAAGCTAAGCACCTTTGCTTTTGTATCTCTTGGCCTCTTCTAGATGTGTGCATTGTGGTACAGATGGAGAGAGACCTGTGTCACAAATGCAGTTTACTACTCAAGTATTTTCTTCCTGGGCATGGTGATGAACTCATTTGTTCTTGGACAAAACCAGTGCCCCAGCCCTTCAGAGTTACCCACTGCACAACACACAGACCTTGGCCATGTCACTTCACTTCATGGGACATCCCTTTTCTTATCTGTAAAGGCTCTTTTCTTATCTATAAAAGCTCTAAGCTTCCTGAGGGCCAAGAATGAGTCTCCTGGTTCTTTTGCCAAAGATAATCCATAAATGTGTGGAGACTAAATGTGTGGTTTCTGCTACATGCACAGCTAATTAGAGAACCACCGTATCTTTGGCTTCTCCTTCATTTGATGCCTCATGGAACTTCAGAATGTTCTACTCAAATTGCATCGAACCTGGACCTTCCAGGGGCCCTCCAACAGGCTCCCATGCAGATTGGCAGAAATCTGGCAGTGGCCCCCTTTGCCCTATCTTAGAAAGTGACAACAAACAGTGATAGGAGAGAGAAAGGAAAGCTGAGGCTGTCTCACAGGCATCAGTGACAAGTGGGCCACACCCTGCGAGCTGGAGATGCAGCTTGAGGGGCAGCAGGGGATCCCACCGGTGTGAGTCTGGGATGAGACTCCTCTCCCCCTTCCATTGTGCTAACCTGCGGCTGATGTGTGGGATGGCTGGAGCAAAGTCACGTTTCTTCTGGGGCTGTTCACATCGAGGTCTGCGGGTCATTACATCTGTGGCTTCCAAGGAGGTCCAGAGAGAGGAGGTGACGATGGTGGTAGAGTTGCCAGTGAAATCTCACCCTGCATTCTTCTGGTCATCTTCTTTCTCTTTGGTGTCATTTAATGAGCTGTTTGCCCGCAAACTGTGAGAGAAAAGCCGTGCTGCTCTTGGCGCTGAGCCTCTAACTCGCTTCCATTGGTCCTTGCTTTCTGCTTCCCGGGTTCTCTGCCAGCCTCCTGCACCCCCAGCCCTGGGCTGCTGTTGCCTGAGGAAGGAGATCCTGTCTTTCCTGACACTGGCACCCCCTAGAGGCATGGCTTTCCCATTCTCTCTGCAGCCCAGAGGCCCTAAGCGGTCAGCCCACCAGCCAAATCTGGTCTGCAGATGTGTTTTGTTTGTTTTGTAGTGCTCACAGTTTTAAACTTACTGCCAACATTTTAAAAAATCAGATTTCTCATAAAAATCCAGAACTCTGGCTTCTCTTGAAAAGTTGGGAGATCTGGCCATGCTGGTCCAGCATCTCCACATGGCAGCAATCAATGGAGTTGCATAATGATGGGTTGAACTCTGGGGGAGCACGTGCCCTGCGGTTGGCCACAGACCCCACTACCCCTATTTATCTCTCATACCCAACCTCTTTCACTCCGATGTGTTGCTCGCCTGGCCTCCTAGCTCCAGGCATCTGAGTTTGCATGTCAGGCCAGTGGGGAAAGGACACCATCTTTGGACCCTAAATCAGGTCCCATGGCACTGGCCATGCGGCTTCTCTCTTCTCTGTCGAGGGAGGAGGGTCAGAACGTCAACTACCACCTGGTCATCTGACAGAAGATCCTTCTTCTGGAGGCTCTCTTCTTCTCTTCCTTGAACTTTCAGTCTCTGGCACCTCCTTGTAATACAGCATGCCATGTCCTGGGCTCTGCATGGCACTGGGGAAAAAAGCACAAAAAAGGCAAACAGGGTACTCAGTGTGTTGGGGGAGGGTAGTTTATGGCCCAGCAAATGCATTGGCATCGGAACAGATTCTTTTTGAGCTAGTGAATCAGTGCGACAGGACCATTCATAGATATTAACCTCTCTGAAACAAAGGGGCCATCACAGTTCACTGACATATGCCATCACCCAGAAAAACCCTAGTCACTTTAACCTCTGTTTACCTATATTATCTTTTTTAAGGTGGAGCCCTTGCTCTGCAGTTCTTGAACTGAGCTGACCTCTGTCCAGAAAGGTCAAAGACAGGCTATGGAATTCTGTGACCCTCTTTCTGCTTCTCTCCTCCAGGTCTTTGGAGACGGTTTGGGTTGGTCTTCCTTTCTTTGATTTCCTGAGTTCCTTGCTACTGTTTCTGTGACCCAATTCATGGGGCTTGCCCTTGGAGATTACCATTACAGACTATCATCTGTAAATCTTGATTGGTCATTTGGTCATCTGTGCAAAGGCCATGTGGTAAAACCCTCCTAAGATTTTCTATGAGGACACGTGTGCCTCTTCTGAAGAACTTTTTACTGCATAGTGAGAATCCTAACCCTTGAGTCCAGGTGACCTTTTCTTCATTATCTGGGGGTTTCCCTTCATTCTTTTCTCCTGTCATACAAGGAGACAAAGACCAAAGACTCAAGGTTAGATCCTCCCAGCTCTGTTGCATACCAGCTGGTGACCACAGATCAAGGGCTTTACCTCATCGAGCCTCAGTTTCCTCATCTGTAAAATGGGGACAACAATAACAATACCCTGGCCCACACAGGTGCAGTGAATATTGGCTGGGATAATATATGCAAACATTAGCCAACTCAGTTCAGTCCAACTCAGATGCACATATTTGTTAAGCATCTGTTACAAACACTGCACGGTGGAAATATACAGGATATTGTCTGTGTCCTCAGGGAGTTAAGTGTCTTATTAGGGAAAACAGCCTTGGTTCACAAATACTATGGGCATGGTATGATCGGGCCCAGGAGCTTCTTGAAAGGAAGGCTTACCTCTGGTCTCTTTTTCTATCTCTGGCCCTTGGTACAATGCCTGGCACAGATAGGTGCCCCATAAGAGTTTGTTAAGTGAGGGAACAAATGAACGAATGAATGAGTAAAAGGCCACGAGGGAGATGTAAATGAAGCACAGAGAAGGAGGATGCCTTTGTGAAAGAAGTAGAGTTGGGCCTCGAAGGATTTGGGCTAGGGTTGCAGTTGGAAGGGTCGTGCATTGCAGGTGGAAGGCAGAGCCTGAATGCAGTCATAGGAGGGGGAGCTTAGCAGCAAGAACCAAGGGGTTCAGGGTGGCTGGCAGGTGGGGGAGAGAAGCTGGAAGGACACATTGGGATCACACTCTGGTGGGACTTGGGCTGAGGGCTTAGGACACTCTCCCGTAAGCTGTCCTCTTTCCTGCCCCAGGGCCCGCAAAGTCTTTGCCCCTCCCCATCTGCCTTTCCCTCAAGCTCCACCGCCCCTTCTCTGGGTCCCCAAATGGCTAAATCTTTTCCTTTTCTCCCAGCCTGGGCTGTGAGCTCTTTGACTGAGCCACCCCTCCCTCTCCCCCTAATTTCTGAATAATAATCTCAACACCGTCTACTTCATATTCTTTCCTGGTCGTTTGGGGATGTTTCCTCTATCACATAGTGTGTGTTTTTGTAAGTGGTGTTAGTATTTGCACCTTGTTCATATATATATCTTCTTATGTTAGTTTCTTTATGTATTTTAATATTTGGTGAGCTGCATCCTTCCCCCTTGCCCTTGCTCTTTGTGTTTTAGAAATGTCTTGGATAACCTCACTTGTTTATTCTTCTAGGTGAATTTAAGGGTCGCTTTCCTACAAAACTCCAAGGGGATCCCAACAAAATCTTCTTAGAATTTGAGTCACGGTTGCATTAAACCCATAACTTCATTTGGACAAACTGACACATTTATATTACTTACTCAATCCACCCAGGAACATGGAGTGTCTCTTCTTCACTTACTATTATTTTTACAAATTGCAATAGAATGTGTAATTCTCCTATTGCAGTTATACACATTTCCTGTTAGAGTTACCCCACATCTCTTATGTTGACCGTTCTGGTGGGTTGTCCGTAATGCTCTTTTCCGCTGGCATATTTCAGCATGATGACCAGGAAAGGGAGTGCCTTTATCACATCTCAGAGCAGACGAAGGCTTTCCTCCACCCCCCTTCTCATATCCAGCTGCACCCTGAACAATGATTGCGCCATCACCTAAAGAGCTCACCTAGGCACTCTCTTCTCCATTGCTGTGGCCCGCCCACTTCAGGATGTCGTCACTTCTTGCTGGGAGACCAACCTCAATGTCCAGTGTGTTCTTTCCTCCCTTCCTCCCTCTGTTCCAGGCCCATCCCAGGCCTGGGGTTACGTCACTGAAGAAGTTGGAGCTTTGTGTTTTAGAGAGTGTCATGGATGCAGGCAGTTAACATGCAAACACAGAAACAAGATCATTGCTGATAATGTTCAGTGAGCCCTGAAAGAAATAAATGGGGACTGGAGGAGGTTCTTCCACAAACTTCCTTTTATGCATTCAGCTTATAAGCCCAAAGATTGGCCCTCAGCATCTCAAAGAAGGATTTAATTGGTGCCCCATAATGCTCTTCGGTTCTTGCTGCCTCACCAACAGTCCCGAACACTGTGGATTTGAATTTCTACCCCCATGCCTCTCTAGTGCCCCACTGCTGTCACACCTGACCACTCCCTGCTTTAGAAGCACACCTCTTCAGAAGCTTCTAGAAATCTATGTATAGGAGAAGCCCTAAATAGCCCTTTATTATAGAGGCCATCAGTGGAGGCACATGGGCTTAAGATTGCATCTGGGTTTTGCCTCTTACTATCTGGGTTTTGTGAAGGAGGGTGAGTTGTTTAGAGTCAGTAGTAATAGTCGTAATAGTAGTAATAGCTAACTCAGTGAGTGCCGATTTGGGGCCAGGCATTGTTCTATGCCTTGCATGTATTATCCCTCTTAATCTTTATAACAACCCTATGAGGTGAATCCTCCTTCTGTGGATGAGGCCACTGAAGGAGAAAGAGGTTAAATGACTTGTTTGAGGTCCCACAGCTAGTCAGTAGCGAAGCTAAGACTTTGCCGGTAAGCACTCTGACTCTGGACCTTGCACCGTAGGGTCCGTCTAGCAAACCGCCTGATTTCCCTGAACCTCAGATACACCGAGATCAGGTTGGTAGTAGGTAGGCTGTTACATTTGTGCTCCCTTGACAAACCTCACCTGGCACAGTCATTCGCTGGTACCATCCTCTCCGTCAGTGACTCTGGGCTCAGCCCAAAGCGACTTGCTTTGGCCAATGGGAGACTAGAAAGCATGATGTAAGTGGAGGCTTTTACAAAACACTGGCACATTGGGACTCATCGTTTTAGAAGGCTACCTCTTGGAAGCATTCTGCGGTTAGGAAGCCCAAGAGGGCTGTGTGTAGAGGCCGCATGGAAGAGAGCCAAGGCCCCAGACTTATGGCTCCACGTGAGCCATTGTTGCCATCCCTCAGCCATTTGGGCTATCCCAACTAAGACCCCAGACACTGTGGAGCAGACAAGCCAATGCCATTTGTTCTTTGCTGCCATTCTTGGCCCACAGAATCAGAAGCAAGCATAAAATGGTTATTTTAAGCCATTCAGTTGAGAGGGATAGTTTGTTATGCAGCAATAAGTGATGGAAACAGCCTTCGAGGAAGCCAAGGCCAGGCTGGGTATGAAAGGTGTGGGCCAAGTGACAAGAGTGCCTGGAGTCCAGGCTCAGGAGAGCACTGGAAGTTTGAAGCCAGGTGAGCAACAGGTACTTCTGCTTTGAGAGCACACCTAAGGAAGAGATCTTTTGAGAACACAGGTACTTCTCTTTGAGAAGAGATCTGACATGGCCGTAACAATAATCAGGGACCAGGAAAAATGCAGGTGCAGGGATTCAAGATAGGGGGAGGGTCCAATGCCAAGCAAAATGGATGTTTGACTGGAGGCTCTGGGAAGGCAGCACTCAAGTCTGCATGATGAAGAAGCCTCCCATGAGCTTCTGCCTGGGGCAGGCGCAAATTCTGAGGCCTCACCAGCCAGTGCTTGGACACAGGTGGGAGCCAGGTAACTGGCTGGAGAAGGGAGGGCCAGACCTCAGAATTGCCCACCCAACACTGTCTCAGGGAAGGTTCTGACAGGCCCTCTCGCCTTCTCAGCCATGAGGTTTCCTGGCCTCCATCTTGCCAAGGTGTGGACTCATTACTTTTTCTTTCCATGGTCAGAACAGAGAAAAATGACCACAACTTTTCCATCTGCATAAACACGGCTATGTTTCTTGCATTCCCAGTGGAGAAAGGTTTTCCGGACAGCCGCCTGTGTGTGTGCGTTATGTGTGTATATGTGTGTGTGCATGTGCACTACAAAGTGCAGAGCACATGTTCATAGGTGAGCATGTGCCATAATCTTTTTTTTTTTTTTTTTTGGAAATCCCTTTATTTCCTGATTGTAAAAGTAATCTGTTGAGCACAATTTGGAAATTACACAAAGTATGTAAGAAAATAAAATTCACCCCCAAATTGCCAACCAGAGATAATCACAATGGGTATTGTGGGTATGTCCACCCAGCACTTCCCTCCCATTTTTTTTGGATCTGCTTTTTCAGAAAAGATGGGATCATACCCAGTTCTACTGGAATCACCCTGGGCATTATTTCCTTATCTGTGTTTTGACTTACGATATGACCATTTTTCCCAGCTAGTAAACTTCCTTCTAAAACAGTTTATGAGGTTACATAGTGTTCCCTTTATATAATATTTCACTTTAGCCCCCGCCTCCCGTTGAGGGGTGTAGTGATTACAGTCTTTATTATAAAAATGTTGAGATGAATAGTCTTTGTCTTTACGGCCAATCAGTTCCTTAGTGCCAATATCTAGAAGTCATATTATTGGGTCAAAGTCATCTTACTGCCTATTTTGGTACACCTTGCTAAATTACCTCATAAAATGTTGCCAATTTATATTCCTCCTCCACAAGCAGCGTATAAGAATTCCTTTTTTATTATACACTTGCTGATATTAAATCATTTCATTAACACATGTTGGCAATGATCTTTTAACTCATTTTCCCTTTCCCTTCTGTAGCATTTGAAATTTGGCATAGATATAAAATTTACTTGGCACTGAATTGCTTAGGATTACACATTGATTACCATAGTGGTTGACTAGTTCATTCCTAATTCAGCCTGTCGAGGGGGCTTGGCCTCTTTTTTTTTTTTCTAATGAATAATTAAAACCTCAGCTCAGCAGGTGTTTCTTGCACTGACGGAGAGGAGGTGTGCAGATACTTCACCCGTCTGCCTTGCCTGAGATGCTCGCTGATACCGCACTTGTACAGGTGTGGGGTAGAGGGCACGGGTTAGGAGCGTGGATTCTGGAGTCAGACAGGCCAGACTTGGAATGCAAATTCAGTCACTTACCAGCTGGGTGACCTCGAACAACTTACTCATGACCCTTCATTTTCTCTTCTGTAAAAGAGGAATAATATTACTTATTCATGGGATTGCTGTGCGTATTACATATGACCAAAGGGCATGGCAAAGTAAGACTGCTTAAGACATAGCTGTGAGGATAACATTCCAAAGCCCTGTACAAGCTGGCTGTGCGTTCCTCAGGCACCAGTGCCCGCCATGCTGCCCTCAGCCCTGGCTCCGGCCACGCGGCACTCACTTTCCTTCCCCAGGACATTGTCACTTGCTGGGTTTTTGTTTGTTTACTTGTTTTTGCTTTTTTGGTTTTGTTTTGCCTGTTTTGCTAGAATACTGTCCCTAGATGGATGTCCCCTTTTCATCATTTAGGGTCTCAGGCCAAATGCCATCTGCTCAGAGAGGCCTCCCCTGGGCTTCCATCCCCCCACTGCTCTTTCTTAAAACTGTTGTAATTTCTTCAAAGTGCTTAATCCTGCTGTGCAACAATCTCATTGGTTATTGTTGATTTTTATCCTCTGCACCAGAGCCATGAAGGCACCATAAAGGTAGGTCCTGTGTGTCCTGTGTTCAGGAACCCGGCACAGTGCTACCCCAAGCAGACACTCAACCAGTGTTTATTGAGTTACTGAGTTACTAGTAATGAAGTGGTTTGTAGGAGCTTGTGCTGGAGATTTTTTTTTTATTAGAATAAAGCAATGCAGGTGCATGACAGGTTTACCTCTGGCGGGCCAGAGCTGTAAATACAGGTGTCCTCAAAGTGAGTAAATGGACAGCAGAGGTAGTCCCGGCCCGGTTACTTTAGCGTGTGATGTATACGAAAGGATTCGACACCAGGCCATCTGGAGAGAATCTCAGTCTCTCTTCTCAATGGCTGTGTCATCAGTGATATCTTACCTGCTCTAAGCCTCAGTTGCCCTGCGTGTAAAATGGGAACGATATCCACCTCAGAGGGTTAGCTTGAGGATGAAACAGGTTAACGTAGGTGTGTACCTGCAAATAGTCAACACTTTAAAAATGGTAGTTATTCTGGTGTTTAAGAAAACCAAGGACTAAAAAGTGTTAGGCTCTACAAATGAGTGATAGAAGGAATAATTAATATAAAGCTTTGTTTATAATTAGCATATTAATGAATATTGGTTCATAGTCACTCTGCATGAGCATATATTCAATAGAGCAATATTGATCTATGGAACAAGACTGTCCTCTTGGGCTTTGGACAAGCCCATCTCTTTCTGCCTAGATGTCTTTGGATGTATATAGTTAATATTTCATTAATTATGGTGGAGGAGTGTTGTGTATACATCAATGTCTCATATGATGCATATAATTAAGCTACTTTTTGTTGGGAACGGAAGAAAATTGGGCTTTTCCAAAGAAAAGCAGCTTGCTCCCAAAGTTGCTAACAGATTGCTTCTTAATTGAACTTGGGAGGTGAATTATATGGTGAATTAGAAAAAAGAACAACTCTGAATTTAGTGAATTGTTCCATAAAGGAAACTGTGGGATTGAATTGCAAATGCTGGATAGAAACATTTCAGCCTGGCCCCATGCATCATGGGCCGTTGACCTCTGCTGTGTTTCAGTGAGAGCGTGAACAGGCCTGTAGCTCTCTTTTCAAGGCCTGGAGGGCATTCTTTCCCAGAGACCAGCTGTAAGCCTGGGTTTCTTATGCAAAGGAGACGTTTGAATAAGCCCCTGTGACTAATGAAATCTACAAGGTCTTTGCATATCCTCTCACTAAAGAGGTAATTAACCAAAGATCAAATATGAGCATTTATACATATTTTTTTCCAAATATTTTTTGTCTTGCGATTACACCCAAGGAAGAGTATATCCCCACACCCTAAATGCCCCCTCCCCCACTGTCCCCAATCTTGGTGTCAGGCTGTATTTCTCTTCCCTGTTCTGTGGTACCCATGCCTGCAGTTCCAACCACAGTCACACCTGTCTTACTCATTTGCTAGCTTTTACTGAAAGAGAGCAACATTTCTCATTGATTTAGATGTGAGAAGCGACTTTTTAAATGTTTGATGTCTGTTTCCAGCCCCACGTCTTTCATTACCGGTAAGCTTGGGGAGTAAGAGTTTAGTTGTAAGAAAATATCATGAAATGAGACTGCCTCTCAGTCACTCTCAACCTTGGCTGTACCTTAGAATCATCTGAAGAGCTTTTGAAAATCCCAAGGCCCAGCCCAGGCCCAGACTGGTTAAATAAGAAAGCCCCTGGTGGGTGGGACCCAGGCATCAGTATTTTTCTTCCTAAAACTTTTTTTTTTTTTTTTAACATTTATTCCTTTTTGAGAGTGAGAGAGACAGAGCATGAATGGAGGAGGGGCAGAGAGAGTGGGAGATACAGAATCAGAGGCAGGTTCCAGGCTCTGAGCTCTCAGCACAGAGCCCGACGTGGGGCTCGAACCTACGGACCACAAGATCATGACCTGAGCTGAAGTCAGATGCTCAACTGACTGAACCACCCAGGCACCCCATCAGTATTTTTCTAAAAAGTTTCCCAGGTGATCCCAAATCACACTGAAGGTTGAAAACCATTGTTCTGAGAATATCTGTTTTCCTCTCCCCATAAAAGCTGATGAAGACAAATTTTCCCATCAGTTAGGCTGCGTTAGAAATGATTGAGTCCTCTCTCTCTCTTTTTTTTAAATGTTTATTTATTTTTGAGAGAGAGAAACAGAGTGTGAGCAGGAGAGGGTCACAGAGAGAGAGAGGGAGACAGAATCTGAAGCAGGCTCCAGGCTCTGAGCGATCAGCACAGAGCCCGATGCGGGGCTCGAACTCATGAACAGTGAGATCAGACCTGAGCCGAAGTCTGATGCTTAACTGACTGAGCCACCCAGGTGCCCCGATTGAGTTCTCTTTTTAAGCACTGCCTACCTGACTTATCTATCCATCCATCTCATATTTTATTGAGTGTCTGCTATGTGCCAGGCACAGTGCTGGGTGTTCATTGTTGGACAAGACAAGATCCCTTTCTTTGAGATGCCAGAAACTAGAAACCAAACTGAGGGATCAGCTGAATGGACAGGAGGTGCTGATACCTTGTGGTAAGGGATGTGAATCAGCCCAGGCTGTGACTGCACAGAGCAGAGTGCTTGAAACTTGGGAGAAGCAGTGGGTCAGTGTCCCAGAAGAAGCAGTGTCCCTGCTGACACTTGAAGCACCAGTTGGATTTGGCCGGGTGAAGAGGTGGGTGTGGCTGAAGACAATAGAAATCAAGGTGCCGTAGGTAGCTTGGGGTGGCTGGGTAGGAGTGGGGAAAGTAGCAGCCTCAAGGCCCCAGGTGGAGGAGGCAGGCAGGGCCTTGTCACAGGGGCCAGGCAATCCTTTCAGGAGTTAGAACTCATCCCAAAGGCAGTGGGGAGCCTCAGGAAGGGTTTCATCAGGGGGAGTGGCCAAGCCACATTATCTCCAGGTGGATCCCAGGCTTAGCTGTTCTGGAAGCATGAGATTTGCTGCCCTTTTGAGAAAAAAAAAAGACACTCTCTAGTCTCTTGCTGGTAAGGATGACAGAGGGGGGATTTGTGTTCTTAACTGCCCAGGGCTCCAAGCTCTCATAGGCCTCCTGGAAAATGCCGTGGGTCCCTTGGGACCCTTCCCCAGGCTCTCCCAGGCACCCCACTTGTTCTTTCTGGTCCTGAGGCTGAGGGGAAGAAGCACAGGTTTGGGGATCAGATTGGCCCCACCTCCAGCTATCACCATTGCTAACCATCTCCGTACCCTCAAGACAAGCAAGTCACTTCACCTCTTGGAGCCTTGTTTCCTCGTCTGTAAAGTGGGGATGTTTATGGTCCTTTTGTCATTGTGTCTTTTTGAGGCTAGAATTACAAAACACAATGCAAGAAACTCATTTAGCACTGTTCTTAGCGCACGGTCAGCTCCGTAACCGCCACTTAGGAAACACTGATTCTTTCCCCCTCTATCTACTGGGGGGGAGGGGGCACCCGCTCTGCCCTCAACTCCAGAGCTTTTGCTCCTATTATAGCTCCAAGCACCTGGAGGCCAATGGATCAGAAGTCCTTGACCCCCACCCTCCTCTGCCTGATGCAGAGCTGAATATCAGTCTCTCCTGGCTTTTGTTCCCTCAAACACAGCCTACAGCTAACCTTGAACCCAGACTGTGCTTACAGGTTATTTATTTATTTATTTATTTATTTATTTATGGCCTCCCTCCACCCCTTTCGCAAGAGCCAAGCATGTCTAAACTTTCCATCCCTTCATGCTGGGGTAGTGCTATGTGGAATCTCCTTTCAAATGCCAGCCCCTGAGTCCCCCTCCTGACCACTACTAATAACCCCGGTCATATTCAAAGTCGGTGCAGTTACAAAGTCCTTTCGTGTCCCCTGGCTGTCGTCTAGATCTCTCAGAATGAAAGCCAGATCCTCAAAATGCCCCCACATGAGCTCACCCTCCAGACCCTCCCCTGCCCGCTGGCCTCATTGTCTGTGACTCCGCCCCTCACAAATCATCCCGCCTCCCTACCGCCAAGCACACTCCCACCCCAGGGCCTTTGCCCCTGTTGCTTTTTCAATTTGGAATGTTCTTCCCCAGATTGTCTGTGGACTCTCTCCTTCACTTTCCTCAGGCTTCTGCTTTTCTACCTCATATGAAACAACCCCTTATCCCTAGTGCCCACTGTTCCCCTCACCCTCATTTATTTTCTTCACAGTGCTTATCGGCAACTGACTTAAATACTTAGTTGCCTATTTGTTTTTTGTTTTCTCCCCTACCCTCCATCAGAATATAATTTCCATGAGGTCAGGGTAGAGTTTGTTCCGTGTTGTATCCTGAGCAGCAGAAACAGCATCTGGCGTGTAGCAGGTGTCGGATAAATATTTGTTGAATGAGTTAGTGCCTAAACAAACCCATTACCTCATTTGGTCTTCAAAACAAACAGCCCATTTGACAGATGAAGAATACAAACGCCCAAGGTCTTATCCACAGTTACACAGTCAAGACTAAGCTAGTCCTAGATCTTTGGCTTCAGTCTCTTCTTCACTCCACACATGCCACATTCCTGTGCTGGCCAGCGATTTTCATACCATCAGGATTTCCCCTGACCTTTAGCCCGAGAGGAAATGATATCGCAACTGGAAGAATACCCAGAGGGCTGGGAGCTGGCAGCGAATGCACCGGCAGCTGCAGGGAGTGTGTGAGTGGATTCCGAGTTGGCCAGAAAGGCAGCAGAATGAACAGGACGAAGGCACACAAAAATGTCAGCGCACGTCTGGTCCACTGCCGGTGTCATAGTCAGGAGACGGAAAGAGGCGGTCTGCATGGTGGACCACAGGGTCGTCTCCCTTGCTTGTCCAGGGCCAGGTCATTGGATTGCGTGTTTGGGACCCTACCTCGAGCATTGTTGGAAGCCTGTGAGCTGTGGGGCACAGCAAAGATCATCAGGTTTCCTACCAGGAGACCATGTCCTGAGCCCCCAGCTTCCCTGATGGGCTGGCAACCCCGGGCTAAGCATTTTGTGTCTCAGTTTTCTCCTCTGGAAAATGGGGTTCCTTTCTGCCACAGAAGGTTCTAATCAGGGTCAAAGGAGATATGGGGAAACTGCTTTGCAAGCTGCAAATTTCTAAACAAATGCAGGAAACAATTTTGCCCAAGTAGATTGTCCTGTAGTCGCTTTGATGTGGTTTCATATATATTATAGTCTCTCCTGGACATAGGCTTTGCCCTCATATCTGCTCCCTGGTGTCACAGCCCACTCAGTTTCGCAACTCCTAAATGTAGGAGTCACTAGGGGCCCCTCTCAGTCCCTCGTATCTAGTTCATCAGCCTCCCTGTTTCCCTGTCTGCAACTATATCCCTGTGGATCCAGCCTCCCTCTCTGTCGTGTTCCCCCTTGCCCACCACTGTCAGCCCCTCCACGTGGCAAGCTCATTCCCCATCCAGATTCTTTCCTGATCCTGGCCCAGACTTCTATGTCAGTTTCTTTGACTCCAGTGGTCAGAGAAGGCCCTTTCTGAGCAACTGCCCCAACCATGCTCTACCACATACCGCCTTTGACCTTCAGGTTTTCTGAACCTACAACGATTGTGGCCTTTTGTTTTCTTACTTTGTGTTTATCGTCCAGCCACCCATGTCACCCGTCTGTCTTGTTCACTGCTGGATCACCTGGTGCCTGGTGGTCGCCTGGTGCACACAATTTCGGCTCACTGTGGGTCTCATAATATTTGCTGATTGACCACGTTCCTGGTGAGGACAGGTGTGAACGAGGTTTATACCCAATGGCCACTAGCATTGGCCACAAACAAATACAAGCATCACTGTTCTTGACCAAGGCCGTGTCTGCGGAGTCTAATACGTGAAGTTAGCAAAAGGGATTTCTTTTTTTTATGTTTATTTTTTTATGTTGAGAGAGAGAGAGTGTGCACATGTGAGTGCAGGGTGAGGGGGGCAGACAGAGAGAGGGAGAGAAAGAATCCTAAACAGGCTCCGAGTCATCAGGGTAGAGCCCACCTCAGGGCTCAATCTCAGGAACCACGAGATCATGACCTGAGCTGAAATCAAGAGTCGGGTGCTTAGCCAGCTGAGCCACCCAGGCGCCCTGGAAGTCAACAGAGCAGTTTCTTTTTATTTTATTTTATTATTTATTTATTTATTTTTAAGAGAGAGAGAGAGAGAGAGAGAGAGAGAGGAAGAGAGGAAGAGAACGTGTGCGCGCACGCGCGCACACACACACACACACACACACACACACACACACACTCATGCATGTGTAAGCGGAGGAGGGGCAAAGAGAGAACGGGACATAGGATCTGAAGTGGGTTCTGTGCTGACAGCAGAGAGCCCGATACAGGGCTCAAACTCACAAACTGTGAGATCGTGACCTGAGCCGAAGTCTAATACTTAACCAACTGAGCCACCCAGGCGCCCGACAGAGCAATTTTAAAATGAGGCTCACTCCAAAGAGAAAACCAAAATACTTATTTAAGCCAAGGTCGTAACTGACCACATCACATATTTAAAAGCAGCACTGATGATTTCTCCCTGCATTCCACACCAGGGGACCCCAGAAGGCTGTGTCCTGCTTACATTTGGGCTTCCTGATGGAGGTGAGGGTGAGAAAGCTGACTTCGAGGTTGACTCTGGGATTTGCCTGTTAACTTTGTGTATCTGACTCCAAGTACCCTTGAACTGGTCAAGGAGAGTAATCCGTTTATAATTTGTGAATCATGTGCGTGGTTATGGAAAAGCAGGTTCTTTTTTGCCCCTAACATCTAGAACAGTACCCAGCCTGTGATAGGTGCCCAATCAACCCTTGTTATCAAATCTTTCTTGATCTGCCAGAGATTCTGGTCATCCCTCAGGTGACCAGGTTTGCTCCCTCATTTCTTGGTGCTCCTACAAAGAAGGCTAGTGTGTCCTCATGCTTCTTTTCTTCCTCATTCCTTTAGGTGGGCTCGAGGAGCAGCCTTTCGAGAGCTGGCAGAATGCTACAGCCATGAATACCAGCAGCGAGGAAGCCAGAAAGGGTAATATGAGGCCCCACCAGGCCTCTGCATCCTTGTTTTTTTCAGCTGTGGTAAATTTCGCAGAATATAAAATTTCCATTTTAATGTGTACAACTTAGTGGCATAAAGTACCTTCACGATGTTGTGCAACCATCTCTCTATCTTGTTCCAGAACATTTTTATCATCCCAAAGGAGACCCCACACCTACTAAGCAGTCACTTCTCTTTTGTCCCTCACCCCCTGCCCTTGGCTTTGGAAACGTCTTATTCCACTTTTTACTTCCTATCACAGTAGACTAGGAGCACCGAGGTCTGTGGCCATGAGGGAGTGTGTCCTCTTACTGAGGATGGACTGGCTGCCGGAGAAAGCCGTAGAAGGGTGGTGTTTGGTTGCTCAGGGACTGTATGGTCTTCAGTTAAACTCTGCCTTCTGGGTTTGACCTTTCTCATTGGTGCCTGGCTTGTAAGTTGCTGCCCCCAAGGGCTGACAGGAGGGATCGTGAGGCTTTGGGAACTGGGTATCTGAGGGAACAAGTGGGCATGGGAGGCAAGGTGGGAAGATAAAGCTGGGGTGGGGGCTCGGGAAGAGGGTGTAGACTAGAGACCTTGTGTGTGCGCTGCTGGGGGAGGGGGCGGGTGGGGTTGTCTGTGGCCAGGGCCACCTGCCAGGTTCCTGCCTCGATAGTGCTGCTTCTATCTGCACACTAATGCTCACAGGAGTGTGTTTTCCTGGTTCTAGAGATTCTAGCCTGGAGATTATGGGTGGGGGTGTCTCCCTAGAAGCGTCTCAGTTTGGGGGAGTTTTTCCCATTTGGAAGCTGTGCTGGAGGAGAGAGGCTGCTGGGCTTTGGGCTGGCCTGCAGCCTACAGGAGTGAGGGCTCACTGCTGGCAATGGCGTTTCTTCTGCCTAAAATGAACGCGGAGCAAGAGGAATAATTTTTTTATTGAAGTATAGTTGACACACAGTATCAAAAGGAATGATTTTTAGAATCTTCTGATCCGTAGTCGAATGCATTATCCATTGCACCACTGGCCAGTCAAAAGGAATAATTTTTTTAATTTTATTTATTTATTTTAAGAGGGACAGAGAGAGCATGAGCACGGGAAGGGCAGAGAGAGGGAGATCCCAAGCAGGCTCCACTGGCTGTCAGCACAGAGCCCAATGTGGGGATCGATCCCACAAAACTGTGAAGTGATGACCTGAGCCGAAATCAAGAGTTGGAGGCTTAACCAACTGAACCACCCAGGCACCCCTATCATATCCTTATTTAAAGTTAAAAAAAATTTTTTTTAACATTTATTTATTTTTGAGAGAGAGATTGAGAGAGAGACAAAGCATGAGTGGGAGAGGGGCAGAGAGAGACAGAGACACAGAATTGGAAGCAGGCTCCAGGCTCTGACTTGTCAGCACAGAGCCCGATGTGGGGCTCGGAACTCACAAGCTGCGAGATCATGACCTGAGCCAAAGTTGGATGCTTAACTGACTGAGCCACCAGGCACACTTATCATATCTTTTTTTAAAGTTAAAAAATTTTTTTTGAATGTTTATTTATTTTTGTAGGAGAGAGAGACAGAGCGTGAGCAGGGGAGGAGCACAGAGAAAGGGAGATGCGGAATCCAAAACAATCTCCAGGCTCTGAGCTCTCAGCACAGAGCCAGACTCGGGGTTGAACTCACAAATTGTGAGATCATGACCCGAGCTGAAGTCAGATGCTTAACTGATTGAGCCACCCAGGCGACCCTATCATATCCTTTTTTAAATGTTTTTAAAAATTCTTTTCCCTGGGGCACCTGAGTGGCTCAGTGGGTTAAGCATCTGACTTCGGCTCAGGTCATGATCTCGAGGTTCGTGAGTTCAAGCCCCACGTCCAGCTCTGTGCTGACAGCTCAGAGCCTGGAACCTGCTTCAGATTCTGTGTCTCCCTCTCTCTTTGCCCCTCCCCTGCTTACACTCTGTGTGTATCTCTCTCTCTCTCTCTCTCAAAAATAAATAAACATTAAAAAGAAATTTAAAAAATATTCTTTTCCCTTTGGGGCACCTGGGTGGCTCATTCAGTTCAGCATCTGACTTCAGCTTAGGTTATGAACTCACAGTTTGTGTGTCTAAGCCCTGCGTAGAGCTCTGTGCTGACAGCTCAGAGCCTGGAGCCTGCTTTGGATTCTGTCTCCCTCTCTCTTTGCCCCTCCCATGCTCATGCTCATGCTCTGTCTCTCAAAACTAAATAAACATTAAAAACTGTAAAGAAAAAAAATTCTTTTCCTTTGAATTTGGCTACCTCCTTCACTTCTTTTTTTCACATACCGACCCCTACCCTTTTCTCTGTCATGCAAGCTTGATGACGTTGTATGCATCCTTCCATACTTTTTTCCCACACACATGTATTCATATATACACTTAGGTAGAGATATAAACATATATTCAAATACAAGCTTCATCGCTTTAAAAAGTGGGATCATATTTGATACATGCTTTTTATGAATCATGCTTTTCTCAGCAACACCTCATGAGAAACTCCTCTGATGCATTTGTGATAACTTTATTCTTTTGAATATTTTGCAAAATATTCCTGATATGGATGGACTGTAATTGATCCAGTCATTCCCTTGTCAATTAACATTCACTTCATTCGAAGTTTTTGCCTTCGTGAGCAATGCTGCATTGCACTGACATTCCTGAACACACATCCTCACACTCTTGTTTTTTGTTTTTCTTTTTTAATTTTTTTTTTCAACGTTTATTTATTTTTGGGACAGAGAGAGACAGAGCATGAACGGGCGAGGGGCAGAGAGAGAGGGAGACACAGAATCGGAAACAGGCTCCAGGCTCTGAACCATCAGCCCAGAGCCCGACGCGGGGCTCGAACTCACGGACCGCGAGATCGTGACCTGGCTGAAGTCGGACGCTTAACCGACTGCGCCACCCAGGCGCCCCCTTTTTTTTTTTAATTTTTTTTTTCTCACACTCTTGTTTTTAACAGGTGTCGCTAGAACGCATTTCAAAAGGTAAAACCATTCACGTTTCCATAGCAACTTGGGAGTGTGCCTTTTTCACTGTATCCTCTCTAGCACCAGGTACTAGCAGCGTGTTTAATAATGTAAACAGTGGTTTATTATTACTTAATTTTTATTTCCTTGACTGCTGGTGACTTTCAACATTTCTTCCTGACTTTGCCAGTGATTTGGGGGCGCACTTCTGTGATTTGCCTCTTCCTGCCTGTCTTCTGCTCACTTTGCTGTTGGGTTGCTGATCCCCCTCTTTTCAGTCTGGCCTCCTTTAGAGAAAGGCAGATTCATTAGCTGCCCCGCCTCCCCCCCCCCCCCCCCCGCCCCGACCACGTGACAAATGTGCATTTGTTTCTGTATCTCACAGGATATTTACTTCTGGGACCATGTGCGGGGCTCCTTTTAAAAATCTGTGGTTTCCTGCTTTGCTTTTTCTAAGTGTCTTGACTTGTGCTTTCTCAGACTCTCCAGACATCTGTTAATCTTAGTGGCACTTCATTTTGGCCACAGAAACCCAGCACTTAGCGCTAACAATTGAGCGCAGGGTGTGAGGCTGCAACTCGACGGGTTCGCTATCCCTGCAGTAACACATAGACGCCACACCTAATTTTTCCTTCCGTAGTGATTTATCGTTGCATAAAACCACGCCCAAACTTTGTGACTTCAAACAGTGGTTTGCTATCTTTCGCGATTCTGTGGGTTGACTGGGCTCAGTGGGATGTTTCCTTAGCTGACATCAGCCGGGTCACTCACCCAACTGCATTCCTCTAGCAGCTGGGCTGGGCCCGGATGGAAGGTCCAAAAAAGCTATAGTCACATGTGCCTCCACGTGGCTCTTCTCTCCACATGGACTTTCGTTTGGTTGTCTAACCTGAGACTTTTCTTACAGTATGGCGGCTGGCTTCCCAGGGGGAAGAAGCAGAAGCCGCCAGTCCACTTAAGGCCTGAACTCAGAGTACCCAGAATGCCACTTCTGCCACATTCTATTGGTCGACACAAGCCTAACCAGCTTCAAGGAGAAGCAAATAGATTCCACCCCTCATTGTGAAAATCAGCATGAGCTCACAGGAATGAGAGCTGTGGCCATATTCAGAGACCAGCTCCTACCTTCTCTCGCTGCATCTTACCTGCCCACCAGCAACAGGCATTGTCAGGGGTCTTAGTATTTTCTAGTTTGTTGGTGTAAAATGACCCAACCAAATAAACTTCGACAGTCAGACGCACTTGAGTTTGCATCCCAGCTTAGCCACCGAGTAGCTAGGACCTCAGATGAGTATTCGAACTCCACATACGACGTTTGGGGAGAATTAGAGGTAATATTCATGCAAAGTGCACAGCCAGGTTCTGGAATTTAAGAGGTGCTCACTGAATGCAGCTCGTCTACTTTTTCCTCCCTACCTCCACCTCCAAGAAGAATAATATCCAGCATTAAAGTATATCATCCACCTCTGGACTGGGATTCCACAGCTGTTCAACAGCTGCACAGAAATACAATTAAAGGAGACCGGAAGGAATAAGGCTGTTGCAGTTTGTTAAAATTCTGTTTCTGGTAGGTTGGCCTGTGCATGGTACCCACACTGCACAAGAAATCTTCTTGGGGTTTTTAAGGCGGACAGTGACAATACTCCCCCAGCCACCCCTCCTCATACCCCTAAAATAGGCTAAATCCATAGTCCACAAACCCTCCAATGACCCTGGGCTTTTGGAAGTGGATAATGTCAAGGCTAGGCCAGTTTCTCCACTCTGTATTGCAGCAGCAGATGGGCAGGTCTTTAAGCATCCAGGGCAAGCCTGACGAGGAAAGAGACCCTCGTCACCCTCAAAGGTGAGCTGAAGGCAGGCTATTCTAGCCCGTCCCCCCCAGCTTTCCCTCCGTCAGCTCCGTCTTTCCAGGGCACTGTCAGGCGCCAGCCTGGGGTGCTCCTTGTTTTTGTTTGAATTGAAGATAAGTTGTGTCAATCTCAGATTCCCCTTTAATCACAGCCTGCCCCCCTCCCACCACCCCCAGAAAAAGAGACCGCCCAAGCAGGAGAAAGGATCTGAGGAAGCCCCCCTGCCCCGGCCCCCCTGGCTTCAGCAGCAGGTTTATTTCCTGGCATTATGTGGCTCCCCTCAGCCCTGACGGCAGGGATTTGTGCTCCCAGCTCTGGGGAGGGCTGGGGGGCTCAGAGAATTGCTCACTCAGCATCCCCCTGGCAGACCGTTTGGTCCGAGGAGTCTCCCTCCCCTGACGATGAGAGCTCAGCATGTATTTTGGGGCTGCTAATAGGATTAATGAAATGGAGTGTGTAACCGCTACTCCAATGAAGCTGTGACTGTTTTGATAGAGCCTGATTTCCAGAACCATATTCATAAAAGAGAATGAACCTTTCACTTTCAGTAACGGTTCCTAAGGGCTTTGTGTTGCAGGAAATAATAATGGAATCTTGTTTGCACTGGAGACCACAAACTTGGGTGCAAGGCACCACTCAGCTCCCGGACCCCTGAATGTCACTAATGTCAGTATATCTGGGTGTAACCACCGAACCTAACTGTAGGCATTCTCTCTAGCCTGTCCCCGAATGCAGACCTTGACAGTGATTACTGAAGCTCGCATTGAGCCTTTATGACTGCAGGCATTTGACATTCATTACCTGGTTCAATGCCCACAACACCACCATGCAGCAGGAAACAAGACTCAGAAGGAAGGAAGAGTGGCTTATCCAAGGCCACACAAGTAGCAAATGGCAGCATTTATCTTGAGCCTAAATCTCCCAACTTAAAACCCCCTGCTCTCAACTTTTGGGCTATATCAGTGGTTCTCAAACGTCCCTGTGCTTTTGAACTACCTAAGAGCTTTAAAATCTCACACGCCTGGACTCCACTGTAGTTGGACCGAGTTGCCACCTCAGGGCAGGGGGCAGACACCAGAACTTTTAAAAAGCTTCCCAGTTGATTCACACGTGCAGCCAGGTTTGAAAACCATCATGCAGAATAATCCAGTCTCTGCTTTCACCGAGGGGCTACTCTTTAGTCTTCCAAGGTTCCCAGGCAAGGTATGAATTTGCCCATCACCCTGGGGTGGGGGTTATGCAGACGGCTTGGCTGTCGGGATGGTTGCGTCCAGTGTGGGGGTGACCAGTTAAAAAATCGAAAATTCCTAGTTCCTCTCTTGAGAAGGCTGGGTTAGGCCTGGTTCTGTTTATGGCACACCTGTGCCTTCTTCTGGAGATGGAACATAGAATGGCTGTGGCCGCTGTGCTTTTTCAGAGAGAATAGGGTCCACTCCCAGAGCCAGATAATTTAAATGGACTTTATCCCCCAGCCCACCCCAACCCCCAGTGTGTTAAATCCTTTCAGATGCCCCTGAGCTTCTCTTCAAATGTAGGACTCTTGGCCATAATAAATAACTACATCCTTCTATGTGGACTCCAATTCCAGATAGTAGTAATCCAAGAAAATCCAATAATGACAGTTGCATTAAGATCCTTCTTCCAGGCTAAGCAGAACATCTGTTTAGACATATTTTTAATCGGCAAATGCTTCCTGTGTTGAGTCCTCGGCAAATTAAATTTCTCACTGGACCGAGGGGGGGAAGCTGTCATTCAATAACCCATCTCTGGAAATTACACCCCAGTCTCTTTCCAGGTGCACTTAAGATTTTCCCATGCTGACTCGGCTGCATACTGGCCCTAGCAATACGAGGTCACATGTATATATAGCACAGCTTGTCTGAGAAACATGGGATGTCGTAGTGCTGGTCCCTCAAATAGAGAGCTATTTCTGCCCATTCTGCAGAGGAGACTTGGCGGCAGAAGAAAATTAAGAGACTTGTTGAAAACCCTACGGGAAATGAATAACAAACTTCCACTTGCTACATCGCTGCCTGTGATTACTTAAGACGCGATGATTCTCAGGATTTAAACGTTAAGGGCGTTAGGGCTGCCGACATTTTGGAGGGGTTTCCGCCGCAGAATTGTTTGGACTGTAGGGCTGTTTATTTTTAGAATAACTCATCCAATTCATTCACTCAAAACACAAAAGCACCTGACTGTTTACCACCAACCAGGCACTGTGCTGGGTGTGAATAGAGTGGTGAACGAGCCAGCCACAGTTCCTGCCTGTGGGGGCAACTCAATTTGAAGGCACTTAGCTGCGACTTGCAGTCGAGGGTTGGGATAGCCAACTAGAGTATCTGCAGAGGCCTCGCAGGTAATGTCAATGGGTGAAGTGGGCTAGATGGGACCAAAGAAAGGCGGGGAGAGGTTCTGACAACCAGGAAAACATGTCTTGGCTATGGTGAGCAGGTACTGCAGAACTCGAGTGGGTTATAAATGAGGGGACATGGACCCAGTGTTGCCACATCCTTCTGTTTTTCATGAAAATCTGTATTCTTATGTGAAATCCCTTGATTTTTAAAAGTTGGCTTCTGAAGTGATATTAAACAAAAAAAACAAAAAACAGTGTGGGCCAAGAGTGTCCAGGCCAAGCAAAGCACATCTGCGGGATGGATTTATCCCAAGAGCTGCAAGTGTATGACTTCTGATCTAGAAATTCTACCAGTAAAACAATTATTTTTAGGTTTAAAAATGTATTATATGCCAACCTTCTTGTTTATATGACTAACTGAATTAGCAGGAACCCCTATACAAATACAGAACTGCTAAAAATAGTATGGAACCTTTCCACCCTCCTGAATAAAAGATACACAGTTAAGATCAAAGGATAGAAAGGGAAATTTCCATGATCAGAAGAAATAGGGAACACAAACCCATAAAATTAAGCCTCAGATGGTGGTAAGACTTTGCAGAGGACATTCAAACTGGGCTAGGATTTGGGGAACAAGGGGCCTATAAATAAAGGAGATGTGGGCTTGGTCCCATGTGAAGCAGAAAGTGAATACTAAGATCTTGCATAAAATGAGCACTGTCAAAGGGCTTCATATTCACTAAAAAAGAGAGAGAGAATAGAAAAGCTCTGCCCAGTGGCTAAGAGGAGTGGCAAGAAATCTTGCTATCTTTCCTAGACTCTAAGTGTGGCTAAAAAAAAGAAAAAAAAATCTTCTATGAGCAACTGAATCTGAAAGCCTGTTCCCTCTACAGGTATAAGTTCTCAAATTACATTTCCTAAATATGGAAACCCTAAACTTAGAAATTAACTTAAAAATTGATCTAGGACTCTAGAATCCCAACAGCCCTGAAAAAATGAAAAATAGGGTCACATTCATAGTTGATGGCATCGAGGGCTCCTTCCGATAGAAATGATCTCCCCTAAAAGTGAACTTTAAATAAAAACATTAGATACACCAAGAGTTAATCTATGAAGGAGAATCAGCAGAGATAATAAATTGGTGAATTAGTACCCAATGATACAGAAATAATAGAACAGTCTGAAGGAGATTAAATAAGTATATGTAACGTGTCTAAAGAACCAACAGAATTTGAAACTATAGTGGGGGGGGGGGGGACAGGCAGATTAGGAAGCTACTAGATAGGTATGTCTTAGTGTTGGTCCCAAATAGAGAATTATTTCTGCCCACTCTCCAAAGGAGAGTTGGCAGCAGAAGAAAATTAAGAGACTTACTGAAGACACTATGGGAAATGAATAGCAAACTTCCACTTGCCACATTGCTGCCTGTGATTACCTAAGGCACAATGACAGGTGACGGAATGACCATTAAACTATAAGGATACCTTCTGTTGGTAACAATAAGGACCAAAAGACATTGGAATACTATCTTTGAAGTGCTGAAAGAAAAATATCTCTCAGCTTAGAATTCTGTACTTTCCCAACTAAACTTAGTTTTCAGGGTGCAGATAAAATAAATTGAGTGAAGATGAAATAGAGTGAAGATAAAATAAACTGAGAGAGTGTATGATCATCATGAGAGAATAATAAAAGATGCATTTCCACGAGGAAGATTTGAGATGTGAGAAGTAGCAGTAAGCACAGAAATGGTGTATATGAAGGCAGATATAAATCTGCATTGCAAACAAACATATCACTGGTAATAGTGACTAATTTGGGGCCTTAAAAGCAAGTAAACAATAACATGAAAAATTGGAAGTTCTGTTTACAAATTAAAATACTTTAAGATCCTTGTATTCTCAGAATGAGAATGGAGATTCTGATTTCTTCAGATCTTATAGTTCACTAATTCTTTGTACTTTGTTAAGTCCAGTATGAATGTTAAAAATCAAAGTCAATACTAAAATAGAAAGGAGACAATGGAAATAAAAAGTAAATATAGAAAAATATCTTAATCCTATAGAAAGCAATAAAGGAGAAATAAAAAGAAGCAAAGAAAAAGATAGCAGATAGTGACCACACACAGAGAGAAGGAAATCAGCCCAGGTATATCAGTTATAAAATAAGTCTAATTCACCTGTTAAAAGAGAGATTCTTAGATTGAGCAATAAGAAAAAAAAATGTAGCTATTTGATGTTTATAACAGACATAACTAAAATCTAATTACACTTATATGCAAAAATCCTCAACAAAATATTAACAAATCAAAACCATCAATGTATAAAAAATAATTATACACCATAATCAAATGAAATTAATCCAGGCATGCAAGGTTCAATATTTGAAAATCAACCAATGTAACCTTACCATATCAACAAGCTAAAAAAGAAAAATCCCATGATCATATCAACGAATACAGAAAAAGCATTTAACAAAATCTGACATTTACAATAAAACACAGCAAGTTATGAATAGAGAGAAATTAACTTGATAAAAAGCATCTGCCAAAACCTTACAGCTTATATCTTACTTAAAGTAAAAGCCTAAATACTTCCTCTAAAACCAGGAACAAGGCAAGGATGTCTGCTTTCATGCTCTTATTCAACATAGTTCTGGAAGTTATAGACACTGCAGTGAGGCAAGAAAAATAATTAAAGGCATGAAAATTGGAAAGGAAGAAATAAAACTGTTTCTATTTCCAAATGACTCGTTTGTGCGTATAGAAGATCCGAAGGAATCTAAAAACAAAAAACAAAAAACAAATCCTAGAACTAATAAGCAAATTTAGCAAGATGGCAGATACAAGGCCAAAACCCCCAAATTGCTTACATTTTTTAATGTTTATTTATTTATTTTTTTTAGAGAGAGCACGCGCACGCGCGAGCGAGCAAGTGGGAGAGGGGCATAGAGAGACAGAGGCACAAATCTAAAGCAGGCTCCAGGCTCTGAGCTGTTGGCACAGAGCTCAATGCGGGGCTCCTACTCAGAAGCAGTGAGATCATGACCTGAGCTGAAGTCGGACACTTAACTGACTGACCCACCCAGGTGCCCCTACATTTCTATATACTAAGAATAATCATGCAGAAATCAAAATTTAAAACACAATACCATTTGTAAGCACTCAAAGAAAATGAAATACCTAGATATACACTTTTTAAAAGTTTTATTTATTTACCTTGAGAAAGACAGAGACAGTGTGAGTGGGGGAGAGGCAGAGAGAGAAGGAGGGAGAGAGAGAATCCCAACCAAGCTTCGTGCTGCCAGCACAGAGTCTGACATGGGGCTCAAACTCACGAAACCGTGAGACCGTGACCTGAGCCAAAATTAAGAGTCAGATGCTTAACTGACTGAGCCACCCAGACACTCCATCCTAGATATACACTTTCAAAAAACATGTACAATGATTGTATACTAAAATTACACAAGGCTGATGAAAGAAATCAAGAAAGACCTATGTAAATGGAGAGACATACTATGTCCATGGGTTGGAAGACTGAATATGGTAAAGATGCCAATTATCTCCAAATTGATCTACAGGTTTAATGTAATTCCTATCAAAATCCCAGCATGTTTTTTGTTTTTGTTTGTTGGTTTGGGTTGGTTTTTGATTTTTTTAGACATAGACAAACTTGTTCTAAAATCTATATGGGCAGACATAAAATTTATATGAAAACATAACTAGAACAATCATGGAAAAGAAGCCTAAAAATGGGAGTAATCACTCTACCAGATACTAAGGCTTACTGTATAACTACACTAAGCAAGACAATGTCATATTAGCAGAGGGATGAACACCAAGATCAATGGAACAACATAGAGAACCCAGAAATCAACTCACACACCATATAACCCAACAATTCCTCTCTTAGGTATTTATCTCAGAGAAATAAAAACTTATCTCCACACAAACACTTGTATATGAATGTTCATAATGGCTTTATTTGTAATGTCAAGAAACCACCCAGATGCTTTTTACCAGG
The DNA here is from genome assembly GCF_018350175.1 of Felis catus. Classification (NCBI taxonomy): domain Eukaryota; kingdom Metazoa; phylum Chordata; class Mammalia; order Carnivora; family Felidae; genus Felis; species Felis catus. The sequence continues at coordinate 55,612,790 of NC_058378.1, read as the reverse complement.
TGCATGGTTAAACAAACTGTGGTGCATGCATACCACGGACTACTACTCAGCAATAAAAGGAAACTATTGATACATAAAACAACTCAGATGAATCTCCAGAGAATTATGCTGAGTGAGAAAAGCCAATTCCCAAAGTTATGTACTGTAAAATCCCACTTATATAATATCCTTCAAATGACAAAATTTTCTAAATGGGGAACAGATTAGAGTTGAGAGTTTAGGGATGGATGATAGGAGAGGGGCAGGGAAATATGATTATACAATGTCAACATGAGGGATCCTTAGGGTAATGCAGCTGTTTAGTATCTTGATGGATACACAAACCTATACATGTGATAAATTCCATACAACTACACACACACACACACACACACACACACACACACACACACACACAACTATCTGTGATGCTGGAGAAATCAGACTGAGATCAGTGGATTACATTAATGCCCATATCCGAGTTGTGATATTGTACTGTAGTTTCATAAAATGTTGCTACTAGTGGAAATGGAGTTACACAGGATATACAAAATCTGTCTCTATTATTTCTTATAACTGCATGTGAATCTACAAGTATCTCAATAAAAGTTTCAATTTATAAAAACTATTTCATATACAATTAAAAAAATTGAACCTCAGTATTATGACCATTGCAAAATTTCTTTTATTGTTTGTTGTGGGAAATGTAATTTATTCACAGAATAACGCCTGTTGAATGACTCATTTAAAAAAAAGCCTAATTACACAGATCAAAAATAAATGAGTGGAGAAAAGCTATATGAGGCAAACACTAATCAAAATAAAACTGATACAGTAATATCAATATCAGCCAAAATAATCTTTATTATGGATGAACATTATTACAGATAAAGAGGGTCATTAATGATGAAATAAATAATTCACTAGGAGCCTTTAACAATATTTTACTTGTATTAAAAAGCGTAGCCTTGGGGCGCCTGGGTGGCGCAGTCGGTTAAGCGTCCGACTTCAGCCAGGTCACGATCTCGTGGTCCGGGAGTTCGAGCCCCGCGTCGGGCTCTGGGCTGATGGCTCAGAGCCTGGAGCCTGTTTCCAATTCTGTGTCTCCCTCTCTCTCTACCTGTCCCCCGTTCATGCTCTGTCTCTCTCTGTCCCCAAAATAAATAAACGTTGGAAAAAAAAAAAAGCGTAGCCTCGAACAATATAAAGCAGAAGTTAAGAATAAAAGAGAAAATGACAATTCACAATCTTAGTTGTCAGGGATGCTTAAAGCACTTTTCTTAGTAACTGATACACCGAGGAGCCAAAATATTTGTAAATAGAATGTGTGAACAACATATGTAGCACCCCTTAACTATCAATTATGGAAATTGATGCACATTATCCCAAGGACATATGGAACATTTATAAAAATCAATCACATACTGGGCTACAAAGGAAGATTCAAAATACCAAAGAATTGATACCTTGGAGCATGGACTAGTCATCTATGGCCAGGAGGCCAAATCCAGCCTGCCATCTGTTTTTGCAAATAAACTGTTATTGGAACAGAGCCATACTCATTCATTTACATATTGTCTATGGCTGCTTTCACACTACAGTGGCATAACTGGATAGTTGCAACAGAGAATATATTAACCACAAAACTTAAAATATTTACTGTTGGCCTTTTACAGAAAAAAGTTTGCTGCCCACCCCCGCCCCTGCCTTGGAGAATGGGTTCTTCAACATTTATTTATTTTTGGGACAGAGAGAGACAGAGCATGAATGGGGGAGGGGCAGAGAGAGAGGGAGACACAGAATTGGAAGCAGGCTCCAGGCTCCGAGCCATCAGCCCAGAGCCCGATGCGGGGCTCGAACTCACGGACCGCGAGATCGTGACCTGGCTGAAGTCGGACGCTTAACCGACTGCGCCACCCAGGCGCCCCGGAAAATGGGTTCTTAGAACACAAAGTAATGTTAGAGATTAATAACACCCACAGAGAAACAGATGTTTGGAAGTTAAAAGTCACACTTGTAAATAAGTCAAAGATCAAAGAAGAAAGTCTAAATGGAGCTAATAGAATATATCAATGTCTGATATTGAAATGTGCATGTCAAATGATAGAATTCAGGTAAAGGGGAACTCGGAGAAATTTCAGCCTTAAAATGTTAGTATTAGAATGTAAGAAGGATTGAAAATTATGTGCCAAACACTCCCCTAAAGAAGCCAGAAAAGGATGATCAACTGATTTGTTAGGAGAGTGCCAAGACGGTTCTGTAGGGGAAAAACTAATTTTTTCAACAAATGGTGCTAGAAAAACTGGATATCCCCATGCAGAAGAATAAAATTGGACCCTTACCCCAGACCATATACAAAAATTAACTCAAAATGATTAAAGACTTAACTATAAGCACCAAAACTACAGAACTGTAGGTGTGAATAGATATAACATAGATATGAATCTTAGGTTATATTAGGCTGTAATTTCTCAGATATGGCCCAAAAAGCATAAGAAACAAAAGAAAAAATATGGATAACTTGGACTTCATCAAAATTTAAAACTTTCGGGGCGCCTGGGTGGCGCAGTCGGTTAAGCGTCCGACTTCAGCCAGTCGCTGAACTTGCGGTCCATGAGTTCGAGCCCCGCGTCGGGCTCTGGGCTGATGGCTCGGAGCCTGGAGCCTGTTTCCGATTCTGTGTCTCCCTCTCTCTCTGCCCCTCCCCCGTTCATGCTCTGTCTCTCTCTGTCCCAAAAATAAATTAAAAAAAAAAAAAAAACATTGAAAAAAAAAATTTAAAACTTTCGTGCTTCAAAGGACACTATTGTAAAAGTGAAAAGACAACCTACAGAAAATATTTATCAATCATATGTCTGATGAGGGTCTGGTATCCAGAATATATAAAGAATAATTATAACACAGTAAAAAGACAATCCAATTAAGACATAGACACAGGATTTGAAAAGACATTTCTTCAAAGGAGATATGCAAACGACTGATAAGAACATGAAGAGCTGTTCGGCATCATTAGTCATTAGGAAACGCACATCAAAGCCATAATGAGACGCCACACCACACCCGTTGGGATGGCTAAAATCAGCAAGCTTGACAATAGCAAATGTTGACAAGTATGTGGAAACACTGGAACCCTGGTATGTTGCTGAGGGGAAGCAGTCTGGTAGTTCTTTGGAGGGTTAAATATAAAGTTACTGTGTGACCCAACAATTCCAGTGTTTGGCATATACCCAAAAGAACTGAAAACATACTTCCACACAAAAACGTCTACGTTAATGGGCAAAATAGCATCATTCGTGATAGCCAAAAAGTAGAAACAACCCAAATGCCCATCCGCTGAGAAACGGATAAACAAATGTGGTATATCCACGCAATAGAATATTATTCAGCCGTAAGTTACAATGCGGGACTGATCGATGCCACAACACGGATGAACCCTGAAAATCTATTAAGTGAAAGAAGGCCAGACACAAAATGCCACATGCTGCATGATTCCATTTATGTACAATGTCTAGAATAGGCAAATCCATAGAAACAAAAAGTGGATTTACTGGTTGCCAAGGACTGGGCGGGGTGTTGGGGGGAGGGTAGGAATGGGGAGTGACTGCTAGTAGGTTTCTTTTTGCGGCGGTGAAAGCGTAGAGTTCTGCAGTGGTGATGGTTGCACAACTTTGTGAATATACAAAAAGCCACCAAGTCATATACCTTCAAAGAGTGTCTATTAGGGTGTGTGAATGATATCTCCAGTTTTTAAAAAAGAGAAGAAGATAGAAAGGAAACATCAGAATAAAATAAGTGAAAATGGAAGGAAGTAATAACATACGTAAAATTAATGAAATAATAAAAAAGGAAAGGGACCAACAAAATCAGAAGCTGATTTTTAGGGAAATGATGCAGAAACTAGAGAGCAAATGCTCCAAGTGAGAATCGTGAGGGAATCTGAGCAAGCAGCCTGAAAACAAAAGCTTACATTGTCTGAATGACCAAGAAAATGAATGTGGAGTCAGCTCTTTGGTTGCCATAGGTTTGAGCGATTTTATCCCACCTGTCTATCTCTGCTATTTCCGGGAGCCACACCTTGGACTCAGAACCTTAACAGAGCCTCCATTTCTTCCACACGTTTCTCTCTGAAAGGTCCAGCTGTGCCAAGAGACTGGGAGGAGTTGGGGATTTTCTGAGGCTCAGCTTTTTCCAGGGGGTTATCTTGCAAAGAGTTTATTTTCCCAGCATCACAGACTGGTTCACTCTGTTTGTCAGACTGGCCAAATCATTTTCAAACTTTACAACACTGATGGGTATTTCATCAGGGCAGGGGACTGGTTCAATAGTTTCCTCGGGTGTTCCCAGTGCTAAGAAGAGAGCACACCCCTAACTCGGCTCCTTCCCAAAGGATGCCTTGTCCGGGCAGCTTGAGTCTGAGGGTCTCTGGCTGCCCTTTGCCCCACAGGGCATGTTCAAGGCTTCCAACGAGCCAGACCTGCTTTCCTCAGAGGCCTGGCACCCTTACTAACACCCAGGGGTTCAAAACCCTCAACAGACCAAATACCCCCTGTAGAACACAGGTTCTTCACACCCCCCTTTTTATGGATTCATGAATAATACAGTCTTAACCATAATGTACAGAAGGAATTCAAGGCAAAGTAAATGGCAGCATGCCTCTCTTGCAGATGGCCAGGAAAATGCTATGCTTCTGCAGAGCCCCGGGACCTCGAATGCCAGAGCTGAGGCCTTTTCTCCGCGTGTCCGAAGAGCCACAACCTCGAGGGCAGAGAGGATATGGCCTGGAGGGGTCATCCCCTACGTCATCGGAGGGAACTTCACCGGTCAGTGGTCCCAGATGAGGCCTCCTTTGAGGCTGGGTGCTGTCTCCCTAGGTTGACGGTATCCTCCCAGGAAGAGTCCAGGTGGAATGGAGCAGACGCTGGGACCATAGCAGTCCTACCTGCTAATGCTCCATTGTGCACTAAGCCTGGGGAAGCTGCAGTCTCTGGTAGGGCTGTGTCTTCAAAGGTGGTCACCTAGTCCCCAAGGCTTCGTGCAGGGCGTGACATAGGGCCCTGGTCTTGAAATATAGGCAGAGGTTGCACAATGGGTATGTGAGCAAAGCCCTCCAGACAGAAGGAAGCTGTGAGTGGCTGCACAGGAAGGCTTACCTGTGTTCTGCCTGGATGAGAAATCTGGACCATCCCCCACCCCTGCAAGCACTCCACACGGTGACCAGAGTGGCCAACCCTGGCTGGGCTGTGGCACCTGCCAACAGTACACCCTGGGGCAAGTTACTTAACCCCTCCATGCCTCAGTCCCCTCTTATGCAAATGGGGATGATAATATTTTCTAATCCATAGGGTTGTTTTGAGAATTAAATGAGTTAATTTAGATAAAGCACTTAGAATAGTGCCTGGCACATAGTAATATTTGCTATTGGTATCATTATCTTTAAAACATGTATGTCAGCCAGTGGCTTCCCATCACTACAAATGAAGCTGAAACTCTTGACCATGGCCTCCAAGGCCCTCCTCCAGGCAGCCCTTGCCCCCTGTCCCACCCGGTGTCCTACCCTGTTCCTCCTCTCTTCTCCCCAGTCCCTGTGTGCTGGCCTCACAGGCACCTTTCCTTTTGGAACATGCCCATTTCATGGCTGCCCTAGCACACCTGCACTTGCCCTGTTTGCCTAGAACATTCTTTCGCCAGACCTTCTCATGGTTTCTTCTTATCACCGGCACCTCAGATCAGATGGCATGTCCCCCCCCCAAAGCCTTCTTTGCCTCCCTGATACCCCCAATACTCCCACGAGCCACTCACTCTCAGCACCCCACTTTCTAGTCTTTGTAGTACTTCCCATTACCTGAAATGCTTTGACTTTTATTTTGTTTGCCTGTTTTTTGTCTCTGCCCAATCGTTGTGGGAGCAGGGATCTTTTTTTTTTTTTTTTTTTTTTTGTCTTGCTTTCATTCCTATATCTGCAACACCTAGAACAGAACAGCAGTAGACATTCAACAGTTATGCCCATAGCGGGCCTGTGGCCAGTATTAGTCAAATGCCTGAGTGGAAAGCCACACGGAGCTGCCTCTTCCAGGCTCTCAATTCTGCCAGCACCTACAAGTCGGCCTCCTCCCTGCGGTTCTGTGGCTTCTGGGGGAGGCTGTTGATGAGGCAGCTGTCCCAGAGCCACTGAAAACCACTGATGGGTAAAGGCACTGTGAAGACGTGGATGACAGGGACCTGGGACCTGGCGGAGAGCACGGAGTGCCTCCGGGCCACCCCTCCTCTCTCCTGGCAGCGTCACTCATGAGACAGTAACCCAGGATGCTTGCCGGATACTTAAGTAGGTGCTGGTGATAAAAAGGCCAAGACTTCACCTCCAGGAGCTCCCAGTCCTACTGGGAGAAAAGGAGCATGCCTAATGGATTTGAATGTTGGAATTTTGACCAGCTACTCACCTTTGGTCTCTGGTGCTTACCCGTGTTCTTTCAGAGCTGGTGTGCTTTTCTGACCAAAGATGTATATAACCTTCATCAAAATCAGCTAACTTTATAGAGAGAATTTTCTTTATGTGGTGGTTTTTGTTATTCTGTAATTAGTGGGATTGCTATTTTGGTGAGTGCTTGAGCTATATAAACAATTTGAACTAAAAGTGTCAAGATGTAAAAAAAAAAAAATGGACAGCTAGGTGACTGTTTATTCTATATGTGTGCTTTTGGGGACAACAATTTGACCCCCACCCCCATGTCTTCCATGGGGGAAGCCTCCCCAGTGCTTTGTTTGTTTGCTTTTGGCAACAAGGTCACTCTAGAACTCAGAACCCACCCCTAATCATCATTTGTACTCCCCAAGCCACTATTTTTTTCTAGATCCTTCTCATTGTTTCTACCAAAATCAAAATAGTCTTCTTTATCTCAGGCTGATAGATTTTTTTAAAAGAATACTTACCGACTGCAAGTAACTATCAGCCACAGTTTACAGCTACTTTGTTGTTGCTCCCAGACAATTTACTTATTGTTCTACTTTTCAACACATTTCCGTTCAAGGAACTATGAGGACATGTTCAGAGAAAGTATGAAATCCATCTGTTTTCAAAGGCTTTGTAGAAAATGAGGCGCAAGGATCCACCAGAAGACACTGCACGCCCATGCAAAAGTAGCATGAATGTACATGAAAATAAACTTTTTAGAGCATATGGACATACACTCCTATAGATATAAAATAAAAAGAGGCTGCAGAATGCAGTACCGGTGAGCTCCTTCAAGAGCCTAAAATTTCCAAATTGAATAACCCGAGTAAGATTTTTCTAAAGCTTAATTAAGTACTTTCCCTTCACAGGACAAGTTGGGGAGCTTGGGATATTCTGACCATCTATTTTTACTCTCTTTTCCAATCCATAAGCCCTTACTGAGTTCTGGTGATTCGGGAAAGTTATATCCTTAGCAAGGGCGATCCTTATTCCTAGTGCATTTCTATCTTGAGTCACCCCAACAAGTTCTTTTGATCATTGGAACGAGTGTTGTAAGTCAGCACACCTTACAGCATCGAAGGAAGGCACGGACCTATCAGTGAAGTGATGAGCCTTGCCCTGTCATTTCAGGAAGCCAGAGAGCCATTTTTAAGCAGGCTATGAGACACTGGGAGAAGCACACCTGTGTGACCTTCATAGAAAGGACTGATGAAGAGAGCTTTATTGTGTTCAGTTACAGAACGTGCGGGTAAGTAAGTGAAAGCAAGGCCGTCTCAGAGGAATCAGAGGCAGACAGATGGCTTGTGAGTCTTGAGTTTTCTCTGTACAACCAAATCGTTCCAAGGAGCTGTAATAAGTAGCAATCTAGGGTTTGTCAGAAACTCCCCTTGCCATCAATGAACTCACAATCTGGTGACAAAGTAGGTGGGTCAAGAAGAAGACTCTAGGAAGACAAGGGGTCTGGATCTCCTGTCATGGGAGCAGTCGAAGGAATTGGGGGTGTTTTGTATGGAGCAGTGGTTCTGAACCAATTTGAGGTCAGCAATCCTACTGAGAACCTGATGAAGCTATGGGCTTCCTCATGACAGATATGCATTTATGCAAAACTCTGTGGGTAATTTTATGGGCTCCGTGGGCTTACAGACTTCCTCCAGAAAACACAACACACAATAAGATGCCTGGATTTTGATTAAACTTATCTGTTATGCCAATAAATGTAAGTGTGATATACTCTCTCACTGGAAGAAAAAGTTCCCCGTTCTGGTTCAAATACTTAAACCCAACTACATGGCGTATGCATGAAATGACTACTGGAAAAATGACCCAGAAAGGTTTACATGTAAAAGGAAAGAAGGCATACAGGCAAATGCTAACAAAAAGAACGTTGGGATCATAATTTTAGTTATAGACAAGGCCTTTTTTGTTTCATTCCTGTTTTGTTTTGTTTTTAAAGTCAGAAAGTGTTTTAAAAAAAAGGTGAGGCACTTCATAATGAGAAAGAGTACAAGCTACAGTGAGAATATAACTGTCATAAATCTTTATGCACCAAATAGCATAGCATTAAGAGTCATAAAGCAAGCCCCAGGGAATTCAAGGGGAAATTGACAGAAACACCAGCAGCAGGCGACTTTATTTCATTTCTGTCAACTCAAGTAGATCAATGTCAAGTTGACCAAAAAATAAGTAGAGATCTGTTGAGGACTGGAAAAATGTAATTAAGAGTTGATCCTATGGGTCTATCAGATTCGGCAGTCTGATAACACATCTTTTCTTTGTAAGTGCATGTTGAACATTTATAGACATTGTCCATCTATTAAGCATTAAGAACACCTCAATGAGTTCTCAAAGGCAGAAACAGCGTTAAAATAGGCTCTGATTACAAAGCAATGAAACTAGACATAATAACAAAAAGTAGAATGAACACGCCTGCATTACCTAGTAAATGAAAAGCTCTATTTTTTGTTTACAACTCTTAGATCATAAAGAATTCAGGATTGATATTATAAGATGTCAAGATAATAAAAGCCCTGCAATTCTAAATTAAAGAGCTATGGCTAAACCTCTGTGTGTGTGTGTGTGTGTGTGTGTGTGTGTGTGTGTGTATCCCAAGAGCCCACATTGAATTAAACTGATAATTCTAGAAGCATTTCTGTTAGAATCAGGAACAAGGCAAAGGTGTTCATGATCACCACAATTATTCTACATATTTTGGGAAATACTAGCTAATATAGTTAAATAAGAGAAGGAAATACATATGACAAGTATCAGCAGGAACAAGGCAATGTTTGCATTGTTTGAAGTTAATATGACCGTGTCTAAAAACCCAGAAAAGCAATTGAGAAACTACTAGAAACAAAAGGAGACCCTATTAAGGTGACTCATTACAAAAGTAGTAAACAAAAAATTACTTTTCCTTATAATGAAACAATCGGATACACTTCTGTAATAGGAAAAATATCACTTTAATAGAGACATAATAAATAATATCTCTAAGAATAAACCTAATAAAAATGCAAGAATGCTCCAGACCTGTAAGAAGAAAATGCTAAAACTCTAAGGACACTTAAAAAAAAAAGTAAAAATGGAAATGCATACCACTTCCTGGTATGGGAATATTCAACATTGTAAAGATGCAGAACTCCCTAAAATAACCTATAAAAGCATGCCATTTGGATTCAGACATCTACATTTATGTATATGTGGGCATATGTGTATATATATTTCGACAACTTAAATAAATGGCACTAGAGATTATCTGGAGGAACAACCATGTAGAAATAACCAACAGAGAAGGAGAGAGACAGAGACAGAGAGAGGGAGAGAGAGACTGAGGCAGAAAGAGGGATATATATATATATGTATAGAGAGAGAGAGAGAGAGAGAGAGAGAGAGAGAGAGAGAGAATAAGAAGAAAGAAAAACAGAGGGATATATATACATATATATATATATAGAGAGAGAGAGAGAGAGAGAGAGAAAGGACACAGGGACAGGGGGATGGAGGTATGGAGGGGATTATGGGGAGTGGTCTGATGGTCTGTTCAAACATCTAGGATTTAAAATGCAAATGAAGTTAGTAATAATTAAAACCATTTGGAACAGAACAAAAGAGTTTAAAGTGCATATGCCTATACATGAATTTAGGTAGCATCTTAAATGAGTGAGAGCTGGATTAGTCATTTGGGATATTTTAATACTGAGATAGACAGCTTGTTGTGAAAAAAATAAAGCTGGATTCCTACCTCACTTCTTACATCAAAATGATTCTAGCCGGATCAAATATAGTAAACATTTTTAAAAGGAAAAATAAAGAAATGAAAAGAGATGTAAAAATTATTTTGAAAATTTTATTATTTTATTATGAGAGAAGCAAGAGTGGATTTTATTGATGATCCTGGCAGGTAGATGGCCTTTCCCAGCAGGATGTAGGAAAGTGAAGACATTCCATACATTGAAATTTAAAAATTATATGTGGTGTAGACAAAACCAAGACAATACATAAACAAAAAAGCAAACTGAGAAACAAAGTGAGAAAAATATCTGCAATACATTTGACAATCAAAAGACTTGTTTCCTTAATTCACAAAGGGTCCTTATATATCATCCGTAAAAAGATGGACAGCCCAAAAGAAGATGGGGAAAAGAGGTGATCACATAGCTCACAAGAAAAAAATACAAATGTCATAGAAAACATGGAAAACTCTCCAATCTCGATACACTGAAATACCATTTTTCACCTATCCAACTGACAAAAAGAATTTGGTAAAGCCAGTGTTGGCCAGGTTGTATGGAAATAGGGCTTTTAAATATATCATTGGTGGGCATAGAAGTAGACCCAACATTTGGGGATTGCAGTTTGATAGTATCTATCAAATCTCAAATGTATGAACCCGTTTGTCTCTCAATCCCAATGCTACAAACAGGAGTCCGACCATTTATTTGTTTTGCTTGTTGTTATTTGTTTGTTTTGTCTTCCTCTCCCATAAGGCTTTGTTTAACTAATAAAAATTGGAATCAGCCCAAATGTACATTAATAGGAGTCAGATTAAAGAAAATTTAGTACTTTGTTGCTTTGAAAAGAATGAAGGAAGTCTGTATGCCTTGTTATAAAAAGATCTCTACATTAAGGAGGAAAAAAGGTAAAAATTAAGGATGATGTACATAGTGCATTTTATAATAAAAAGTATACGTATCTAATTTTTCTGAAGGATATCCAAGAAACTGTTAACAATGGTTATCTTTGGATGAAGAGATTAGAGATGGGGGTGAGAGACTTAATACTTGACTCTTTTGAACACATACTTTTAAAAAATGTTTATTTACTTTTTAGAGAGAGAGAGCACACAAGCAGGGTAGGGGCAGAGAGAAAGGGAGAGACAGAATCCCAAGCAGGCTCCTCACTGTCAGCCTAGAGACCAACGTGGGGCTCAAACCCACGAACCATGAGATCATGACCTTTGCCTAAATCAATCGTCAGACACTTAATTGACTGAGCCACCCAGGCGCCCCAGAACACATATTTCTTTTAATGTTTGATAGACGTTAGCTGGGTGATAGAGGTGGTGGGGTTGTGGGCCATGTTTATTTCTTTTCTTATACCTTTCTATATTAGGAATAATATATAATAATATGTTAGGAATAAATGTTACTTGAAAAAGCAATTTTGCCCAGAAGGGGAGTCATTTCTAAGGCTTCTCTGATAAGGGTACCATGCTTTACAGAAACTCAGCTGACTCCTTTCCTCGTCATCAGAGGTGATTCAGGAGAGACTTGGGGGTGCAGGGTTGGGGAGGGTATGGGCTTTATTCCAGGAAGAGAAGCCTTATCTTCTTTGGGTTCTCAAGTAGATCCGTGACCACCAAAAAGGAGAACAATTTTTGGAGGGAATTTCTGTATTGGGAGGTAACTTGGACAATGAACGTGCTTTCAGCTCTGAATATCTGTTTCTTTTAGATTAGCGTGTGTGTGCGCGTGCGTGCATGTGTGTGCGTGCACACACACACACGTGCACGTACACACACAATCACACACATGGGGAAGGGCATTAGACTCTTCCTATTCTCTGAGCGGCTGACCTGGGTATTTCTGCTACTGTCCAGCTGTTGTTCCTATGTTGGGCGTCGAGGAGGAGGCCCGCAGGCCATATCCATTGGGAAAAACTGTGACAAGTTTGGCATTGTGGCACATGAGTTGGGCCATGTGGTTGGGTTCTGGCATGAACACACTCGGCCCGACAGAGACCAGCATGTCACCATCATCAGAGAGAACATCCAACCAGGTAAGGAGCCAGTACCGAGTCTGGAAGCCACTGGCCAGGAAGGTGGCATCCCCTGGGTCAGGCAGGGTTAAAGGAGAGGGGTTTCAGGGACCCGACGAATGCTCATTCGTTAAGTAAGGAGGCAGCAGCCCTACTGTGCAGACATTTGTTGTTAGCACTGCCACTGTTATTTGTGGCCCTTCCTGGGAGGTCATCTGCCATAGCTTCTGGTTACGGCAGAAACGAAATGACTTTTCATGTTGTAAAAGGACAATGAAATCCAACTCCATTTCCTAAAAGGAACAGAATGGACCAGAGTAACTGTTGCAGGATCAAGGCTGAGAAGCCAAAAAAAAAAAAAAAAAAAGAGTTCTCCTGGTTGCTTTTATGAGAGTCACTTTTGCTGACTTCAGCAACACATCCTTTTGAAACTAAAATACAATTAGGACACAAATACATGTAAAAGTAGTATTTTGGCCTGGAAATGTTCTGCCCCAAGGCAGGTAGTGTCTAGACTAAAACAAAACAAAACAAAACAAAACAAAACAAAACAAAACAAAACAAAACAAAAAACAAACAAACAAAACACCCCACTTCTTATATTAAATAATTTTATATAGAAGTCTATGTTGAACATGAAAGTAACTGGTTGAATAATATGTTTGCCTTAAAATGCTTTCAAGGGTCTGAATTGTGAACTATTTAGGATTGAACTTAACTCTTTGATTTTACTTTTGTTCTTTAGTAGCAAGATCAGAGATTTTTTTTTCTAAGTTTTTGAACGATCAGATTAATATCGAACCTGCCTACAAACTTAGTATAAGAGTTTCCAGGGGCACTTGGGGAGGGGTTGGGTGGTGGGTTGGAAAACAGGGCTGTTTGAAGTTTCAAATTTCCAGTCTGTTAAAAACAATGAGAACGACCACAACCCTGTTATTTGGGCTAACAGAGCTCTCAGAAGTTGCTATGGGCCCTCCTTCTCCCCCCTCTGCCTCCTTTCAGGTACCTGCCTTGGTTTTCAAAGGCCTTAACAGAGTGTTGTGTCACAGGTCAGGAGTATAATTTCTTAAAAATGGAAGCTGGGGAAGTGAGCTCTCTGGGAGAAACGTACGACTTTGACAGCATCATGCACTACGCCCGGAACACCTTCTCAAGGTCGGAATCTATGCTTATGCCTCATCTGTGTTTTACTGTGCCTGCCGCAGGCTCGGGTCGGATTCCTGGAGGTCTGCAGAGAGTGGGTCTCTGCATGCTCTTAGCACAGTTGGCCTGTCTGTCCTTGAAATACAGTGGCCTCTGGGCTGCAGTGAAATATAATCTAATCAGGTTCCCGCTAATAAGATTGAATCCCATTGTGAAGCTGGTGTTCCATCATGCCCTAATGTCACAAGCAGCAAACTGGAAAGGGGAAATTATCTAGAGGTTGGCCGGGATAATAACTTAGGGGCTCTGTGTAAAATTTCCAGTGGGTGGGGGAGTCTTCCAAAGCACGTCCTTGATGTAAGCCTGGTGGTGCTAACCAGTTCCCTTAAAGAGGTGTGGTTTATTGAAAGCTAGACCATATGAGAGCTGGGGGAGTTGTAAATCGTGGATTCATTTTAGAGGTGAAGAAAATGAGGCTCCAGCCAGCTCGAGGGCACACAGGTAGCTGGGGTCAGAGTGAGAACAAAGGTCCAGGTTTCCCGCCTGCTGGTCACACTTGATGGGAGCTGGTGTACCCAAGTATAGCTGGGGCCAGTGATTTACAGCCGGCATTGGTAGGATCTGTTTTGATGAGTTATTGCTGTGCTGGACTGGGTGTGAAGTATTTCCAATATTTCCCTTGCTTCTAGACCATATGCATGTTGTGCATATAGAAGTGTCCCCCAACTAATCCCAGTTTTGTGGGTGTTTCCACTCTTGAGTTAGAGGAGATACAAGGCATATGTTCTCTCACTTGCCACTTTTTTCTCAGTTTCGTCTTAAAACCAGCTTGTTTGCTTTCTATTTATCTATTTAATTACTCAAAAACAAAAGGTTCGATTGGGTTTCCAGCATGTACACAGGACAAGAAACAAGTAAATGAGGAAACTTGAGGATGGGGGAGGGGAAAATAAGGGTAGATAGCTGCATGGAAGCTTGGAATCAATTGCCTATTCAGAATATATGCCAGAAAGTCATGCACACTTTGGTCAGACTGGCAGCAAATCCTGCCCTGTGCTTCTTAGCAGTTATTGCAAGGAAGGAAACAATCCATTTCATGAGTCGCCATGTCCATAAAGATCAAAAGAAACCATTCCTTCAGGAGACACACAGCTCTTGGGAGTGTACCCAGGGCTCATTGGCTCTTGGGTAAGCCTGCTGAAAGCATGCTGTTGATGAGGTCATGGAACTGCGGGAAAGAGTATCCAAACCTCAGCATCCCATGTTCCCAGATGTAGCGGGAAGGTGGTGCTGTCCCTCTGGCCACACAGCTGATTTAGTTATGGCCACCATCCTGCACCCAGGGGGAATCTCTCCAGAGCTCTAATAGGTGGAGTTTTGTCAACGTCAGCATCTTTGAACAACTGGCATGGGAGTGACTGACCCTGTTTTCATTACTCTTCTCCTGGCTCCTTGGCAGAGGATATGAGGTGCACCATGAAATGAAGAGACCACTGGACTGAGAGTCAAAGACTGGGTTCCAGGCCTCGTGCTCTCATGCACCGTGCTATTGAGGGAGGTATAGACAGTAGTTAGGGATGGCTTTGTGCTGGGTCAACTCTCCACGTCCTTGGGCATCGGTTTCCTCATAGGAGGGTTGGACTAAATGTTCTTTGAGCCCCTTCCAGCTCAAACATTTCCTGTTGTAATTTCTTAATCAGTGCAGGTGGGCAAGGCACTGACAGATGTTTGCATTCATTGCCATGTGGACATTTGAGGCTTCCTCTTCCATGTTGGGAAAGGAGACTTCGAAGGACCTACTCTGGGGGTTTGTTGGGGGAGTCGAAGAGACAATGGGTGGGCAGGATGACAGCCCACCATGAAAGGTCAGAGCAGGGATGCTTGGGTGTGGGGGCTGGGCTGCCTTGAGGGTTTGGGAAATGGTGTAGGAAAATTTGGGCCACAGTACATCAGCCCCAGAGATGGCAGGCTGCTGAGTAGAGACAAAGTGTTGATTTTGTAGAGAATCACTGTCAAGTTGGCCCAAGTGAGAAGGTTGTACTTTGGGTCTTGTTTCCATAGCTGTCATGACTCTTCATATTGCTTTATAAGTTGTCTATTAATTATTCTTATAAATTAATCGAATCCTATGTACCTGTTACATCCTCCTCTGGCTCACTAGACTGAGATCTTTGAGGGCATCCTCTTCTCTCGTCTCCAGCACCTATCACAGAGCCTAGCACAGAGTAGATATTCAATAAATATTTCTTAAATGAAAAAATTAATGGGTGAATCAAAGGAGACAGGGAGATCTGCAATGCTGGACTTGGTGAGGGAAGAAATTTCCATTATCGTCATTGCATTTCTGTCCACATATCCACAAATGTGGTGGTCACTTCATAAGGAGAATCTACAGGCGTCTCCTGTTCAGGGGGGGTTGGGGATGAATTACTTCCAATGGGCTATAGGAACTGCACTGTCTCATTGGTGCCTGCCATGTGCCAGTTATTAGGAAAAGCTCTGAAACCAAAGACCAAGGCAAGAATGCAGTGTCTTCTGGGACCAGCATTTCTTTTCTTGTTTTTCTTTTAAGAAAAATCTTTTTTTTTTCCTGTGATCTCTAGCTCATAATGCCATCCCTGTCACCCCTCAAAGAGATAGCCATTAACAACACTGTTGTCATTGTGGAGCAGTTTATCAGCACTGACCAGTAGAAGCCCATGGACCAAACCCTTGAAATGATAGTTCCCCACCAAGAGTACCCAGAAGCCCTCAGAGGGAGATTGGCGAGGGGCAGCACATGGGTGTGATAGGCGGCTATGTAGAAACACAGCAGCTCCCATGAAGGCTTGGAAGGGAGGCAGACTTCTCCTTCTGCTACCATGATGTCATCTATTGCCTCAGAAGAGTCTACCCCCAAATGTCATGGTTTATAACAGCAACTTATTTTTTGTGACATTGTGGGTCACTCTGGCTCATTCTTCTCTGGTTTTGCCTGGGATCATTTCCACAGCAGTAGTCATTTGACAAAGTGACTGGGCTGAGAAGTCCAGGATGGCCAGTGCCATGTCTGGCCATTGTGCTGCCTGTGCACTGGGGCCCCCCCGGTTTTCCTCCCTGTGGCCTTTCAACTTCTGGCAGGCTGGACAGGGCTCCTCACTGCACTGGAACTCAGAGCTCCTAAAAGACAAGCTGGGAGGCCACAAGACTCTTAAGACCCAGGCTCTAGAACTTGCAGGACATCACTTCTGTCACATTTCAGTGGTCGGAGCAAGGTACAAGGTGAAGGCTATGGACATTAGGAGGTGCCTCCCATTATTTTAACAATCTACCACAGCTATCTTCTCACCCCTGCCCCAGCGGTTCACAACGATGTTGGCAAAGCTATTTTGTAGCAAGTGGATACCTTCATCGTCTTTTCTGCCAACTTTCTGCATGGATTTTCAGGAAACTACTTTGTTCAGTGGGACATTTAACAGTGGCATCCTTACTAATGGTCTTTCCTGGCCCACTTTTCGTCAAGTTTCCCAGTCCTTAAATCCACATCATTACTCCTGGCCACATATCCCCTGGAGCCAGCCTGTGCATCGTCTTTGAGTTTGAAAAAGAGCAGGAAATGGCTTATAGAACATTTGCTCATCTGGAGGCAACCACTCTTCCAGCTGATGGGAAACCCAATCTTTGTGTATCTTTACAATTGATCTGACTCCTTCCAACTTTATTTTCTGGTTTATTGCAGTCCCTCCCTCTCCCCCTTGGTTGGACCTCGGCTGCGGAGAGTGATGTGTTTGGAGGTTTCGTTGGGCAAGGGTCTAGGAGCTGGGGAGAGAGATCTGTGGTACAGGGGCATCTTTGGAGAGCTCAGAGCTGACAGCTTTATTCCCTAAAGCATCTGCCAAACCCTGTCTTAGTTTAGCAGAGTGTCAGGGCTAAGAGTTGTCCTACATAAAAGAGGGATGTCACTGCAGTGGTTCATGCGGGGGATGCCTCTTGTAGTAAATATTTTCCAGAGCCTTCCATCTTGCTGGCAGCTCAGGGACATGTCAAGGAGGGCGTCCCAGCCCCAAAGAGCTATCTGAGTGTGGGCTGATGTTGTTCCTGCTGTTTCAGTTTTTGAAGTCTCTCACATTCCTAACTCTATCATTTATCTAGCACACATTAAAGCCTATTGTTCCTTGGGCAGTGAGAACACTGGCTGGAAGGAGGAGGATGCCGGGAGATGGGCTTCTGGCCTGCCTGGGTTCCAGGGCTGGCTCTCCATTACTAGCTCTGTACTCTGGGAGAATCACTTAAGCTCTGCCGGCTTTTTCTCACCGGTGGGGAGGAGACCCTAATAATTGCACTGGCCTAGGGTGTTACAAGGACTAAACGAGATGGTGCATGTAAAGTGCTCAGGCCTGGTCCTGGCACATAAGAAGGTCCTGTGAACGGTCAGTGGGAGCACACGTTCTCCACACTGGCAGAGTCACCTATATGCTGTGGTCTTCAGCAAGGTTGGTTGGCCTGGGTTGCTAAGAGATGGTGGTGAGCTTTGCATTTTGTGCAGGAAAATTTCTTTCCTTCAGGGGAATCAAGAAAAAAATTACAAATGGACCCATTTTATTATAGGGCAGAAGTGCCCCCTTTTAGATCTAGTAGGTGATTGGATTTAGAATTTTATGTAGAGTCATTACTTGTAGTTTAAAACTTGGCAAAGTCAGTGAGGGAAAACGAGGATTCCCCTAAAGTTTCTCTAGAAGGCTCTGGACCCAGAGATAAGGCAATGGGAAATCAAGAAAGACAGGCCAGGTGGTTAAAGGTTGGGGATGGGGATACTTAAAAGGAAATCGGCAGATGATCTAGGCTCTTGCTTGCTTATGTTGGAAAGAAAGTGGGTTTGAAGTCTGATTTAGAAAACATATATGCAAAATCAGAAAGATAATAAGACATGCCACCAGCAAGATATAAGAATAATATATATTTTCCAAAGTAGTGCAGAATTGAGGGGAAAGGAAATGTTTTAGAGAGAAAGTGAGAGGGAGGAGAAGGGACAGTGCAGCTAATAACTAGGTAACATGCATTGTCGCATTTCCCTTGGGTGTAAATTACTTTGCAAAATTTTTTGAAGACACTGCCCTACCTTGGTTACATAATTTAATTCAAAAATTATTTCTTGACCTGTTGTGCTCCAGTCCCTAAGGCCATAAAGATGAAAGTCTCAGTCTCTCTGCTTGGGGAACTTACTATTTAGCAGAGATGACAAATATCTTCACCCTTCAAAAAAGACAATACAGTATGATAAGAAGAGACTAGACAAATAAGGCCAAGAGGTAGCCCAGAGGAGGGAATGAATAACTCAGGATAAGGAGGGATAAAAAGGGTTCGAGAAGACTTTTAAGAGGGAAAGCCATCTGATGGGGGTTTTGGCGAATGAACAGGAGTTTGCTAGTGGACAAGAAGATGGGCAGTGGGCAGCCTCTGCAGAGGACAGCCTGCGTAAGGGCATGTTTGGGGCTATCCGAGATTCGGTGTTGCTTAAGCTACCAAGTGGGGTGGAGGTATCAGGAGAAGTGCCTGAAGAGGAAGGCAGAGGCCAGTGAGCCAAGGGCCTGAGGATCCAGGTGGTGATCAGATATCAGTGAAGGCTTCTAAGTGGAGAGGACACAAGGCTGCCCTTGCATTTCCGGACAATCACGTTGCACTGTTGTGGGTGCAACATAGAGCTGACTGAGTCTACAGGGAGGGAGACCAGGTAAGAAGCTATGGAAGAATGCAGAAAGGGGATGCTGTTTGCCTGAGCTAAGGCAGTGTTCTGGAATGAGGAGGAAGGCATAGATTCAAGGCACGATAGAAGGTGCCATGGTGCCTTCAGATTCACTCTTGGGAGACAAGAGTCACGGAACGAACATGGATATGAGACCCACATGACAGTGTAGTGGAGGGGTCGCCAGGCATCTGGGGCTTAGCAGATGGTTCTGGGGTCAGAATCAGAGAATTCTCTGTGAGTCTATTGGCATCAGCGAAAGCCCAGAGTTGCAGGTGGAGCAGGAGACAGGAGAGAGGAAGAGGGCAGATTCCCAAGGGAAAGCACGGAGTGGGGAGCAGACGTGGATGCTAACTTGCCGCGCAGAGACAGTGGTGCCCTGGACACCGGGGGAAAGAGAGTCTAAGGAAGGAAGGAGCAGAAAAGTGGCAGTGCTGTAAGAGAGGGCAGGTGGGGGTTGACAGGTGTCCATCCGAGTTGTCAGTTAGTTGGTGACCACTGACCGTCGCTGGTGCAGTCTGATTGCAATTGCATTGAAAAGTGAATGGTATGTGGGCAGCTAGACAGAGAATGGGATCCACTGTTTCCAGAAACCTGGTTAAGAAGGGAGGGAAGAAACTGGTAACTGGAGAAGGAGCTGATTTGAAGGGAGACCCTACCTTCCAGGAGGGGTCCCTCCTTGGGGGTCTGGAAGCAGAGAAGGAGGCTCAGGAAGGGGTCAACCACACCCACATCATGGAGATGTAAATAGGGCCAGTACTCAGCCGGGCATCCTGACTTGGTCATTTTAGACTTCATTCACGTGGGAGTAGAATAGGATGCTTAGAGCTGGAAAGGGCTGCTGTGACTGTCTAGGCCACTCTCTTACTGTTAGAGGAGTCAACTGAAGCTCAGAGAGGGGAAGGGGCTTGTCTAAGCTCACCCAGGTGGCGGAGCCGGGCCTTACATAGAAACTTCTAGACTAGGACTCTCTCAACTTTGTTCTCTACATTCATCTCACTTTCCATCTGATTATCCCCTTTGCCAGAAAGGCCCCCAAACTCTGATTCCCATTATTCACCAGCCCGTCAAGCAGCACTTACTGACCAGCCCCTGAGAGTCTCACTCTGTGCTGGTCCCCAGGCTCCCTGTGGGGCCCCTCCAAGACTTATCCATGCTCAGTAGTGCCTGTTGCACAACTCCAGGGGGCACCACTCACACCTCGATCTCTCTGAATGGTGCTCCCTGAAGTTGTAGGATGTGGCGGCCCCAGGACCTGGACCTGTGGAAATGCACAGTACATGTCGGTAAGGAAGCCCCTAAGCCAGTGGACTAGGGCAGACTGGCAAGCTTGGCAGAGTCATTTTCCCATTGGAAAGTGAGTAAGCCGCTCATGAAATGGAATACCCACATACCAGGATGAGTGAAGCAACGTCTTCAGTCATACTGGCCTACAGAGAGGCCATCCAGGGGCTGGGGATGTCAACGGGCTTATGGGCAAGGAAATGAAGACTGTAAGTTCCAGCCCGGCCAGCCAGCCAGCCTTGACTTTTCTTTCTCCTTTCTCTTTCTCTTTTCTTCCTGTAGAGGAGTTTTCTTAGACACCATCCTCCCCCGTCGAGACGACAATGGCGTCAGGCCAACCATTGGTCAGCGTGTGCGGCTCAGTCAGGGAGACATAGCGCAAGCCAGGAAGCTGTACAAATGCCCAGGTAACTGAATCCCGGGGAGTCCCGGGGCCTCTGTTGCACCCACGGAGCATGACTCAGCCATCCTTTGCCAACATTCCCCCTTGCTGGGAAAAACAGCTTGGAGAACATGGAGAGGCTGCTATAATTTCTGGTATCTACTATATGGAGGTTTTAGACAGTGTAGGAGGCCCACGTGCAGAGGTGATTGCCAGTAGTGACACGAATAATAGGTCTTGGAGCTCACAGTTTAATGTGTCAGAATCCTCAGAATTCTCTGGCAAAGGCCTGATATTCTGAAGAGGAAGAAGGATAGTGGAACAACAGTGAATGGGGGCCCGATGCAGTGTGTACCCTGTAACTACAAAATCTCCTCTCCTTCCTGTGGGAATAGGGGATGTGGGTTTGGCAAAACAAAAACCAAGGGTTTTGCAGGAAGACAGTGAATGAAGGAGGGTGGGAGTCAGCTTCCCAAATACTCAGTGCTGTAAATGAGGTTACGTCTATGGTCCTGGGGGCTTCCTAGGGTTCTGGTCATCGGCTAGAAATCTGCCAGCAAAGACTGGACAGTATACCAGGGTCTGAGGAGACGTCTGTTTCTCTGCTCATCCGCAAGGCCCCTCCTCTTGAATCTGCCCTCTTTGCCTTCCATACCCTTGGTTCAGCATCACCAGCACCTCCCCCAGCCTGCGGCCCTGGAAGTGAGCTCACGCTGACCCTTTAAGTTGTTGAGCTTCAGTGCAAAGCGTTAGAGTAGCCAGGTTTTTACCACTGAGGGGAGAGAATTCAATTCAGCACTTTGGGGAGGAAGAAGGAAATTCATTGCTAACAGGTCCGGTAACATTTTCCAAATGCCCCAGACCAGACACACGGTCTGATCATGGGACAGAATGTTCAAAATAGGCGCCATATTAGAAAATCTAGGCTATCCCGTTGCCCTGCTAAGTGGGATCACAGGGCACGCAAAGGGCTGGGTGGGGTTTGGTCCATCGCAAAACTCTAAGAAATATGTCCATCCAGCTATTAGTCATCTGGGGGTGTGTTAGGGCTGAAATGCAGGTCACACGTATCATATAACCTTGCTGAATTGAAAGAGAAACCTTATAGCATTCCCTGGGAAATGCCATAGTATTTATTTAGTTATAATGTATATGGCTCTTACTTCCCAAAAGGATTGGAGGCAGCTGGTAAATACCATGGAGCCATATAGTAATGCATCTATTCTTGCAGAATGTTGATGATTATTCTAAAATAATTTCCATGGAACCCTTGGGGGTGTTGACTGCCGGGCATAATCCTCATGATGCCTGGCAGTTGTTCAGTAACATGATATCGAAGCCCCAATATCCAGGATTTCCTGAGGCTGATGACGGGCCGCTCTCCAGTATTCCTTCCTGCGGCTCCAGAACTGCAGCTTCCAGTAATTTCAAGTAGTAACTGAAAGGGGGGGTAGTTGTCGAGTGGAGGGTGAATTGCATGTGGGAAGAGATGCATATGTTTCCACACTTTGGGGTAACCCCATAGGAGGAGGGGTTTGGGTTTGGAATCAGGAGGGGGCAGGAGGTAAGGAACCCGCGGGTCCCGAGCTTCCTCCTACAGATACTTTCTTTTTAAGGACAAATTGGGTGAAATATTTTTCACATACATAAGAACTAGGTTCTAGACTTAGGACCAGACAACCCTCCAACATTCAAAGGTGGGATGGTCTACTGTAGAGTAGCCCAGCTTCCCATACCTCTGGTCATTTTTCTGTTGTCTTGACTATTTATTTGGTTGCTCGTTCAGAAATAGGTAGCAAAAAGAGAAGAGGCCAGATTCAAACTAATACCTGAAATGTGTTTCAAAGTGTTTTTTCTTGTCGCTTCACCTATTTGTACTTAAAAAAAATTATTTTTAATGTTTATTATTTATTTTTGAGAGAGAAAGAGAAAGAGAGAGAGAGAGAGAGAGAGAGAGAGCGCAGGAGCAGGTTGGGGGGGCACGGGGGAGCAGAGAAAAAGGGAGACACAGAATCCAAAGCAAGCTCCAGGCTCTGAGCTGTCAGCACAGAGCCCGACGCGGGGCTCGAATTCACAGACCATGAGATCATGACCTGAGCCAAAGTCGGAGGCTTAACTGACTGAGCCACCCAGGCGCCCCTGTCAGTCATAATATAATGGCTGCTATGTGTGGACCACTCACTATGTGCCATTTCATTAACCCTCTAGGCAGGTCTTGTCCATTTTACAGGTAAGAAAACGAAGGCCCAGCAAGGCTGGGAAACTTGCCCACCATATCCTGGGAGCCTCAGAAGAAACGCCTGGGTATTACGTTCTCGTCCCGGACCCTATTTTCACTTTTATTAGCCAGAAAACATCATCAATCTGCCTGACCGGTTTCTCGCCAATGCGTTCCGAGGGCTTTGGCTGGTCAAGCGGTGTGTTTTCTCAGCGGCCTGGTGCAGGGAGCTGCTTAGGTGGGGAGTGTGTGTGCCGGAATCACAGTTGTTGTTTTGCTTGCACAGCGTGTGGGGAGACCCTGCAGGACACAACAGGAAACTTTTCCGCACCTGGTTTCCCAAATGGCTACCCTTCTTATTCCCACTGTGTCTGGAGGATATCGGTCACTCCAGGGGAAAAGGTAGGTGTGAAACCACCTCAGGAAATGACGTAGCTTTCTTTGGGTTGTGTGAGGTGTGGGGGACTGTACTATTATTAACCGTAGTAATAGCAGCTGCCGTGAGCACCCAGGTGCTGTGCTAGCTTGCTTAACATTCTTTAGTTCTTTAGTTCTTAATTCTTTATTATTTTTTTCTTTCAACCAGGATCACCCATACAAATGGAGGCCTGTAAGCTAAATGTCCACATGAGTTGTAAATCAAGCTCACAGTCTGTAAATCAAAGTAGACTGTGTCCTTCTCCCCTGGTAAATACACCATCAGAATGCCTCGGAAGGCGAGGGTCCAGTGCAGGGTTCCTCGACACCTCAGAATGCTGCTCTGGAAGGTAGCAATATGGGGCAAGCTAGCCCTCAACCCACAGCTGGCCCCTCCTTCTCTTCTCAGCCCCCGGTTTCATCTCAGGAGCAGCCGTGGCGAAACTCCAGCCCACGCTCCTGAACATTCTGCACTCCTACCTTGCAAACAGCTATTCTTTGGCTGCCCCTCCAGCAGAAGTGGACTGGTTAGGTGTGCTGTCTGCCCTCGGGAGGGTGGATTCAGGGCAGAGATCTCTGCATGTTCTGGAAGGGGGCTCGGGGCTATTTGGACGGGGGACTCCAGGATCCAGGGCACCTGGAATTAGGTCTAGGAGCTATGCAAGCTCTGAGTGAGCACAAGCATTTGGGTCGGAAGATTCCATGATACCCTCTCTATTCCCCTAGAGCTGGGTCAGGACAGAGGCCTCTTTCGTCCTGGTCCAAGGATGGTATGTTCTCAACCCTACCACACATGCATCTCCTGATATCCATTATATGGATAGGGAATTTGAGGCTCAGACATTTTTCTTGTTTAGAGAGAGAGAGAGAGCGTGAGTGGGGGAGGCACAGAGGGAGAAAGAAAGGGAGAGAGAGAATCTTAAGAAAGCTCCATGCTCAGCACGGAGCTTGATCTCATGACCATGAGATCACGACCTGAGCCAAAATCAAGGGTCGGACATTCAACTGACTGAGCCACCCAGCTGACCAAGGCTCAGACATTTTTAAAAATTGACCAAATTCAC
Source organism: Felis catus (assembly GCF_018350175.1). Taxonomy (NCBI): domain Eukaryota; kingdom Metazoa; phylum Chordata; class Mammalia; order Carnivora; family Felidae; genus Felis; species Felis catus. The sequence continues at coordinate 55,588,376 of NC_058378.1, read as the reverse complement.
AGTAAAATATAGAACTGGGAACTGGGGCTTCTGCATTCCTGAAACGTGTGTGTGTGTGTGTGTGTGTGTGTGTGTGTGTGTGTGTTTACTACGCCTCCCTACAAATCCAAGGGTTTTTCAGATTGTCTCAGACTAAGTGCAGCTGTCTTTGAGGTGCCCCCTCTATCCCGTGTTCCTAACTCCCTCTAGTCATACCTGCCATAACTTATTCCACAATATCGTGACTGCTGGTTTATTGGGCTGTCTGCCTTCTAAGACCCTAAACTCATTGAGGACAGAGACTGTTCACCCCTAGGTCTCCAGCCACCCAACACAGCCCCTGGCACATAGACACACAAAAAGTATTTGTTGGATGGGCATGTGAGTGGGTAGGTGGCCAAGTGAGAAATCTGCAACTGTGTTGTGGGATGATGGATTGTTAGGTGCCTGTAGCCAATCTTCAGGTATGCCTAATTCATAACTTTAAAAAGCATCCCTTTAAATGTTTTCTATGGGCTGCGTTCTATTCTCAGCATATTATGTGGATTACCTTTTAATCCTCACAACTTCGTGTGATAGGTGCTATTCCCACATTAATTTTTCAGGTAAGGAAAGGGACTTGCCTAAGGCTACTCAGTTTGTGGCAAAGTTGGGATTTGAATCCAGGTGAGAAGCTGGATGCTTAGCCATCATCCTATACTATTCCACAAAGGGGTCAGGCTAATAGGCATTTGAACATGCATTCACACACACATGCTCACGTGTGTATCTTTTCACGTACAATACCCACATGTACAACTCTTCCTCTGGGCTCTAAGCATTTAGGACAGTGTGGTTGTCATCTTGAGCCTGAGAGACTGCAGATTTGTCTTCCTCAGGTGCATGTTCTGTTCCTGTGCCTGATGGAGGCATTAATGAGAAGGAGGGGAAGGAAGGAGGAGGAGGAAGAGGAGGAAGTGATCCAGAAAGCCCCAAATTGTTGAATTTCCCTAAATAGCAGAGGCTATGTGATATGTTTGAACTACATAAGACTCATCAAGTCTTAATTATTACTGCTAACTGGGGGGCAGAGAGAATATACCTCATTGAAATTCCTGTACCAATTATTTCCATTTCTGCTTCTCCCAGCCTTCCCCAGAGCTGCTAGTAATTAGCAAACTTGATTGGTTCAAGTATCACCTCTTGTTTATCACCTCTTCCCCTATGGTCTTTATGGTTCCCTAACATATTTAAAGTAATTAACCTGAATAATTACCCCATTCATTTTGATCCTGAATGTGTTACCAAGGAAGTTGTAATAACATTTTCTTTCTGAAGAATTTAAAAAGCTAAGTAATTATATTACAACCGGCTAGTAAATATTACTGAGTCCTCTGCCTGAACGTGAACTCTGTGAGACATACAAAAGAAATCTAATTTACAGTCCCTGTCTTCAAGAGACTTAGAGTTTAGTTAAGGTCCCTCCTTACCTCTAGGGAGTCTGATTTAATTGAAGAAGGGGCAGTATTTTTTAAACTTCTGAGGTGGTACTAATTCATGAACAGGGTTAAGAACCACTGGTCTAGTTTGAAAGAAGAGTGACATCACACACACACACACACACACACACACACACACACACACTGTACAATACAGGAGGTGGGCTGGCCTGTTATTTTCTGGTACTGCCTCTTCATTTCATAGGAGATCAGAGGGTTTTGTGGAAGAAGGTGCTACTTGTCCTGAGACCCGAACATTGGGAGGGATTGGCCCAAAGGAAGCTCGGGGAGCAAACTCGCAAGGCTAATTAAGACAGGCAGCCTGTGAAGAGCACTTAGTGTGTCTGGTTTGTGGTGCACTAAGTATACACTCAGTAAGGCCTGATTCTTTAAAAGTGCCTTTATTGAGTGCCTATTATGTGCCAGACCTCATTATACACTCAGTATACAGTTTCTCATGCAGCCCCCTCGGTAACCAATGGTGTGCACGTTGTTTTGCAGATAAGGAAACTAAAGATCTAAATGGGCAAGTATTTTCCCAAGATCCCAGAGCTAGTGAGTGATAGAGCTGAGGTATCCAGATCTTCCTGATTCTAAAAACACCTGCCCTGCAGTCACTATGAAAGGGGGAGGGGGGAGTCCCAAGGAGGGAAAGGCCATGTCCATTTTGACAGTCAGAGAGGGACTCCGGGGGGAGGCAGAAAGTCCTGAGCTGGGCCTGGGGAAGGTTCCATTAGCATGGATATGCCAACGCACATTGGGAAAGGCGGTCCCATAGGATGGACTCTGGGGTCCATGGAAGGTAAGCAGAGAGGTTAATTTATGAGATGAGGGCATGGGGAGCTACTGAAGTTTTCTGAGAGTAGGAGAGGTTTAATAAATATGAGATGCTAGTGCAGGATGGATCTAGAAGCCCTGCTGTGAAGAATGGCTCAGGGCACGGCAGGGAGGAGTTCAGGAATCCTCTCCGCAGGTACAACACAGGCAGCGGTGTTGAAGGGGCAGTGAGACTGGCTGGCAGCAGGGGACACAGACAAGCTAAGGGAAGAACGTCTGTGGGCATAGGGGGTAAACAATAGGGCGAAGTGGAGATAAGCGCGAAGGGTTGCACCTGGCTGACCGGTGCCACTTAGGGACAGGGAAGCTGGAAGGGAAATGCCATTTTGAGGTGCTCTCACAGTCCCTGGGGAGCAGGGAGGACAGGAGCCAGCTGAGGCCAGAGAGCGGGGAGAGGGCAGGTGTGGTGAAACCCAGAGAGAGGAGGTTCAAAGCAGAGGGGCCACGGAGAACAGAGCCCATAAATAACAGTCCTTTCAATTTGGCTGGGAGAGCACCGGAACCTTTGACCTGCAGCCCTCCAGCCTAGGGGGTTTGCTTAGAGACAGAGGGACCTGGGGCTGTCTAAATGTAAAAGAAAGTGGCCGGTGGATGAGGGAGAGAGATGAACTGGCTAAGGATGAGGGCCCCGAATGGGCTAAGGCACAGGGTCAGTGCTGCAGCAGCCAGGGCGGGGCCCCAGTGAGCGAAAAGAGCTGAGAAATGATGGAGCAGGGACACTCTGAGCACAGCAGACATGGTGCGGACACCCTACATGGCGGGGCTTGATGGGGGTGAAGGGGGGGCACGCCTGAGCTCTGCTCTGGGCCATCTGTCAGGGACGCCCCAAGCTGGAAGGGTGGCAGGTTTGTGGGAACAGCACCTGTGTGCTGAGTCCACAGGGCCACTCAACTCCCTCCACTCTTTGTGGATGGGGGCATCCACTGAATGGGCTCACCATGTCCATGAAGAGCTGAAAGCTCTTTCCTAGTCCATCTGAAGCCCCAGCTCCCTGGCCTTCACTCCTCCTCACCCCCCTGCCTCTTCATTCCAGACACACAAACCACAACCTGCTCTGATGTACAGTACCATTCCCCAGACGTCTCCTTGCCTTTATTCATGTCAGTCCCTCTCACCAAAACGCCCTCTTGTCCTGTCTCTGCCCGCTGGGCCCCTATTCCCCTTAGGTTAAATGGCACCTCTTCTGAGATGCCTTTTCCAGTATCACCAGGCAGCATTTATGTCTCCCTCCTTGGGGCTACAGAATTCCCTTTTCTGTCCATCCGTCTCTTTTCAACATTTGTTTCAAGAGTGCTTTAATTGGCCTGACGCATCTGTGCTCTCTGAGCTCCCTAAAGGCAAGAACCCTGTCTTGCTGATCTTTCTATCTCAATTGGCCAACACAGACAGGCACATAGTAGGTGTTCAGCTAACAACGGTGAGATGAATGAATGAACAAACGAACGAACGGACTAACCATAAGAAGGCTATTTGAGAGTGAGGTCACGGCCGAGGGGACACTGCTCACAGTGGTGCTCAGATGTACTCAGGCTAACCCCAGGCCCTTTGGAATGATTGATGATGTTATAAGATCTTTCCGTATCTCTGAACTTCACTGACCCCTTACCTCCTTCTAAATCCCCAGTCTCAAGGCATCCTGGCCCATCTTTTTAATGCATCCTGTTTTCTATAAACCACCTAGTGACTCCAAAAGCTCAAGCTATTCCCCAGACAGAACCAGAGGACCCATCTCCTCTGTTTACTCCCCATCCTGCTTACGGTTTATTATTTAATGTCACAAGGTTTCCTGTGTGTCCTTGTGAGGACACTCCTACTGTGGTCTCAGAGCGCTGTATGCTAACGGGTAATGTGAGAACACTGGCATGCAAGATGTATCTTCAAAACTCCTCGGGCTCCACGGCCACAACTCACTTTTCCGGTAACTCTTTACAGATCGTCCTAACCTTCACCTCCATGGATTTGTTTAAAAGCCGCCTGTGCTGGTATGACTATGTGGAGGTCCGGGATGGTTACTGGAGAAAAGCCCCCCTGTTGGGTGAGTTGACTTTAGAAAGCCCTGGGAGAGGGGTGATCGGCTTGTTCTGCGGGACGCTGTTAATGTGCGGAGGGGCCCGTCCTGACAGCAGTCACGGGGAGCTCTCAAGAGCCCGTGTCGTTGTAAAACTCTGAACACTCCACCTGGCAGCACGTGTTAAAAGCTTCTAGGACTGAGACCGCCCTTCAACCCGGCAGTTCTACTTCTGGGAATTTATCCTAAAGAACCAATGAAGGAAGCGTGCAAAGTTCTAGCGATGGGGATGTTCACTGGAGCGGGAAAAATGGAAAACAATTTAAATGTTCACCAGTAGGGGTTAGCTGAGGCACTGGTGACACATCTTTCCCGTGGAAAACTATCCAGCCACTAAAAATAAAGTTGGAGGTGACTACTTATTGATACAGAAAGGTGTTCGCTGTGCATTGTTTCACAAAAAGGTGTTCCCAACTGGAATATGCCGCTGGATTCCACTTTCATAAAAATCCCTTCATATGTATATGTTGCAGGCTTTGCAAACTCAGATGCCCTTGGAAATAAGGCACACCTGAGTAAGATGGGGTTGGTATACTAAAATAAGGAGTGGTGGGGAGTGTGGCAGAGTGAACAGTGAATATCTTGACCCAGATTATTCAAAACAAAATTATTTAAAACATGTGTAGGTTGGATTCAACTGGAGGAAGCCATTTTGTGATCTACCGTATAAATATCAAGTGGAATTATAGGCGTAAATAAATAACAGTGGTTATTTCAGGATGATGGAGTATATTTTTAAAAATTTATTCTGTGTTCCTGGTTTAGCTGTATTTTCTAATTTTTCTACAGTAAGCATGTATCCTTTCTGGGAGATGCACGGTGCATGAACTCATACGTGAAAAGGCAGCTTAGACCTTTCAGTGGGAGGCTGTGGGCAGGTGGCATAAGATAAAAGGTCAGTTCATTCAGGACTGGTTACAGAAGAGCCATGTCCCGTGGGTGACCCAGAAAGACGAGCATATAGAGAGCCTATGGCATCGGTGTCCTGGGAATGGACAGAGGGACTCATCTGACTCAGAAATGACAGCCATGGTGGACCCAGAGAGAGAAGCAGATTTGCAAGGAGCCGGATGGAAGGGTTTTGGCTGATAGTGGGCTGTTCTCATTTTTAGAGCAGTCCCAGGTGAGCTTCCGGGTTGCCAAGGCTAAGCCCTCAGTGAGATCTTTGTCCCTGGCATATCCTCATGTGGGCGGAACAGCCACACTGGTTATGCTGTGAATGGCTGGCCTGGGCGTGAGCTGCTGTTGGGACAGCAGACCAGAGATGGAAACAGGAGGGAAGGGGGAGAGCTAAATTGGGGAGTTAAACGGCCAGACCGAGCCTGACTTGACATCAGATTCTGGGTAGGTCGGAAGAGATGGGAGCAGAAGGTCTGAGGGGCCTGGCTCTGTATGGCCACAAGGTCTCAGCCAGGCCAGCTTTCATTGGGAAGAGCACACACGCCCCTTCTATCCAGAGGACCACGAGTTGAAATTTCCAGAGCTACAGATGGATAGGAAGTTGTGTCTACTCGTGCTGAAGAAAGCAGGCTCTGAGTAGGGATACCAGGTTACCCCCATTAGGAGGAATCAGTCGGGGAGCGTACAGTCTAGGTGGGCAAGCCAACCATGGACACGAGCGTGTATATTGTAGGACAAATGGGTTTTGTCACCTGATGGCAGGGTGGAGGCTGCCTGTCCTGCACTCCTGCTCCCTCTCTATTGTGACCAGATGCGGGGTATGCCAGCAGCCAGAAGGAGGCGTGGCTTTACAGGTAGCTCTGATTGGGCGTGGCGGGGGGGGGGGGAGAGAGAGAGAGAGAGAGAGAGAGCATGCGCGCGTGAGAGAGAGCAGGGCATTCTGGGTAGCAGAAGTTCCCGAACCTGGCTGAACATCAGCATCTGCTGGGCAGATTTCTGTGAATACAAATCCCTGGGAAACTACCGAGTCAGAATCCCCATGTGTTGGGTCAGGAAATGCTTCTGCTTCCCTGTAAATGTATGTGCGTGTGTATGTGCGTGTGTACTTGTTTAATACCGCACATATAGAGAAGGGACTGCAAGGGGGAAGGTGTTTACCTCTGAGAAAGGAAGCCCAGAAATGGTTTGGTTTGTGTACTTCTGGATTGTTCTACATCTTTTACAAGAATGCACTCAGGTAGAATTTTATAATTAAGATAATTCAAGGGGCTGTGTGGGAGGATTTGGGATGACAACATGGAATCACAGACCCCTTAACCTGGCAGGGATCTTAGAGTCCCTTATCCCACACCTTCACCAGGAGAGCACACGCTCCATGAGTGTGGACCAACTTGCTAAGTCCACACAGCCGGCTAGTGGATAAGATCAGACCAGAACTCAGATGCCCTGGTCCTGGGGAGTGGGGACTGGGGACTGCTGAATCTGAGAAGGGTATCCCCGTAGGACCGTCAGATAAAATGCATGATTCATTGTTTATATGAAATTCAAATTTAACTGGCTTTCCTCTACTTTTGTTTGCGAAATCTGGCAACCCTAAACCCCACCAGGAACGCAGTAGACTCGGAGGGCTCAGGAGAAGGAAGCTCTCGGTTACTGAAGTTCCCTAGAGAGGGCTGAGACACGCTCCTGAGACTGGGCACTCGCAGACGAATTTCCAGTGATTTCCTTTTCTTGAACTTGAAACAAGAATTTTCTCACTACAGATCCTGGCTACACTTTCATTGATTAGATGGGCTTTTTGCCACTCTTTGTTGTCGGTGATGGTTTGTTTTGTTTGGGTTATTTTGGGGCTCATATTTTACACACTTTCGCAGTGTGTGAGTATGTGTGTGTGTGTGTGTGTGTGAGTGTGTGAGTGCCACAGCCAAGGCATGGCCCGGTGCCTGTAACCGTCATTCTTCGTTTGCGGGAATTCTCCTCTGCCAACTATTTGGCCTGCTCTGATGTTTCCGAATGCAGCCGTTAGTGCACTTCTGTGTTTGGAACAAGTGCATTGTGTGGGCCAAACTGGTCCCTGGGAGGGGTCAGTGCCATGAAATCTGCTGGGAGGAGGCAGGTCAATGCCCCTTTGGCAGGAGGGAGAGCGGATTAGGGCGGATTGTGAAAGTATGCATCTTGCTCTGAAAAACTGTGCGTTGCATATTTTCCCAGGGCAGTGTGTGAAAACCCAGGCATAATGGATGCATAACTTTTTATGAATGAACCCTTTATGACTCCCCGTGGAGCCCACTTGTAGTGTCCTCATCTGCATTTCCTCTTCTTGATATCCTTATTAAACTCCTCCTCCAAAGCCGGGAACCAGATTCCGTTGAGGAATTTGACACCTTTTCTGAGTCCAGTTTCTGCCCAGCCTGTTAGTTTTCTTGGAAAGGGGCTATTTGGGTCCCACTTTTTCACAAAGTGATTAAAGAGAAATGAAAGTAGAATGGGAGCATGTCATGGCCAGTTAGAGCTATCAAATTGAGTTTTCAGTTTCAGGGGTCACTTATGAGATTGCACCTGAAGTGGGGAGGAACGTGGCCGCAGAGAGAATTTACCCAGTGATTTGAAACACTGTCCTGCTAATTGGATCCCCCTGCCTTATTTCTGCAGGAGGAATTACTCTGACAATGCACTTTTGTATGCAGAACTGTCTTTGAGTATTCTGTACCACCTCACTGCACACAAAAGCCCTTTTTCCCCCTTTCCCTGAAGTGGGGAGGGAGGTTCAGAAAGGCCAGGCTGGCCAATCAGTGTCGCGTGGCCCTACCACCGGGGCTCCCTGGGCAGGGGCAGCCTCTCAAGTGAGCAGAAATGACAGCGTGAGTCAAACAGCCAAGCCCGGCGTCACCACAGACTTGCTTTATGGTTGGAGGCTTTGATCTATCATTTCTAAGTGTCCGTGTCCAAATTGGGAATGATGTTTACATTCCCAGAGAGCAGATTTCATGTCTGTTTACCCAAAAGTGTACAGTGTTCAGAATCACACCTTAACAGAGAAGTTCCTCTCGATGATGGTGGCAGTGGTGATGAAGAAGGTGAAATTGATGATGAAGGTCAAGGGCTCAGACTGCCAAGGTTCAAATCCGGCTTCACTTACAACTTTGAGTATAACTCAAGTTGAATGTAACTCGACTCAAATTCTTCAACCCTCAGTTTGCCCATATATGAGATGAATAATAAACAGTCCCTAATTCAGAGGGTAGGGGGAAGCAGTTAGATCATCCACGCAAAGTGCTGGGGAGAGGGTCATGCTCAGTAAAAAGGGGCTTTCATCGGGACCGTTATGGCGAAGATAAGAATATTAAGGAAATAGGCAGAGGACAAAGTAAAGGGTTCTAGGTGAGAATTACAAGGTGATTTGGGGAGAGAAGTTACTTTGGAATATTTGTAACTTACCCCACCAAGCCTGGCTTTGCCAAAGCAGTGATTCCAACCCCCTCCAGAGTAGTGAGTGAGTAGACCCAGGTTGTCTTGTGGCCCAGCCGTGGGTGGTTCATCTCATCCAGTTACGTTCTTAGGCAGCAAGGCAGACGTGGGAAGTTCTTCTCTTTTTTGGAAACCGTCCCCAGTGGCTGTGACAGCTGGGGTGTTAAAAGGAGAAATTTGGACTTGAAACTCAGTTTGGTCAAGAAGGAATTCCTTTTGTGATCCCACATTGTTTAACTGCTGTTCAGCAGCTCTGTCTCCTCACTGGTAAGCAGTACTTACTTGCCCATGCTTATGTGTTGTTTTCCAAGAATTAATTGACACTAATTGGCCACGCCAGAGTAACCATTACTGAAAATTTATGGGCTTCTGATGGAGTTTTCCTTGCCAAATTCTTGGCAGAAGTCTCAGCTCATCTCACTTGATATTAAGCTCATCAAATCCAAAAAGCTGCAGGTGGCCAGAATCGGAAGGAAGCAGAAGGCGATTAGCAACTTCTACCCCATGTCTCCCCAAAGAACGTGTCCACGGTTGGCCATCAGGAAACGTCCATCGTAGCCTTTATTCCTCCCTCAACCTCACGCCCCCATTTCTCAGAAGGGCAAAGCATAATTATAACTTCAAGTGGTTGATGCAGTGCTTAATATGGTGCTGGCAATAAGGGAGCACCCGCTAAATATCTGTTGAATAGACATAAAAAATATTGAGATATCGATCACATACTGTATGATTCACCATTTAAAGTGTACAAGTCAATGAGTTTTAGTATGCTCACAGAGTTGTGCAACCAACCATCACCATAATCAAGTGTAGAACATTTTTATCACCCAAAAGAAAACCCATACTCATTAACAGGCACGACCTCCCATTTCCCCCATATCAGATGGATTTTTGAGCGACCTACGCAGTCAGTGCTTGAGAGAACCATGGCTTCCAGTCCAAATAGACCTTGACTGGTCTGTGTTGTGAACTGATCAGTACAACCCAGCCCATGTCGCACCCTATTCCCATCCCCACCCTTGCCATGGCTGCTATCTTTACACAACATTGGGAACTATAGGGCCAAAGATTACCATACATTGGGAAGTCACGGCCTTCCGCCTCTTCCTCTGTGAAAGATCCAAGTATCAGACTCATACCCAAGTGTCAGAGAAATACACATGTATTTGTATTTTTCAATAGCAGAATTTCAACGGCAATTATGAGCCCCTCTCTATCAGGTAGGGGAAATTAATTTTGGTCAGTTTGTGTTTTCTTCCCCTGAGGTGGGGGTGCCAGTAAGGGGTGTATACATGTGCCACGGCACGGTGGCAGGGGGGGCATCCGTATTGCCATCTCAGTTGGCATTGCTGAGCGTCCTCATGCCTGTCTGGTCTCCAGTCCTCTATCTGAGCAAAGAATCCTCAGTCGCTGCTGTGCCTCCTTCTTGTCTCAATTCTAGGCCAGTTCAGATTGGTGCCAAGTCCATGTCTCCCTAGAAGACATTCAGTGGGTGATGTTCTATGGCTCCCCACATCCTCTGGACTATGGGAAGTTCACTTCCATATCCCTTTGCCTGAAGAACTCTGCATGCCTGTATCCTGGCCTAATGTCTGGATGAGCCATGCACACACTCCCGTTCTGACCCCCGGTGGGGCATGGGGATCAAAGATCTTGTCGCCCTTCCAGGCTCTGCCCAGGGACTGGGGGCGCAGTCCTGTCCTTCTCCCAGACCCTCAAACCCACTTGAGGTCTCTATCATCCTTTTCCATCAAGGGTCTTAGCTCAAGGTGGGACAGGGCACAGGGTCCTTCCAAAGCATCCCTTGTGCCCTCTCTAACCCTCTCCTCCCTAGTTCCCTCACTCATCTATTTTAGGAATCTTTCTAAGACTACCAGGATGGAAACATGTGCTCTTACACATCGTGTGTTCTCCCAAGTCTTTGTAATTGTGACTGGGCTTGGGAAGTTCAAAAGCCAAGAAGGTTTGATTTTTTTTTTTTTTTTTTTTTTTTTTTTGTCATGAGTTCTCTGGCATCTCTTCTCTGGGGCGAGGAAAGCAGACTCTCTTCCTAAAGGCATGCTCTGCCCCCAAAGAAGGGCCATATATGTAGTGGGAGACACGAGGGGAGGGAAGGCTCATCACTATCTGGGACCATTATCCCGCCAGACCTTCAGCACCTGGGCGGGACCCACCTGGCAGAGGAGGGGTGCCTGAGCTACACTCCGGGGACTTGGATTGGTTGGAGTCTGGCATTCTCTTGAAATCAGCCTGAAGGGGACACACAGGCCCGGTGACTGCTTCCTTCCATCTGTGACTCCTGCATGTGCTGCAGGAGAATCGCCACAGCTAGGGTTACCGCTCACCTTGAGGACGTTTGGAGAAACGCGGCCTGGTGTCTGTAAGGAGCTGCTTCCCGCCCTGCCGGCGGCCTGACCCGTCTTCTCCACTTCCCAGGCAGGTTTTGTGGTGACAGGGCCCCGGAGCCCCTCACCTCCACGGACAGCCGGCTCTGGGTGGAGTTCCGGAGCAGCAGCAGCACCTTGGGCAAGGGTTTCTTCGCGGTGTACGAAGGTTTGTTCCCGGCAGGGGGGGCTCTCGTTCCGCCTCTGACCTTCCCACGCGGCCCGCTGTCCGTCTTGCACCCACGCACGCGTGGCAGCCGCCAGAGCCGTGGGGGGGTAGGGGCAACCACCGCAGGGGCCGGGCTGAGGATCCCCAGGTCCGCAGCTGTGCTCACGTCACGACAGGTGTCGTCCACCTGTCACCACCCGCTGGACTCCACTCCAGTGGGGCTGGGGAGCGTGTCCCAGGTGTAGAGCCCTGGGGAAATGAAAGCAGACTCTGAATAGCTGTGTGAGCCCGAGAAAAGAACCTGACCTCTCTGGGCCTCTGTTTCATTTATGAAAAGAAGACTTTGGACAATATCAGGGTATTTACAAGGACACTTTTTGAAAGGGCCTCTGAGGCCACCCTGGTGATCGAGTTGAGGGAACACATAGGTCTGGGCTCTAGGCGGCTGCCACCAGGGCATTTCTGCTTCAGTTTGTCCCACCTACTGGGTAAATTGTAATTTTGCAGACACCAAAATTTTGTTTTTATAAAAGAAATAACGTGTGTGTGTGTGTGTGTGTGTGTGTGTGTGTGTGCGCGCCCGCGCGTGCACGCACTCGTGCAGGTGCGGGTCCCTCCGCACCAGCAGTCCTCTGCTCTCTACATTAGAATCCCTTGGGGACTTCAAACATCACAGCTGCCTGGAGCACCCCCCTCCCCCCCCCCCCCCCCGCCCCCAGACACACTTGCATCAGAATTTCTGGGGACATGGCCCCTGCTTCCACAGCTCAAAAAATGTCCCGGGTGATTTTGATGCACAGAAAAGGTGGAGAACCTCTGCTTTGCAAGGTTATTTTCTTTATATGAAAAAAATTCAGAGTTGCAAACGAATGAAATTGTGCCTTTCCGGAGGCACAGTCTTGGTTGGCTGGAAATGAAAATGTTGCCAAGTGGAGCCACCTAGTGGTGATAAGTGGCCATGAATTTCCTTCCTAAAGGTCTGACCAAGGACCCCATTCCTTTTCTTCCCGATTCTCTTTCTAAAGCTACGTGTGGGGGAGATATTAACAAAGACGCTGGTCAGATTCAATCTCCCAACTACCCGGATGACTACAGACCTTCCAAGGAATGTGTCTGGAGGATTACGGTTTCGGAAGGGTTTCACGTGGGGCTTACCTTCCAAGCTTTTGAGGTGAGTACTGCTCAGGGTTTCTTCCCCAGGAGGAAGTAAACATAAACTTCTGCCAGACACTCTGTGCTCTATAAAGACGGGTTTCCACTTTTTGGGTTGAAAACAGGAACCTAAGTCCGTTTCAAGCTCACGGTGCATTGTACCTGGGCATTTGATATCAAAATCTTTGCAGGCTTTGAAATTGTCTCCACCGCCTTTCTGATGGCTGCCTGGGTAGATGGGGGGAAGTAAAAGTCTAGGAGGGGATCCCAGGATGTTTTGTAGAATCGCTCTTCCCTACTTATCATCGATTAGTCTGCACAATTTGGTCCACCCTAGACTAGATTTTTGAGAGTGCTATTTCGGTTCCCTTCTTACATAAAAAACCTTAAAGCCAGACCATCCGTCACCTTCACATTGCCTCTGTTTCTCTGTTTAGATTGAAAGGCATGACAGCTGTGCATACGACTACCTGGAAATCCGCGACGGCCCCACGGAAGAGAGTGCCCTGATTGGCCATTTCTGTGGCTACGAGAAGCCGGAAGACGTGAAATCGAGCTCCAACAGAATGTGGATGAAGTTTGTGTCCGATGGCTCTATCAATAAAGCGGGCTTTGCAGCCAATTTTTTCAAGGGTATGAATTAGCAGTTTGTTTCCATTTTTAGTCACAGGAAGAGGTATTGCCCCCCTGGCCTAAGAATCATAAAACCCATATGGAACCTTAGCGTCAAACAAGGCTCCCTGCCGGGAGAAGGCGGTGACCCATAGCGGAGCTGCCTCTAACAAAGTCCGCCACGGACTCAGGAGCAGGAGCGGCCTTGGCGTCGAAATTAGATTTAGTAAGTTTACAAGGTCAACTTAGTGAACCTTAGGGAATGAGCATTGATAAGAATAAATATTTGTGCAGTCAGTCTCATTAACTGAGCACCTACTGTGTGTCAGGAACTGTGCAAGGTACTTGGTTTACAGGATGTCATTGAATAACCCTTTGAGTTGGGTTTGGATCACGTTTGGTTAGAGTCGAGAAGCCCCAACTCTTTCTGCAGCACTGTTTTACATTCCCCGGTGTGGGCCAGAGAGGCAGCCTCTTCAGCAGCCGAGGCACCACCCCCAGCCTACAAGTCTACCCTCAAGTGGGTCAGGGTGGGGAGGACAGTGAGGGGGTGGTGCTCAGGGAACAAACCTCCATGGCTGCGTTGCAGTCTTCATGAAAGCAGACCCAGAATGCCATGGGAAGACCGGCATTCCTGGCCCCAGCAGAATGGGCTTCTCAGGACTCCTTCGTGTGGGCAGGTCTTCCTTCTCTGCTCTCGGGGACCTCCTGGAAGCCCCTCAGACCACACTCTCAAAGGGAAGCATGGATACTCCCCAGCACATTGTGATCCGGCACCTGGTGGCACACTGAATGGTGTTATCTAATCCACACCTGAGATCCCTTGATGCGTGGCACTATTCACATCCAGTAGGAAGTTGCTTTCCTCTCCTTCCCTCCTCTCCACGGACTCCTGGCTGTGCCAATCCAGAAATCCCAGTCCCTCTCTTACTCCCACTTTCCCCATCTGCCCCCTCTTTAGCCCTTTCTCCCAGATTCTGTATAAGTGGACAGGTGTCGGAAAAACCCATTTCAAGCCGTGCACCCCTGAGCAGGCAGCTCTTTGTCCTTTATTGAGAGTTCAGTTTTGTTCTCTGTCGAACAAGGGGAAGAAATCTGCCCGTCTTACCTAACCAGTGGTGAAGCCCCAACAAAATGATGGCTGTCGAGAGACTCCACAGGCTGGAAAGTGCCGCACAGATACGTGGGATTCTTTTTCTTTTGTCTTGAGGCATCTGCGAGAGCAAAACCCAAGCAGAAACAGAACAAGAATCATAATGCTTTCAATAATGGGAGGAAAAATTTAATCAATTCTTTCCCAAGCAAAAAGACCCAGGCCACAGCAGGTATAATTCAAACGCAGCTCAAGCTTGTGGTTGAGATGCCTGGAAATTCGCAGTCGGTACCCAGCCTGGCCCGGACTGCGTGTGACTTAGCAGCAGCGACGCTCTCTGGGTGGCCTTACGCTCTCTGGGTGGCCTTAAGCAAGTTACACAACCTCTCTGAACCCCAGATCTTCCACTTCTACAGATGTGTTGTTGCAGAGCTGACAGGGGAAAATGAAACAGTGTAAGCAAATGCACGTGGTATAATGTTTAGACCCATGCGCTGCCTTTGCTAAAGACGGAGTCTTTGAAGTGGTTATTTTTGTCTCTGGCAAAAATGACATGACAGTTTCTTCTTGCCAGGTATCATTTTCTTGCTGCTGCTGTAACAAATTCCCGCAAACTCGGTGGCCTAAAACAACACGAGCTTGTCATCTGGTAGTTCTGGAGGTCGGATTTCCTTGCCTCTTCCTGCATTTCTTGGTTCAGGTGCCCCTCCACCTTCGAGCCAGCGCTGGCCACTTGGATCTTTCCCCTGCTGTACCGCAGACCTCTGCTTCCACTGTCACATCTCTTTTTCTGACCCTGATCTCCTCCCTCTTTCGGTAATAAGACCCGTGTGGCTAGAGTGGGCCCACTCAGATAACCCAGGATAACCTCCTATTTCAAGATCCTTAATTTAATCACACTCCCAAAGCCCTTTCTGCCAAGTAAGGTAACAGATTCACAGGTTCCAGGGACTGGGACGTGGACAGCCTCGGGAGGCCTTAGTTTGCTTACCCCATGTCACAAATGATTACGAGGCTTTATTCTACCTCTGTCCTTCTCCTCTGACTTTCACCCTGAGCTCTGTAAGTTGGGTGCTGGGGAGTCGGAAACCCACGACCCACCCACACCTCATTCCTGGTTCGGTGAGGCATGTTTTTGAGAGGACCAGCTAAAGCTGGAGTGTAGGGTTACCAGATTTACCAAAAATGGGGGGGGGATGCCCAGTTAAATCTGAATATAAGATAAGGAATGATCCTTTAGTATAAGCATGTCCCAAACATTGCATACCTTGCTGAGAAATGGTAAGAAATGTGCATCTTAAATTCAAAGGTAGTTGAGCATCCTGTGTTTTGTGTGTGTGTGTGTGTGTGTGTCGCAACCCTCCTGAGATGCCACTCAATGCAGTGGAAAGGAGTGCTTCCTCTGTGATGCTGCACTGGTTTGTGGGGGACCCAGCTGGCTCGTTCTCAGTACCCACGATAACCAGCTCCATTTGCTGGTTAGAAGATACCATCGTCTTCTTCTTCCACAGTTAGCCATCATTCAGCAGCCATCAAGCCATGTGTCAGGTGCTGTGCCAGGGGCTGGGGACACAGGAAGGCACAGTCATCCTCAGGACTTCAAGGTGGTGAAAGAGAACTGCAGGCAAATGGGTGATGACACTGACCACGGACGTGTGGACCCGGGAGGCCCCCAGCCTGGGGGCAGGGCCACATCGCCCCGCCTCACACTTCAAGAGCATTTCACTTCTCGGCTCGCAAACATCTTTTTTAGATGCCCAGGAAGATGTTAACTGAGGCCCGTCTACACTGACTTAATGCACAGGCCCGGCTTGATGTCTTCTTGATGTCAGTGAGCTTGACTCTGAACCTGAAAACGGGCAGCAGGATTGCTGGAAACCTCAGAACACTTCTTGGAGGGGAAAGAAAAGAGGTCTACTGAGTGTTCCAGAAACTGCATGAGATATCTCACTTCGTCTTCAGAACAACCCCTTGGTAGGCATTATTTTTACCCCCATTTTTAAATTGAGGAAACTGAAATTCCAAACTGGCAGAGCCAGAACAGACCCCGGATCTCTGTAGGGTCCCCAGTGCATTCTTCCCGCTACAAAGACCTGCCAGTCTCAGGCAAGGGAAAGTCAGGGGGCTTGAATTTCTCATTCGTGTTTGTGACTTGATTCTGACACCTGTCGCCTTTCTGCCCCCTTAATACCATGGGAATATGGGGAAAGGGGCCTTGGATTTAGTGTCCGAGGTTCGGCTTTTCATCCCGCCCTCATTCCTTATTAGGTAGGTGTCTGCTCTCAGGCAGGTCAGTTTTCCTTTCTGAGACTGGATCGTACCTGCTTTGTTTTCCACTGTATTCCCAGCGCCTGGCCCACACTCAGCTCAGTAAATACTCACTGGGCAGGGAATGAATAGATGAAAGAATAATGAGGCTCAGATTCCTCATTTGTGGATTGAGCTTCCTGCTGCTTTCCCTGCTTACTTTTCGGGGTTCCCAGGAGAAAGAATGAGGTGAGACCGCAGTCTAGAGCAGTGCTGTCCAACAGAAAAAGAGGGCAAGTCACAAAAGTGAGCCACATATGTAATCTTAAACTATCCAGTAACAACCTCGTCCCTCACCCTGCCCCCCCAAAAGAAACAGGTGGAATTATTTGAATATATTTTATTTAACCCAATATATCAGTTTTATGATCATTTACCATCACATGCAATACTATGATTTTAATATGTAATTTATATACACAAAGTTAACGAAACATTTTAGGGTTTTTTTCATACTAAGTCTTGGAAATCCGGCGTCTTTTACACTCACGGCACACCTGAATTTGGACTAGCTACATTTCAAGTGTTCGATAGCCACACAGGCTGGTGGCGACCACATCGGTCAGTGCAGGTCTGGAGACTGGACGGCCCAGCCTTTTTCCAGAGAAGCCATCGGTAGGGTGTCCTGGGAACACACAGCACCCAGTGCGTGTGTCAGGACTCCTCCACCGAAAGAGACCGGAAGACTAACTACAAAGTCCACCCAGAGGAGTTGGACCAAGCCGAAGAAGCTCTTGCCTTGGTGCCAGTTGGCACGAGCCTCTGCCCAGAGCCCAGCTGGCGCATGGCACTGACCAGGGTGCCAGTTGGCCTTTGCATCCCTCTCTCGGTGCCAGATGGCAGTCCTCTCCGAGCCCGCTGGCCTGGCAGCAGGCAGAGCTCATCTCCGCTTACTTTGGGAGATGGCAGCAGCATTTGAAGGTTGGCAGAGCCATTTTGGTCCCATACTCCTCACATAAAGAATATGATTCCCACCTTGATCCCCATACTCCTCTGTCCCAGTGCCAATGGACCACCATGGGATGTCGATGAGGCGGACTGGTTTCCTGCAGGTGCTTCTTCAAAAGCTTAAGGAGGTGCCCTGACTCTTCTTTCCTCAACGCTCTCTGAAACAATTGTTGGCATCCTCTCTGAGCCATCTCATGATCTAAGCATAGAATGGTACCTTCTTTCACGACTACCACTTGAAGAAGGCAAGGAAGACAGAGCTACCACTCCGTATGGCTGAGCCCTGTCTAGTTCAGCCTTTTTTTTTCCTACCCACACCCACAGCCTCCCAGATTTTTGGGGGAGGCTTGGCTCTTGACCACGGTAGGCCAGAGCAAGCATGAACTTGTGGGCTTGGAGCAGATGCTGCTTCATCAAAGTGTGGGAGTGGTTCCAAGGACACCCAGTGTCCCACCGAGAGTGGGGCCCTGGTACACTTCCACACCATCCACCCAAGCTGGAGTACGGTTGAAAATGGCCAAACATCCCACTGCTTTAGCTGGAGGGAGCTCAGATGTAACCCTGTATCTTTCACCCGCCTTCCTGGGCTCAACAAACATCCTACCCTTCTAGTCCCTGGAGGAACTATATTCCTGTCGCCTTCAGCCCAAATCCAATCTACCAGCCTCTCTCCCTCCACATGGCTAAGATGGCACCAGGAGACTTGTTCATCTGTGGTCTTCCCTTTCTTGCCGATGACAAACGTGTGTCCTGCCCATCGCCATAGCATCTTCTGGCATCAGAGTCTCCCTTCACCCCCCAGCTGTGAGGTCTTGTGTTTGTCTTGGTCTATTTTGGTGAGCTTCTTCCATCATTCTTTTCTGCCCTCCCCCTGCGCTCACCTGCCA
The DNA here is from genome assembly GCF_018350175.1 of Felis catus. Lineage (NCBI taxonomy): Eukaryota > Metazoa > Chordata > Mammalia > Carnivora > Felidae > Felis > Felis catus. Next base: position 55,570,094 of record NC_058378.1, on the reverse strand, counting down.
GTTTCTTGACTCTGCTGTGCTGCCTTCCTGCCCACCTCTTCTTCCATCACTGGCCAGTCTTTGACACCTTGTCCTTCTTTGGACACCTTTGTCTCGCTCCCCTCCTCAGGCTTGCACTGTGCTCTCACCTGCTTCAGGTGTGCCCAGGTAACCTTATCCTTTCCACTCCCTTCATCAGCATATCTGTCCACCCACTGGGATTTCAAAAGCAATCTTGCTGTTGTCTGTAGGGAGCGCTACTCCGTACCAGATGTCTGTATGCTGGGTACTTCACACCCTTCGTTTTCAACCCCCACAACCCTAAAAGTAGGTACTATTCTCATTTTAAAACAGGAAGAACACTCAGAAAAATCAAATCACCCAACCGGTTGGGGTAAGATCCAGTGGTGGATCCAACCGAGGTCTGTGAGGCTCACTCTAGAACACTGGACTCTTTCCGTTTCTTCTTATCATTGATTCTTCTCCTATACTTTCTAGAAAATGTCAAAGAAAGTACTTTGCCTTTTGTAAAGGAATGAGTGGTTGCCAGATGCTTACTATTTTCGCATACTTAATGCTTGCATTTATTCGAGCCCACGGACAACTTCAAACCCCTGTCTAGAGCATGCCTCCTGAACTCAGTCCCCCTACTGACCAACTTACTTAAGTTTGGCTGAGCCCAACAGTGCATCACTCTAAGAATTACCTGAGTTTGCCCAGTGAAGAGCCGGCAGGTGCACGAGTGAGTGTTTTGTGCATCGTGGACAAGGAAGACTGGGAGGAAATGGGTCTATTTCCTTCCAGATGAGTCAGAAAAGAGCAGCTCAGAGGGACACATCACGGCCGAAGGGTTTGCGTGTTCTGCAGGACCAATGGGTTGGAAGTTGCAAGGAGCCAGAATTTTGACAATTCAAATTCCAAAGGATAAGAAATACTTTTGAAAAGCAGTGAGAGTCCTATCTCTGGGGGATTTCGAGCAGGACCTGCAAAGCCATCTGTAAGAAATGTTACTGAAAGGATCGCCGCCTAAGGGCAGGACTGGGGGTGGGGGGGGGGGTCTTTTCAGGACTTAACTAACTGCAAGATGTCCTGGTTTCTCTCGATTTACGTGTAATGCCGTCTTTGAGGATTTTGCGGACAACACCGTGCCTGCTCTATTCCTACCTTCCGTGATGTTATGAACCCATACCACCTCCACCCTTTCTTCCTCCTAGGTTGGGCTCGTTCAGCTTTGTTTTGTTTTTGAAGATGCCTCCGTGTCTTGTGCCCTCTCTGGGCTCTCTGGCTCAGTGAGGCCACAACCTCCCCTCTCGGGGATAGATGCACCACAGCCTGGCAACGGAAAATCAGGAGTTTTTCCTTTTATTTCTGATCCTCTGCCGGGCGATGCCCACTGCCTGGGTTTGTCTTTTCTCCAGTGATGCATGGGCTGACATTTCCGGGCAGATTCTCCAGTGACTCCTGTCGCTCCTCGGGACAGCTCTCCTGGCATCCTGCTTGCTGTTATTTAATTGCCCCAAACATATCACCAGACACTTGTCAGTGCTGAATCCCATCTGACTCCCCTGCTAACTCAGTCTCACTGTGGCCTCCCCCGGTTTCTCCTGGGAGTATTGGCTAACCTGAGAGCTCAGTGTTTTCTGTAATCTTGAAGATCCCCCCGAGCACACCTCTTCAGATTATTTACAAAACGCTAAATCACAGGTTCTGGTTCTGTCTCTAGAAAATACTTTTATATCTTCATCTAGAAATGTGTCCCTTTGTTCTTATCTTCCACTTAATGTCCCTGAGAAGTGCCATATTTGGGAGGAACCTCAATTCCATGGCATGAAAACTGATTAAGTCTCCGGTGTGGAAGAGATTTTTTAAAAATCACACTGTATTCCCTGATTGAACCCTTCAAAGAATAAAATCATCCAGGCCTGATCTCCTCCAGAGGAGCCCTCCCTCTGGGTAACAAGTTACTCTTATGTTCTCGAGACTTCCCCTTTGGTTATGGCTGCTGCCAGTGTCTGAGACGTGGGCATGAGCCTCCCTGGGAGGTGGTCACCAGGCACCATTCTTGTTCTTAGAGGTCATTTGCCAGGGACCCTGGGGCGTGGAATGGGATGGGGAACAGACCAGGCAGCTCTGTGGTGATTTAGCCGGGGTCCCCTTCCTCTCCCACAGAGGTGGATGAGTGCTCCTGGCCAGATCACGGCGGGTGTGAGCAGCGCTGTGTGAACACCCTGGGCAGCTACAAGTGCGCGTGCGACCCTGGCTACGAGCTGGCTGCCGATAAGAAGACGTGTGAAGGTTGGTGTTGGACCCACCAAGCTAGAATGAGACAGGATAAGGGACAAGTTAGGAGAAGTGGGGAGGAGAGGGGGAAGCCGGCTGGCTGTGAGGTGACATGATCTGTGGCGGGTGATGTCCCCGGCTCTCGGAGGGAAAAATAGCTCCACAAAGTCACCCACGTGTGAGGGGGCTACCCAAATTACGAGGACTCCATCCCAGGCGCTGACGGGTTCATTTTCTTCCGTGACCGTGAACACTTCACATGATTATCAGATAAAAAAGAAAAGCAAAGAAAAACTCTGCGCCCTTAGGTGTGACTCAGCTGATAGCTCATTTCACTCATTCCATTTCTACCTTGCCCACCATTTTCACTCATTCCATTTTCCTTGCCCACCTGGCTGACCCTGCTTGTTCGTGTAAGCCAGGTAAAGTGCACAGCTCGGTACAAACATTGCCAAGGCTCCTTTGGTCCAAGTCATGTGGAGTCCCCGGCTATGCCCCTGAGCGACAGGTAAGCACGCGTGTGTTGTCATCATTTTAAAAAGCGGTAAAGGCTTGTCCTCAGCTTCATCCCTCCAAATGCTCAGCTGAAGCCGACTAGGAGAAACGCTGCGGGATTAATCAGTTCAGATTGTCAACCTTTCTCTTTTTCTTTCTTTTTCTTTTGTATTAAAGAACAGCCCGCTTATTGCTGCTTGGGGGAAATCGCAGTCACTTGGAACGAAAACCAAATGAGTCTTGCTTCTGTTTCTCCCGTGCAGTGGCCTGTGGCGGTTTTATTACCAAGCTGAACGGAACCATCACCAGCCCTGGGTGGCCGAAGGAGTATCCTACAAACAAAAACTGCGTGTGGCAGGTGGTGGCCCCTGCCCAGTACCGGATCTCCCTCCAGTTTGAAGTGTTTGAACTGGAAGGCAATGATGTATGCTTCTGCGCTCTAATTCCTTGTGTGGGGACGTGGCTCGGGGCTGCAGACCAGCGAGGGGCTCGGCAGGCAGGGACGTAGCTTCCTATAGTCATACAACCTTTGCGGGGCAGAATCTGGGAGCGTTTGGTGCAGCAGTTTAAGCTGTCCGTCCTCTGCAGACACGGTGCCTTGGTCCTCTTGTCACTGACGGACCCAAGGAGAATCAGGACCAGAGTGGAGGAGGCAGGTCTTGGGGGTGGGAGGCGGTCAAGACAAGGATGTCCTCTGGGGTAGGAGTCTGGGGGTTAGCATCCTACTGAGGGTAACGGAGGGGGTGAGACGCACCCGGGGACCAGGATGGTATGAATTGCCTGTCTCCTCCTTTGGGCAGTGGTCATGGGATGACCAAGTCGGCCAAGGCCCAGGTAGAGCCCTCCAGCCAGAGTGCTAGTCGCGAGAGCCCCATGTTGCCTGCGCGTTGGGCCAGAGGGACCCCAGTAAGAGTTGAGAAGCCCCTCCCTTCTTCTGGATGAGGCTGAGCCGGTCTGGCCCCTAGGCAGGGTGTGGCTGTCAGGAAGGGGTCCTGCACTGACTGTGGGGTGGGGCCTCGGGAGGACCGGGCAGCTCCCCGTGGCGCTCCCTTGCAGGTCTGTAAGTACGACTTTGTGGAGGTGCGCAGCGGCCTGTCCCCCGACGCCCGGCTGCATGGCAAGTTCTGCGGCTCCGAGATGCCCGAGGTCATCACCTCCCAGAGCAACAACATGCGTGTGGAGTTCAAGTCAGACAACACGGTCTCCAAACGGGGCTTCAGGGCCCACTTCTTTTCAGGTGTGGGGGCTTGGAGGCCAGGTCCCAGGCCGAGGGGGACATGGTTGTGTAGGCTCTCAGCCTCGGGGGCACCTGCTCACCCCCTCTCTGCCCACTGCCCCTGCCCTCACAGTATTTCAGCCTTGGAGGTGGCGTGCCCGGATCCGGGTTGTGTTTGTTTTGTTATTTTTTTATATTGGTGGTTATATTATTACAGGGCTGTCGTAACAAACTGCCACAAAGTGGGTGGCTTGAAGTCACAGGGATCTCTCCCAGTCCCGGAGGCCAGAAAGGTGTATTGACTTATGTATTTTTGAGAGACAGTCAAAAATTGACTGGGGTGCCTGGGTGGCTCAGTTAAGTGTCCGACTTCAGCTCGGGTCATGATCTGCAGTTTGTGGGTTCGAGCCCCGTGTCAGGCTCTGTGCTGACAGCTCGAAGCCTGGAACCTGCTTCAGATTCTGTGTCTCCCTCTCTCTCTGCCCCTCCCCTGCTCATGCTTTCTCTCTCTCAAAAATACATAAACACCAGAAAGTGCTTTGGGAAGTGCCCATCACATAAATATTCAACACATGGCAGTTATTTTTATTATTGTTACTATTATTAATATTAGCCTATCCTTTAAGGAGTTCCTTGTTTTGGCAGGAAGCAGGGGTAAAGAATGTGTGTATATATATATATATATATACACACGTATACACATATGTATACATGTATATATATATATGTGTGTGTGTGTGTGTGTGTGTGTGTGTGTGTATACAGGGGAGGCTCCCTGATGGAGGCTGCTTTTGAGCAGAGTTCTAAGGTGGGAGGGACATTCCCAAGTTGGCATTCCCCCTTAGGAGAGTCTGTTGATCTCCTCAGACAAGGACGAGTGCGCCAAGGACAACGGCGGGTGCCAGCACGAGTGCGTCAACACGTCCGGGAGCTACCTGTGCCGGTGCAGAAACGGTTACCGGCTCCACGAGAATGGGCATGACTGTAAAGAAGGTAAGGCTAGACCGCAGCTGGGAGGCACGGCTGACCTTGGCCGCCAAGGTGTGCACATGTGTAAGAGTGAGAGCGAGGGGCCTTTCTGGTCTGCCGAGCCCTCAGCGTCTGCCTTCCCTCCTCCTTGACCTCCTGCTGAAGGGTGGCTTTCCCCACGAGGCTTGCAGGGGCCCTCAGGGGCCCTCCTGGAGTGATTATTGCAAAGTGGTTACACCCCCAGGCTCTAGAATCAGACCATCTAGGTTTAAACCCTGACTCTGCTACTTACTGGCTTTGTGACTTTGGGCAAGTTACTTAACCTCTCTGAGCTTCAGTTTCTTCTTCTAAAAGAGACTAAACATACCCCCTTCTTAAAGGTGTACGGGGATTAAATGAAAGCATGCCTAGAAAGCACTTCAGACAGTCTGGCACCTATTAAGCACTTGAAATGTCAATGCATATCAACCATCTATATCATAATAGTAGTTGCCATATGCAGGTCTGATAATAAAACGGAATTGGAAAAAGATTGCTCCCTGCTCCATTTACTACTCAGAGTTCAGGGCCAGATGCCTTTGAATGTCCAGCCATTCTGGAAAGAGCCTCCTTCTGTTATCACCCTGCCTGTGAAGGGAGTTTAGGCATCTCTGATAAGCACCCAGGCCTCTAGGCCTTGGCCCCAGCACAGGGCCCCACAGAGGGCGTCAGGAGGAAGGAAGATGTGAAGAATGTTTGTTCCCTCCGGACAAACATTTCAAGTTAGGAGATTTGCCTAGGGTGCACAGAGTCTGATCAGGCCTACCTGACGTGTTACAGGATGAGCTAAGACAACTTCAGAAGCAGGCCACCCTCCAAGCCCAGCTCTGTGACACAGACATGGGCAGTAGGGGGCTGGTTGGGAGGCAGGTTGGAAGAACTTGGAAGGACCTGTCATCCCGGAACTTAAAAGTCTTTGTCAGATTCCTGTGAGGTGGGCCTGGGTCAGAACAAAGCTTCCCTCCGGTGGCGTGGGGGAGGCCAGGAGGGATTTAACCCCACTAAGGCCGCGCCAACTGAACAGCTGCTGCCTTCCTATGGGGCGGGGGGTGTGGCAGCAGATGTTCCAGAAGCTGAGCCCCTGTCCCTACTGGCATTTGTGCTCTGTGTGGCTGCAGAGTGGAGGCAGCAATGAGCAGAAACCCCCTCCCTCTGGTGCCTGCCCCCTCCCCCTTCCCCTTCCCCTCAACTGCCCCCTCCAGCAGCCGTGGGGCGGGGCGGCATTGGTTGGCTCCGCAGGGGTGGTACACGCTCCCTCTGTTCCCCAACCATTTACAGCAAAGGCAGGCCTGGGTTCAAGTCCTGGCCCCGCCCCTCTCCAGCAAGTCACCCCCCCCCCCACCCCGCCCAGCCCCACAAGTTATTTTCTCGTTTGGAAAGTGAGAAGGATCAGATGAGAGAAAGCATTCAGAATGCTTGGCATAGTGCCCAGCCCAGAGGAGACACATTCCAAGTGTTGACCGAAATGCTACGCACTGAGCAAGTCGTGGAACCCGTCTCTGCTAATTGCACCATAACCAGAGCGACCTCTGTAGTCTCCAAATGAAACTGCTGTGAAAATCTGAAAGAAGTACAGGCAGAAGGCATAGTGATGGGGGCGCCTGGGTGGCTCAGTTGGCTAGCCCAACTTCGGCTCAGGTCATGATCTCGCAGTTTGTGGGTTCGAGCCCCACGTCGGGCTCTGTGCTGACAAGTCAGAGCCCGGACCCTGCTTCAGATTCGGTGTCTCCCTCTCTCTCTGTCACTCCCCCACTTGTGGTCTGTCTCTCTCTCAAAAAAATAAACATTTAAACAATTTTTAAGAAAGAAAGCACAGTGATGAAGACCTCTGTTGGCACTGGCTAAACCGTTTACATGTATCATCTCATTTAATCCACGTATCCCCCTACCAAGCTGGCACCCTTTTACAAATAAGGACACCGAGGCTTAGGTGAGTGCCCAAAGTCCCACAGCTTGAAGGCAGTGGGACCGAGTCCTTTTGACCCGGTGCCTGTGGTCTTGACCACCAACTACCGTATGTCCAATGATAACCACGACCTGAATGGTGATAGTGCGAAAGAGGAGCCATCTGAGCCCACAGGAAGGCAGCGAAACCAAATAAATCAACAAATCTCTAGCCAGGGGACATTTGATTCAGGCTGACCCCTGCCCCCACTTTTGGTAATGACCACATGACAAATAAGCAGGAGAGATGGAGACTCCCCCAGAGGGCCTCTGGTGCTGCCCACAAGTGAACTGCTTCTCTCTGCATGTGTCCCCCCATCGCCCCTAGCTGGCTGTGCGCACAAGATCAGCAGTGCAGAGGGGACCCTGGCGAGCCCCAACTGGCCTGACAAATACCCCAGTCGGAGGGAGTGTACCTGGAACATCTCTTCAACCGCGGGCCACAGGGTGAAACTCGTGAGTCATTTTCATAGTTTATGGACAACACGGACTTTGGTTTCAGAGGCACGTGGCTGTGAATCTCTGTGCTGCCACTTTCCAGCTCTGAAACTTGGGAAAGTTACTCAACATTTCCAGAACTCAGTTTCATTATCTGGAAAATGGGGATGCTAATGAACCCCCCCCCTCGCGGGCTGCTGTGCGGATTAAGAGAGGACACACACACAGCTCTCAGCACAGGGCGGCGGTGAGAAAAGCCCTCTAAAGAGCACCTGTTCACAGCGGTACCGGTATGAGGTGACATTCACGGCACAGATCGGTAGAGCTATTTCAGATTTGCTTGTTTCCAGTTGTAATTTTTGACAAAACAATACATTCTCAGGGTTAAAAAAAAAGGAACCAGTACAGAGCATTGGCAAGTGGGAATCAAAAGCTTCTAAATCTCCCATGGCCACTCCAGAAATGACCTCTCTGAGTGCTTTTTGGAAAATCTTTCCAGAAATTTCCTATGCGTACACAATAGTGTATGTATATGCATGGGAAAAATATATGTTTCTTCTTGCCCAGACTTCTCCAGTGGATGCTTATTATTATCCGTATTTCTCTAGAACTTACATTTTTAAACATTAACAATAAGAGATTAAGTTATTTATGCTAATTCTCTCTTGAGTTAAAAAATATGTATCTTCCAGGCATTTCCTTAAAGTCCCTCATGCATTTGATTGTACATGTGCGTACCATACTTGGTTATTTCAAAGGAGAAACTAGTCTATGGTACAAATCTCGTTTCTCAGCCCCCAGAGTATCCCAGATCCTGGAGTGTAAAACTCTCTTGCTAGCTGGAGAAGGTATACTCCAGACAGACGTTTTTTAAAAGGGTCTTTCTGACTCTGAGGTTTGTGAGCTCTTCAGAAGGCACATAGATGTTCCTCCGAAATATGGGCCAATATAATGCAGGGAGAATGGGAGAGAACAAAGGAGGTCGTGAAGATAAGCAGACAATGGCTCCGGGGACTTTCGAGGGTGTTTGCTGGCAGGTGAGAGAGGGGAGGACAGGTACGCGATGGGCCCCCAGAACAGAGCGCAGGTGCTGGTGTCTGTCTGCGCCAGGCCCAGGGCAGTGAGGGGTGGCGAGGGCAGAGCCCATGACCACAGGCTGCTCACAGCGGGCACCCCATGTGCATGGCTGCCCATGGGGGAGGCGGCCTTCCTGGGTGTCAGAACAGCCTTGAATCTGCGTGAGGGTGAACTGGAGTGCCTTAGAGTAAGGCACTCCTTCCCCAACGCTGCCTTCTGCAGAAGAAGGTTCCCAAGGACATTCTTCTCGGCTGCGGGCTGGGGAATGGCGCCCCCTGGGGGTGGGAATGTGCAGCCTGCACAACTGGAAGTCGTGCTTCTAAGGGGCACAAGATTTTAGCAGTTGCTAAACGTCTTCCTCTTCTTTACAGTGCTAAGGAAGCAACTGATCCAGTGGCCAGAGTTAGGCCAGATTTCAAATTTACAAGTTTTCTAGTTTAAAAAAAACAAAACTTCCTTGGGGAAGTGCATGGTGGATATACCGATCATGCTCTTTTTGCTTACGCAAAAATGTAATGCTTACACATTTTTTTTGCTTACACAGAAAATGTGAATCAAATACTTCCCAAGAAGCTGGTGTTTCACTGTATGGGCACCACAACAAGGTGTCTCATGGGTGTCCCTCCCATTGCCTCACCCACCCTGATGCCGCTGGTCCCCCCTCCTGCTCTTGCCCACTGTCTCTGTACCACCCTCCACCAGCTCCCTTTCTGTAAGGTGTGATGGGCTTTGCTCATTCCTGTTGTGTTTATCATTCCTACGAGAGCCCACACTGCTAATGACCCCTCTCCATCTCCATCCCTGTCCTGTCTCTCCAGAAACTTTCTTATGAATTCAGACCCTCTTTACCAACCCCATCCCCCCAAGTCCTCTCTTCCTGCTCTGTCATTTGGTTCACGCCTTCATTTAACACTGTCCCCTCTCACCTTGTCCCATCTCCCTGGAAGCCATGGGCAGGCCATAAGTCATTCAGCTGCCCAGTCCCTGGTGCACGGCCTAGAATTGAGGGGCTCCTCTGGCCAGCTTTGGGGGACGGTCTTCAGGGAGCAGGGAGGAGGTAGGCAGTATAGCCTGGTGATGGTTAGGAGTGTGGGCTGGAGTCAGGCTGGCTAAGGCTCACGTCCAGCTCCCTCCTCCTCTGGCTGTGTGAGTTTGGGCAAGACACTTTTCTAAGACTCAGTTTCCCCTTCTGCACATTGAGTGTAATACTAGCTCACAGCACCATCAGAATTAAGTGAGAAAATGTTTGTGAACATTTGGCACAGGACCCTGCATGGAAAAAACCCTCCTCGAATGCCAGACACTATGAGGGTGCAGACACAGAGCAGCGAGCACTTCGTACAGCCTCATCCACATCACTCATGGTCAAGTATAGTGCAGAGGTTAAAGGCAAGGGCTCTGCAGGTAGACCTCCTGGCCTTGGCCCAGTTCTACCACTGGGTGACCTTGGGCAAGTCGCCTGACTTCTCTGTGCCTCAGTTTCCTCATCTGTAAAATGGGGGTTGTAGTTGTAGACACAGCACAGGGGCGTGAGGATTATGTGAGGTTATATTTGTGAAGCACTTAAAACAGCTCCTGGCGCAGAGTGAGCACTTGGCCATTGCTGCTGTCGGGGCTGACAAGCATCTCAGCTCTGGGAGCCCAGCCATCTCACCCGCAAAGTGCTCACAGCAGCAATCGCTCATGTAACTGCCTCGTGGGGGTGCCTGGGGACCAGCAGAGGGCCCAAGTTGAGACTCTCACTGTAGATGTCGCTGTCCTCACCTGGGCGCCATGCCCCCTACGAGGCTGGTGGGGGCAGACGAGTGTCCTGCCTCGCCCCATCCTCTCCCAGCCCCCAGAGAGGCGGCCCCCACCCCAGCTGAGTGCCAGGCCCCTGCCTCACTTTCTTTTCTTCCGTTCCCCAGACATTCAACGAGTTTGAGATCGAGCAGCACCAAGAATGTGCCTACGACCACCTGGAGCTTTACGACGGAGCCGACAGCCTGGCGCCCATCCTTGGCCGTTTCTGTGGCAGCAAGAAACCAGACCCCGTGGTGGCTTCAGGCAGCAGCCTGTTCCTCAGGTTTTATTCGGATGCCTCTGTGCAGAGGAAAGGCTTCCAGGCAGTGCACAGCACAGGTACGTGAGCGAGGATGCCCAGCCGCCCGCTGATGTCCATGTAGACTGGAGACAGACGGGTGACGGCGGCAGGGAAGGAACTGCCTTTCACTCTGACTCTTGGGGGTAGGAGGCGTGTGATCAAATGTCCCTTCAAAAATGAAACGTGGGCAACCATGAGGGGAAGGGTAGTTTTCTTTTAATGCCCTTAATCGACAGCATTTGAAGTGGGCAATCCCGTTGCTGGTGTCACATTTCTTTCCTCTCTCCCTTCCTTCCTCCCATCCTCTTTTCAAAATGTATCTGTAATTTGGCTGGTCTGTGAAATCCGAAAGTCTGGGAGCTGAGCGGTGGGGAGCAGCCCTTTTCACCCTCTAAGGACAAGTTCTGGAAAATGGAAAATGGTTCTTTATCTATTATTTTTCCTCCACTTAAAATGTAAATAGCTCTACTTGGTCCTTTGGAGGAAAATGTATATGCGTGTAACTAACACATCTATTTTGTTAAATAGAAGAATGTCAGTAAGAAAATGGGCTCTGCTCTTTAGCCATTAAAACATTACTCACAGAAATAACCGACTCTCTGATCCCGGTGTTAGACTGTGGCCCTTTGCCAAAGCAGTGGCTGCCCGCGGCCCACTTGGAGTCTGAGCTCATGATCCTGGGACCCTGTGAGCTTTAACAGCTCCCACCCCACCCAGTTTCTTTTCAGAGCCAGAAAATACAAATCAGGAAAAACAAAATGACACCCGGCACCCTTAGGTGGTTTAGCTTGCCCACCTAGAAAACACTTTGGTGTCTGCAGAACTCTTCCAAGCTCCTTGAGGGTTCCAGCTTCCCCTAGGGAAGGTTAAAAGCCATTGACTGGTGACTCTACCCTCTAGTCCCTACAGAAAAAGTAGGTCAGGGTCCCAGCAGGAAATGAATCATTATTTGAGGAGAATTTTAAAAGGGACTGTTTACAAAGGGGCAGGCAGGGTGTGGGGACACCATAAAGAGCAGTGCAGTAGCCAGGACCTGGAACTACATGGGGGTGGGGGCAGGGGGTGATACCCCAGGCCAGGATGCCCAAGGAGGGAGTATGCAAGCAGAGTAACCCCCCTCCCCCCACCTGGAGCTGTGCCCTTCAGTTGAACAACACAACCTGTGGTGACCAGGCAGGGAGGGAGCCTGGGATTAAACACCCTGACCTCTCTCCTCCCTCCTCTCATCTGCTGGTGTTCCCCATGGCTGAACCCAACCCAGAAGGCGGAGGGCAAGGGGGCTAGTCCATGTGGGCCTAGAGGTCAGCCTCCGGAGGCCCAGAACAGGTGGGGAAGAATGGAGAGAGGATCTGGCAAGGCGGATAGAAGGCATCCTGCCCTGCGCTGCGCCCATTTCATTGCCACCCATGTCACGTCGGGGACTCGAAATTTCCCAAAGACAGTTCACACCTGGAGGAGATTCTAAACAAGAGCACAGGGAGGGTTAAGAGTCGGCTGTCTGGGGGCGCCTGGGTGGCTCAGTCGGTTAAGCGGCTGACTTCGGCTCAGGTCATGATCTCGCGGTCCGTGAGTTCGAGCCCGGTGTCGGGCTCTGTGCTGACAGCTTGGAGCCTGGAGCCTGTTTCAGATTCTGTGTCTCCCTCTCTCTGACCCTCCCCTGTTCATGCTCTGTCTCTGTCTCAAAAATAAATAAACGTTTAAAAAAAAAAAGAGTCGGCTGTCTGGCAGGACTGGGGCCGGCTGGGCCTGCGGGTGTTACCAGACACTACAGCAGCCACACCCTCAGGAGCTGCCTGCCCCCCACCCCTACCCCGTCCCCCACCCCGGGGTGTGGAGCACCCTGAAGACAGGCAGTGGAGGAACTTACCTTCAGAATTTCTGGTGCTTTCTAATCTCAGACCACTCTCATGTATCCATTTATATTATGTGGTCTCCAGTGGCCTAGACAAGATAGTGTGGGACCCAGGCCAACCAGAGTCACCATCCTAGTCAAAAACCCAGAAGCCAATGCTACAGAATACAGGGCCAAAGCATGCGGCCCAACTCACCTGTGGGCGGCCCCCCACCCCGCCCCAGGAGCCTCAAAGTCAGCTATAGTCAGCCCTGTCAGATGCAGGAGCAAGTCAGTCCATAATCTGAGGTTTCTAGATTCCAGAGCTCACCTGGAGGTCTGATGTGCTTTTGGTGCCCTCTGTTGGCAACAGTTACAAATTACAGTAAGTAGATGGGGCTCTGGAGCCCTTCTCAGGCGCTTCTAGCACTTTCAGGTGATTATTAAGTGGTAAAGATCCAGCCAGCCAGCTTTTTCCAGAAACATGCTCGGGTATTCCCGGAGGCCTTATGCGGCCCAGCCTGGGAACATAGGATCTTGGCTGGTAAGGGCCAATTTGGACCCTCACAGTAAGCCCTGAAACTCAGACCTTTCGGCCTCTATGTACGCCTCGGTAAAATGGGATGATGAAATTTGCCAGGCTTTCCTAAAGGGCACTGGCGAGGCCTCGTACAGAAAGCTGGCCTGCGTGCATGCGGGTGTGGAGAGAGAAAGCCCAGGCTGGGAAGGGGGTGGGGGCGCCGCACGGTTCTCGGTGCCAAGGAGGCGTGGCGGCTCTCTCTCCGCTCCAGAGTGCGGGGGCAGGCTGAAGGCCGAAGTGCACACCAAAGAGCTGTATTCCCACGCCCAGTTTGGGGACAACAACTACCCGAGCCAGGCCCGCTGTGACTGGGTGATCGTGGCGGAGGACGGCTACGGCGTGGAGCTGATATTCCGCACCTTCGAGGTGGAGGAGGAGGCTGACTGTGGCTACGACTACATGGAGGCCTACGACGGCTACGACAGCACCGCGCCCAGGCTCGGCCGCTTCTGCGGCTCCGGGGTGAGCGCCCCGGTTGCAGGGCCCGGGACCAAGCGTGACGATTCAGAGCGTGAGGTGCCGCGGGCGCGGGGGTTGGGTCCCAGCCACGCCTGCCACGCGTTAGCACCAGCCAGCGGGATACAAACAGGGAGAGCAGTCGGAGAGGAGTGGGGTGGAGGGGGTGGCCTGGAACCAGATCAGGAGGGCCTCACACCAACGTCGGCTATGTAAGAGCGTTTTCCTGGAGGATTTTCCTACTATTTTTGCAAAGGATTCCCTTCCCCCAAATCCTCATTTTCATTTGGCCTTCAGGCTTAAAAAAAAATTTTTTTTTTAAATGATGCTTTTGTATATCCCGTATTTTGACAATTCTCTTCCCAAGCAACTCCAAGCTCCTCCGATATCCCGAATCACTCTTCCTGGTGAGCACAGAGCTATGCTCCAGATCATCATTCTTCTCGTTACCTTTTCTTTCCTCAGCCTCCAACCCTGGACGGGGCACGCCTGTTTTGTTCACTATTTCCCCAGCACCTGACCCAGAGCCTGGCATACAGTTGGCACTCAGTGCGAGTGTGTGGAGGGGCCAGTACAGGGCCCCGGTCACTCTCTGGCTGCACCACACTGGGCGTGCTCACACTGGCCCCGCCCCTCCTTGTCTCTGCCTCCAGGGCTGGTTGTACAAGCTTCTTTGCTATTGGCTGAAATTGCATCAGATCATTTTGGAGTCACTAGTGCTGCTTTTGCTGATCGGAACCTCAAAATGGCGTTTATATCAGTCTCTGAATAATTTCCCGTTATCTTCCCTCACCCTCCCCAAAAGAAAGGATGGCAAAGTGGGACGTAACCAATGCCATGCCTTTAATAAAATCTTTGAAACTATGGGGTCCGTGTGCGGAGGACACCTTGGAGAGTCCTGAACAGTGAGATGTGTGGGAAGCCCAGTTTGGTCCCACTGTGACCTGGCAGACAGCAGCCTCGGAACCTGGCTCCCGTTCATTGACCCCCTTGGCCAAACCTTTCTAACAAAGGTAGAGGTTCCTTCCCACGTTTTGTCCTTGGATGGGACATAGGCTGAATCCGTGGGCTTTGGTGTTTGGTCTGCTGGGAGACACATCACAACGTGACCCTAGAGCTGGCGGATGGGGGAGGGGGGGTACCTACTTCACAGTCAGACCTGAGCTTGGGTTCTGTCTAGCTGTATGAACTTGAGTTTCAGTTTCCTTAAGTGTAAAGTGGAGATCACACCACCTTATAAAGTTGTCGTAAGGTTTATATATGAGGTAAGATCCTAAAGTACTTAGAGCAGTTCCTGGCCCATCTGTACCTGTAATAACCAGTAGATTCTATGTGAGCTGTGCGTCTAGGATTGTCTTGAAAAAGTGGGGCCTGGGGAGCTCTTAGGAGCAGAATTGGCAATGTTCTCCTTTGAAAAGGAGCTTGTTTTGATGCCCTTCAGAGTCTCTAATGCCAGGGACGCCTCATGACAGCACTGGCCTTCCTATGTTCTCATGTAACTTCTGTCTCATCCTCCGTATTTAAAACTCCAACCACAGCCAACTGACCTAAAGTCCCCCTGGTTTTCTCTTGCCCTTCCCTCAGCCACTGGAAGAGATCTACTCGGCAGGAGATTCTCTAATGATTCAATTCCACACGGATGACACCATCAATAAGAAAGGCTTTCACGCCCGATACACTAGCACCAAGTTCCAGGATGCCCTGCACATGAAGAAATAATGCCGATGTTCTTGAAAGACAGGAACTGAGAATGTTTTTTGTAACAATAGCACCTTGTGAATCTGCCCTAAACCGGTGTATAGTATTTTTCTCAAAAACTCAAAATCTAGTGTTGGAGGTCTGTCTCTGATGAAGTTTGGCCAACAAGGAAGAGGGAAGATGTTTTTTGATTCTGGCTACAACATTATCAGTCATGGGCTCTTAAGATTAAGGTTTTGAAGTTACTTACCATTCAAGCTACGCCTGGTCATACTCATTCCCTTTGTCCCATGCTCCTCTGGGGCAAGAGGCCGGCCTTTGGGTTGGTCATTCCTCTATTTCTGGGTGTGCCTCGGTAGGTGCCAGGCAGCGTGACTGTGTCCTGAAGACTCAGGCTGTTTTCCGTCTACACTGGGCAGTGAGAATAAGAGCTTGGCCATGGCTGAGTTGTTACTCACCGGCTTGGCTGGAGACTTTGGCTTTCTATCTGCCAGGGACTTGTCAACCAGGAAACCTGAGAATATGGATGTCAGGACTAAAAAAGGACTCACGGTAAGCAGTGCACAGAGAGAGCTTGAGTATGAGAATCGTCGTCACAAAACTAGTTGACATCAAGCCTTCGGTCTGTGTCATTGGCATTCCTTGCCACTTTGGGATTCCCTCAACCCTAACTGCACTAGGAAGCTGAGGCATCCACTATTAATTCCAGCAACATATTTGCTGGTGAGAGACCCCAGTTTGCCGAGAAGAAAACATCCTGGATCCTCCTGATGCTCCTTTACTGGCTGACTTTGAGAAGATGCCACCCATGCTTGGGATTCCATGGGCCTAGAAGACCATTTCCTCCTCCAGCTTTAAAGGCACTTCCTGTGGTTGACCTTGACTTCTTGACAACTGATTCAAACTGCATTTGCAAGATGTGCAAAGACAGCCTATGAAGGGCCAGTTCAGGTCCCTCGTGGGGTGAACACTGTTGAAAACTGGTTAATTAAAAGTTAGGTAAGAATCATCATCTGTGGGACAAGTCAACTTTGTGACTAACTTCCTGTCAGCAGTCAGGTTAAAGAGTGCATTGGTAACTTTGCTCAGGCTAACTAGTATTCAATCACCAACTTGCGATCAGAATTCACCACATTGGCACGTGTTCTAGAGAAGTGTAGAGAATGTTGTTTACATAATTTTAGAACCTCCAGGTGGACTTCAAACAGTGAGGTAGTTTTGAATGGCATTTCATTAAGGCATCTATGGGCATTATGAGCTAAAAGCTGTGGTATGTTAGCTTTAAAAGAGTATTTATGTTGGAATCATTTTTAAATAATGTTTACATAACCGTAAGTCCTGTTTGGTTGGTATTGAACACAGGACAGCACAGAGAGTGTTTTCCGTGAGACCTGAGATAGCTCCCAAGCGCCAGAATTCCTTTGGGATGAGGCATTTTAAACAGAGTGTTCGTAAAAATCTTAAAAGTTATATTTTTTAAACATCAGAATATGTCCCCAGAGGACTATGCCTAATTAAAATGATGGCTGGGAGTAAAACAAACAAAGGATAGTACAAAGAAAGGTAGAAGAAATGCATGGAAATATATTTTTTTCCTTAAAACAGAAAAAAATGCAAAGTATTATTATTAATAATAATATATGTCTGTATATATGTATGTATGTAAAGGATCAGCTGTCAGAGCCTTAATCAATGCAGTGTGACAAATGCCGATCGTAGCTTTACTGAGCGGGCCCTCCTGGACCAGCCCTGATTTTCTGTGTCTCCTTCGCCACGCCCTCTCTTGGCCCTGATGGAGATTCGCCCGCATTCTCAAGTCCTGGTGCATCACAGACCCTGCGGGGGGGGGGGGGGGGGGGGGGCGGAATTCAACTCAGCAAAGGGAGCCCCTTGTTTCGTGGTTCAACCCGCCCGCTAGGGTGGATCCCATCTCTCAGATTTTTGTATTTTCTGGGGGTTTACCTTGTCTCATCTTATCTGTCAATGCTGGGACTAAAATCAGGATATATAAGGTGGCTGTTAGAGGTCTCTTTCCTGCGACATGAACATTCTGTAGTGTCGACCTTTAGAAGCCTAAATAAGATCAACGAATTCCATGGAAGAGTGGGAGCGAATGAGAAACAGAGTTGGCCGTGCCTCAGCATTTGCCTCATGAAACAATGGTACTTATTTTTATCTCTTTAGTATGAATATTTTCAAAAACACACAACTTGGCCAACTTGAAACAATGGGACTCTTATGAAAACCTTTATTTAGGCCTTCTGTGAGTGACGTATTCCCAGACAAGACAAGCCCTGATTCAGCTGGGGCCGGCCAGACCGCTCCCCTGGGAGCTCACAAGGGGATTGACGCATTGGCTTCAAGAGAGAAGGTCCACTGGGCAGGAAGACCCAGGCCCCCTGCTGAAGGGGGACATTGCTACCCTGCTTTGTCCTTTAGTCGGGGGCTTGGCCTTGGGGATGTCTGGAGCTCCGAGACCTGCTTCCTTCTGTTCACAGAATTCCCTTGATGACCTGATGAAATGTGTGGGGTCTGGGTCATCAGCCTGGTCCAGTTCTGGTGTGATCTGCTCTGGCAGAAGCTAGAACCTGAATCCCAGGGCTGGGAAAAGGTCAGGAATTAACTTTAGCCTGTGGAGATTCTCCAAACAGAGAAAATGAGGCTGTGCATTGATTCACCGTAGGCCCGTTTTCGTCTAAAGCTAACTTTCGTATTACTCATGAAACACTCGGCTTGTTTAAATCATGTGCAGGAACCCTGTTAACTAGCAAATTCACACTGGGATTTGCTGTTGATCTGGTCCATTTGATAATAATTCGTGGTATTGTCATTCAGTTTGCGAACAAATGTTCCCTTGACTTCCACTCCCTTGTTTTCCAAGTTCCCTTGATAGACAGAAGCTCTGAAAAATAATCCCAAATGCCTAAAAGGTTTCTTTTTGAAAAAGAAAAACTGTGTAGAGTGCACTCTATAAATATATTGTATTTTTTATTTTGTGTCATTTTACACTTCGTGAAATGTTAGTTTCAAAGAGAAAAGCAGAGAGGAGCTAACATGTCTGTCTAGGAAGAATTGTCTCATTAAAGAATGTGGCTTCATTGATGTGTCCTGGGTTTGTATTACTAGTTCAGACAAGCTTGGGCCTCTTGATGATATTTTCTCCAATGTCCCCAGGACTTGAACATATGAAAAGGGGGAACATCTCAGTGGCTTTCTATTCTCAGGTGAATACCCAGTGCCTGGTCAAGAGCAGAGCTCCCTATTGGACCCAGAAAGTCAGGAGTGAAGCTCAAGATGGCTTCAAAGTTGCCGCCTTTCTTGAACCCAAACAGGCTTGAAATCTGACACCAGACTTGTTGCGGAGCCGGGTGCTGTGAAGACCGAGCTAGATGTGGTAGACAGACACCATTTGTCCCTCAGCACCTGTCTCTACTTTGCTTGTGTGCCTGAGGACCACGTCTGGCATCTAGAACTGAAGGGCACAGCTCCTATGAAGTGGCCCTGTCTCTCTGGGCGCTGGTAGCTCTCTTCCCCTCTTCAGGCCCAGGGGGGTGATGACACTCTGCAGGTGTAATCCTGGGGCACTGCATTATCCCCCAAGGGGGATCTTTACAAATGGTCCTTTGAATAAGCCCTCTTCAAACAGAGCAAATTGAGTGTCTCATTTCCTGTGATGCAGGGTCATTTTTAGCCCAAAGACAGAGGTTCCATCTAATCGAGGACAGTCTTCTCGGGATGACCAGATGAGGAGACTTTGGGGTATTTTTGGAATTTTGTGGGTCCTATCAGGGAAGGGTCATAAGGAACCATGTTTTTTAAAACACTCAGATTGGTCTTAATGCAAAATGACTTAAATGCCAAACCGCTCATGCGACTGTCTTGTGCTGCACGTGGAGTGTCAGGGTTTTAGGACCCTTCTGTCTTTTGCAGTCACCAGCACTGAAAGGTGCTCATTGTTCTTTGCACTCTGCCAGCCAGTCTCCGGGAAAATACTCCTCTGCTGTAATCCAGACCTCCCGGAGAAGACGATCTTTGTCAACATCGCTTAGCTAGTGCTCCTCTCCCCCTTAAACTCTTGAAAGACTTCCACTGCTCTACGACGGAAATCTCACCGAGCCCTGCCATGCTCACCCAATCCGTCCCCTTACTCTTTCTGTCTTTTGTCGTTGTTTCTGTTGTTGTTGTTAAGACATCTTATTCATTCATTCATTCATTCATTCATTCCCAGTATGGTTAACACACAGTGTTATATTAGTTTGAGGAGTACACAATAGTGGTTCTACACATTACTCGATGCTCATCGTGATAAATGTACTCCTAACGCCCCTCACCTATATTACCCACCCCCAGTTTGTTCTCTATATTTAAGATTCTGGGGTTTTTTTGTTTGTCTCTTTTTTTCTTTATTTCTTTTGTTTCTGAAACTCCACCTGTGTAACTCACTGTGTCTTCCTCCTTCTGAGGTCACTCCCCTGGTTTATGTTGCTTCAGGCACACAGACCTCCTTCCAGGCTGTGCCTGCTTCAGCCCCGGGGCTTTGCATATGCTGTTCCCGCTCCCTGGGACCGTCTTCTCCCCTTTTACGTGCATCCTAAGGGTCACCTCTCAGGGCCATCTAGAACAACTGTTTACCAGTCACTCTGATCACTTCGTCTGCTCCTTTCCTAGGGGGTCTCCCTTGTTCTGATTGGGGTCTGCCTGCCCTTGCTGGAACATACATTCCTCAAGAGTTGGGGCCTCATTTGTCTTTATCACCAAGGCCCAGAACCATACCCAGAAAACCCCTCGACATACAGGAGCTGTCAAAAAGATTTGTTGAATCGTGATGAATGCATTCATTTAAGTGACCAAATGTCTTGGTCATAATTGTGTTGTTTCGTTGGCTTGGGACTCCAGCTCTCTCAGTGTTTTAAAGAAGCAAACTCTTAACAAAGAACTCATACAAGATATAAAGCAGTCCATGTCAGCGGCTTCCTCCAGCTCTAGGAAGGTCCCCACTCAACACGCAAGAGCAGAAGGGGGGCGAGGTCAAAGTCCCCACCAGGCAGCTCATTGACCAGGGAGTGTGTTCACTGCGGTCCCTCGAACACAGAGCAGGCTCCAACACCGTCACACGGGCATCCTCGACGTTGACGCTGGTGGGGTGCTGACCCCATCGTTGCCGGGACAGCGGTCAACACCGAAGCCTGCAGCAGGGGAGGGTGCGGCCAGCCTCGGCCTGTGTAACCCATTGTTTGTAAAGAGCCACTGGCCGCAGAAGCCACCAAGCTCTCAAGCCAGCCGTGGGTTCTTTGCTGAGGAACGAACCTGGAAAGTAAGAGAGAAAATGAAAACAAGGAGGGAGGCTGACCCGGGCCATACACGGTGACCATGAAGCAGGACGCCATCTCCCCGACGGGTGGGCGGAGGACTTGGCTACTCCCCTGGCCATACAAGGCTTGGCCAGAGCTCTCACGGGGCCACACCCCTTGTGTCACCCTTGCCCTCCCAGCTGGGTGCTCTACAGATGTGAGACACAAGCCAGTAACACCAGCAAGAAAGGAGCTTGCCGAGGGCGGCGTCTGGAGAAGGTTCTCGGGAGGCTGTCAGAAATGGTGAGTAAGGCTAGCATCTTTTCTCACCCTGCCTTCCTTCCTCACTATAAAAAACAACTCCCAGGCATTTAAAGCTCACATCTCGTACTGCAAACGTGACTCTACTCTGGGTGCTGTGACTTCAAGGGACTTGGTGTTTTATTATTTTCCTATAAGCAAAATACTAATCATTAAATCAATTCTCCTCTAATATTTGCTGATCTCATCTTTCATTTTAATATTAACATTTTGCCTTTAAACCCCCCCAAACACACACACACACACACACACACACACACACACACACACAACAAGGGCGCAAAGCACATGTTTCAGCTAAATTCATTTCCCAGTTGAAGCAGGGGGTGTGATCCCCACCCTTCTCACTTGCTCAGTCCGCCTTCCGTTACGTGATCTGCGACATAGATACTGGCGAGTTGCATTGGAAGTGTTCTGATTTTCTTACTGACTTGTGACACATTTTTGGGCGTGACTCAATCAAAAGAAGTTTGCTAAGTTAGAAGAGGCTTCTGTGGCTCCTTTGTTAAAGAGGTTATTAGAAGGAGATGAATTCTGGCTTTGGAGTTAGGAAGATCCATGATCTAACCAGACCCAGACCACTTGCCAGCAACCTATCTTGGTCTCGGTCCCCACACTCACCCCGTAGGGACGATGGCCTTCCCCTTATGGGGCGCTTATGCATGCGGTGTCTGACACACAGTGTCCCCTCAATAACAGTGAGTAATTATCCTGTCTCTCCCTCCTTCCCCTCACAAATGGCAAACTCCTAATGAGTGACACTTGACCAGTGAGCTCCTAATGTGCCTTCATCTGAAAATATTGTATGCTGCTTAGACCAGCAATAAGTGTATTGTGGCAAATCCCTGTACTTGGAATGTTGCTAATCTATGCATGCAATTCCATCCAGTAGGAACTTCCCAAGTGGCTTCCCTGTGCCCTGCTCCATGCTGGCCAGGCCTTAAAGAACGTGACACCACGTGACTCCCCCCACCCCTACACACCTAGAGTATTTTACAGTTTGGAAGGAGCAGTTACAGATGTTGTTTCCTTTGGGCTTATCCTGCGAGATGGGCAGGGCGAGTTAACATTATCCCTCTTTTAAGGATGCAAAAACTGAGCCTGGGAGAATAGAGTTGCTGGGAGGAAGTGGAGACCAGAGAGTCTGAGTCACTTTTCCAAGGTCACACAGTTACTAAGTGGCTGCGTCTGGACTGGAATCCAGATCAGGAGACTCCAAGCCTCAGCCCACCCAGCTGCCTCTCTGAAGGGTACTGTGTCAGATTCTCCCCCCCACCCCAAATGTATGTGATGTTTTTCTTTCCACAAGGGCACCGTACTGTGTCTCTACAAAATATGAATGTCTTTCTGGAATTGGCCAAAATCTTCGTCATCCAGATATTGATAAACAGCACATGCAATGGCCCACTTGCTGCCCCCCCTTTTGCTTCCCCCCAAAGGAAGCTTTGTCTTGGGCCTGCTGACATCAGTACCCAGTATTCACTGATGAGATAAGGCTCTGGGCAGCTGTGTTCAATACCGTGACCACCGAGAGTCCTTGCAGCATCTCTGGGCTTGGTTGGTATTGGCCTGAAGGGCAGTGGTTAGGAGCCTTGAGCAAGAAGACCCCGACCTAAGGTGGCCCAGATATTCCTCTTGCTCTAACATTGTCCCAGAAGAGTGTCTATCTTTGTCTCGGTAAAGAGCAGCCTGAAAGAGTGGCATTGGCTAGCCCAAACTGTGGTGACAGAGCATGGGGAGAGGGAGGAGGAAGGAGCCACTGGAGGCTCTGGGCAGGCTCACGACTTGGCGCCTCAGTGAGCTCACAGTCCTTCAATATGGCTCCACATTTGGGGGAGAGGTGAGGTTGGGTGCTGAGTGAGGGGGTATGCAGAGGGTTTACCCTCTCCTCTGTTGTCCTGAGTAGCTGCACTTCAGCCCGGAACCTGTGCCTGAGACTCAGCACAAACTAAAGTCTTGTCTTTCTCAGGTTCTGCCTCCTGGGAATGGGGTTAAGGAGCAGGTGTTCTTGTTGGAGCATGACCCTTGTGGGTCTTACTTCCTACCCCCAACAGAAAGTACCAAATGCTTTTAAACTCACACAATTCCCTTGGGGCGCTTGGGTGGCTCAGTCAGTTGAGCATCTGACTCTTGATTTCAGCTCAGGTCATGATCCCAGGGTCTTGGGATCAAGCCCCACCTTGGGCTTTGGGCTGGGCATGGAGCCTACTTGAGATTCTCTCTCTCTCCCTCTGCCCCTTTTCCCTGCTCTCTCTCTCTCAAGTAAAAAAATTAAAACGCACACAATTCCCTCCCTAAAAGGAGTTCTGGGAAAAACAACTTTCAGCACTTTGCTGAATTTTTAGTACTGTCTTTGCTGCCCTCTGGGTTGGGACCCCTCAGCCAATCACTGGCTGGCCCCTTAATCTGACCTTGGCTGGGGATCTGAGGAGGGGAGAGGGGGTTGAGGTTGACTTGCTATTGAGGGAGGAACTCCTGATCCCAGCCTCCTCTGCTCCCTTTCTGTCTTTGGAGACCGAGATTGGGAGCAGAAATTGGGAGGTGACTGAGCCTGTGGAATTAGTAAGTTTTCTTGTGACCCACCAGGGTGAGTGACAGTTGGTAGGGGGTCTGGAGCCTGACTGACCATTTCTGGAGCCTTAGTATTTCCTTCTCTCCTCCAGAGTTTCTCACTGAACTTCACACTGCCGACCAACACGGTAAGTGCAGCAGGCCCTGGGCACCAGGCAAGTCAGCACATCTGACTGGGGGTGGGGAGGGGGGCAGAGCATATCACACAGAGCTCACGCCAGGGGATAAGTGGCCGGTTGTCAAAGGACTTATGAATAGTTGGGGGGGGGGATGCCACTGAAACAAATGTTTTCAATTATAAGAATTATAAATACTTTTTTTTTAGAAAGAGAGAGTGTGAGCAGGGGAGAGGGGCAGAGGAAGACAGAGAGAGAGAGAGAGAAACAGAGAGAGAGAGACAGAGACAGAGACAGAGAGAGACAGAGAATCTTAAGCAGGCTCCACACTCAGCACAGAGCCTGATGCAGGGCTCGATCCCACGACTCTGGGATCATGGCCTGAGCTCAAATCAAGAATTGGAAGCTCAACCGACTGAGCCACCTGGGCACCCCTAAATAAACATTTTAAAAGGAAAATAGAAAAAAATCAAAACATCTAAATTCCCATCAGCGGAAAACCTTGGTGCTTCTCCTTCTAGTCCCGTTTGACTTTACATATATTTTGACTTTTGTTGTCTCTGTACCACGCATGATTTTATAGATTCTGTGATAAAAATTTTCCATCAGCCTTTATAACCATAACTGAGGATCGTCACATGGTATTCCTTCAAGTGAATTATCTCTTTAATCGGTTAACCACAATTAGGAATAATTTTGTCATAAAAATCGTTATAGCTAAATCCTTGTCTGCATTTCCTTAGTGTATGTTCTAGAAGGGGCATTGTTGGGGCGACAAGAATGAACAGTTTATGGCTCTCGAGTCTGGCCTGTAGTTGCAAGTCACACGGAGATTGTCCGTTGATGATGGCGTATGGTCTCAGCCCATAGCCGCTCTTCTGTCTTCTGTCCTCCTGTTGTGTGGAGATAACGCAGCCAGGGTTGTTTTCTGACCAGTGGTGCTGCTATGATGGAGCTGGGCACTTTCCCGGCCCAGATTTTTAGTGGGTTTAGCTGTGCCAAACTTTTCTGATAAGTTACATGGTGACTCAAAGAGAATAAACTGCATTTACCTGATTGGAGGATGCCTAAGCCAGGGTTCATTTAAAAAAAAAATTTTTTTTTAATGTGTATTTATTTTTGAGAGCGAGAGAGAGAGACAGAGCACGAGCGAGGGAGGGGCAGAGAGAGGGGTAGACAGTTCATTTTTTTTTAATGTTTATTTATTTTTGAGACAGAGAGAGAGCATGAATGGGGGAGGGTCAGAGAGAGAGGGAGACACAGAATCTGAAACAGGCTCCAGGCTCCGAGCTGTCAGCACAGAGCCCCACCTGGGGTTTGAACTCATGAACTGTAAGACCGTGACCTGAGCTGAAGTTGGTCGCGTAACCTACTGAGCCATCCAGGTGCCCCGGCCAGTGTTCGTTTTTACTGTAACTTGGGGACACAGCCCGGAAAGCAGTGGAAAGGTGCCACCTTGTGACTCACGGCCTGCCTTCTGATGCCCGCTCCCGGCCACCCTGGATCTCTGTACCTCACCTCCCCGGGCACTCACCCTGCCCTCCTGGCAGAGGCCTGACTTGCTCTGCTCCCTGCTTCAGCCTCTGCCTGTTGTCCTCACACAAACGTCCCTATTCCTTCTTCACCTGTCAAAACCTTGTAATGTGGACACCGCTGGAACATTCCCCCAGCTGGTTTTTCCCCCAGAGAAATCAGCAGGTGTATAGAGACCCCAGGTTCTGTCTAATCCTGGCTTGGCTTAGCCTATGAAGGTAACTCAGAGAAGCAAGAGGCCATTGCTCGGGGCAGCGGTGGTGAGTGGGGGGTAGGGCGGATGCCTTTATGATGCTAGTCGTCACCTTTTGTAGTACTTTCTTTGTTAGTAGCCCATTTCTCTGAGGACTGTCCCCTCCTCCTATGTAGGGCAAACGACCATCCCGGTTAGTCTGGGGCTGTCTGGTTTCAGCACGGATGTCCTACATCCTGGGCAAGTTCTCCAGGTGGTTGGTCATCCTACCCAGCAGTTATATTCTCCTGCATGACCTCCCCTTGTGGTGTGAATGACCCGGAGTGCCGGTGCCCCGGGAGGTAGGGGAGAGGTACACCTGGCTCATCAGAGCCTGTCTGCAGGGGGTTTGGAACAGGGCACACACGCAAGTCGGTCTCTGCTGAACAGTACTGGAAGGTCAAGTACAAACACTGGGTTGGGGTGCTGCATTTGGTCATGGAAGGCAGTGTAGCACCGCGGTTAAAGGCATGGACCCTGGAGCCAGAGCACCTGGCACCCATCACTTAGGGCTGTGTGACCTCACACAAGTGGCTTCACTTCTCTGTGCGTCACTCCTCTCATCTGTAAACCGGGAGTCATTATTGTCCTTCTTCACGAGCTGTTGTGAAGAATAAATGAGCCAATACAGGAGAAGTACAATTAGTAAGTTCTCCCTAATTGTGAGCGGGCACAATTAGCAGAGCAGAAAAACCCATCTGGAGACAGAAAGAAGGAAGCAAACAGGCAGAGAGGAGTGCATGTGAAAGGTTAGGATGCCCAGGAGAGATGGAGAGATGGAGAGATCCCACAAGGGATGGCTCCAGTCCCCAGAGAAGCCAGATGCCCGCTGGCCTTTGGCTCCACGTGGCATCCCGGCATCTTTAGAGGTAACTCTTTTTTTTTTTTTCTTTTTGCCAAAGCCAGCCCAAGTGAATTTCTAAAATCTAAAGACAGAACATCTTGGGGCGCCTGGGTGGCACAGTCGGTTAAGCGTCCGACTTCAGCTAGGTCACGATCTCTCGGTCCGTGAGTTCGAGCCCTGCGTCAGGCTCTGGGCTGATGGCTTGGAGCCTGGAGCCTGTTTCCGATTCTGTGTCTCCCTCTCTCTCTGCCCCTCCCCCGTTCATGCTTTGTCTCTCTCTGTCCCAAAAATAAATAAACATTGAAAAAAAATTAAAAAAAAAAGACAGAACATCTTACCTGAAACAATATTGGACTCTTCCACCGCTCTGAGAAACAGAACACTTTTGGCAGATAGCAGCATTAAAGTGGTACTGAGGGGCGGGGGGGGGGGGGGGGAGTCCGTGTTTAGGTAAAAGTGTAACCATTTAAGTATAAATCCCCCCTCTGATGGGAGCTCTTTGAGAAAGAGACCTGGGCTTGGAATTCAAACACCCAAGTGAGATTCGATTTATGGTTACCCCTGCAACCTTGGGAAAGACCCATCGCTTCTCTAAGATCTATTTCATTTTCTGCGAGATAGAGACAGTAAGTAAAAGCCCAGGCCCCAGGGGCTCCAGCGTGCTCACTGAGGCCGATGATGAAGTAAATGACAGGTCTGACCAGAACTTTGCCAAGTTCAAGGGAAAGACAAAAGCATACACTTCTGGTGCTCACTGGACCCTCATGACAGCCCTAGAGGGAGGTACTAACATCCTTATTCTGTAGATGAAGAAACGAGGCCCTTTCGCCTGAGTTGAGAAATCACCATTTAACTCTGGACAAGTGTGAGCCAGGGACGTATGCTTTTAACCTCACAGGGCACAACTTAGTGTAGTTTACGCCGGTTAGTGGCTAACGTGGAACTCCGTCCCTTGAGATTTATTGATCTGGGCAAGACTCTCACCTGAAATATCTCATAAGTGGATGAAATCTGGTTCCCCCACTTGAGTGGAGCTATGAACTGGTCACATGTATTCACAGAGATTCACAACTTCAGCTATCCCCCAAAGCTATTTGCTTTGTTGCATATTTGAAAACAGGTAAGGCTTCCTTAAAGAAACTTGCGTCCACCAGTATCAATATTTGTTTCCTTTCTAGCAATGGGCACAAGTGGTCCAAAGCCTGATGGAAAGGCTGTGGGGGCTAGGGACAGAAGAAAGCTTTTTTGAGTTGTAAAATGCTTTATTGCACATCCACAGGGTGAATAAGAAAGACACCACCAGAATTTCTGAATTCTCTCTCCTTATAGCCAAATTTCATTCCTTCTTACCTAGAAAGCAACCAAGAAAGGTTCTATTTGGCAGTTATTGCCATATGTTATTTTCAATAGAAAGTTTAGCAAAGGGGTAAACTTGCGGCATGATCGCTTAACCTTTGATGGACTGCCTTGTATGATGTGCAGATTTTGTTTCTTTAAGATGTGTGTTCTTTTTTCACACAGACTTCCTCCCCAGTTGTAACAGGTGGGAAAGAAGCAGTAAGTATATCCCGAAATTATGGAGCCTTGGTTTGGTCACTTATAAGAAGGAAATAATAATGTTCCAGCCATTTCCTACCTTTGTTTTAAAGATTAAAGTTCGATACGTCAGCTCAACAATACGGCTCAACAATTATCCTTATGACCAACTCAGCTTAAAAACGAAGGAGAGCATGCAAAAGTCACAGACTTTGTTAAGCAGGAAAAAGCTGGACACGAAAGAGTACATACGTTTCACGTGCATCTAGATGATGCGGGCAAACAGAAGCAAAACTAACGTATGGCGATGGATTTCAGGATAGTGGTTACACCTGCTGGGAGTATGGGGCGGCTTCAGGGCTTCCGGCAATGTTTTGTGTTTTCATCTGGGTGCTGGTTACCTGTGTGAGATCATCATGCGAAAAGTCATCCAGCTATATATTTATGATTTGTATAGTTTCCTGTATGTACGTTATATATGAGAGCTGAGCGTTTATAGGGATTCTGCAGATCATCTTTGATATTTCCAGATAATCTATAAATCTGAAAACTTATGTGGCTACAAGGATGGCTGTTTCCACTCAGACTGAAGCAAAATGGACATTTGAAAATTAATTGCTTAATGCATATACTGTAAATGAATTTAAAACTTCACGTCCGAATGATGTGGAATATAACTTTTCACTTTTTGCCACATTGATAGGTTAAACTAGCATCTAATAGCTGTTTCGAATTGTTTCTCAGCTTTTGCTATGTTGATGAGACAGAATGGCCTGTTCATATCCTTTGCCCATTTTCGTACCTGATTTTCACCCCTTTTCCATTGGTTTAAACCGTGTAAATTAAGTCCACGAGTCATTTGTCACGGATGTTGCCAACATTTTTTCACAGTATTTTATTACCCATTGATTTGGTATATGACACTGAGAGGCCATGTGGGGGGTTGCTTTGTTTTATTTTTAATCAATGGAACTTTCCCTTTATTCTTGGAGGAACTGACTCTGCCCTTCTCTCTTTTGCCAGGACTGTGGGCCTTCTCTTGGGTTAGCAGCCGGCATCCCGTCCCTGGTGGCCGCAGCCCTGCTGGTGGCTTTACTGTTTATACTGATTCGCCGAAGAAGCAGCAGCAAGGAGTCCGCCGAGGTGATCAGCAGCTTCTTTGGTTCTAGATGTAGGAGCAGGAATCAGTATTTCAGTGAACTGGCTTTGGGCTGAGGGTGTCAGAATCCAAATCTGTTTTCTGGGGACACGATGGTGAACGTTCCTGTCCCTCCATTTCTATCGCAGACTGAAGATAGTACGCTCCAGGCAGAGCCGATGTGTCACACAACCTTCGCTTCAGGAAATCTGTGGCAACAAGGATGGTGTCTGGGGTGGCAAAAAGTGGCAGTGGAGGGGGATGTGTGTTGCCATGGCAAACGCACGTCTGTACCGTGGGTGTGTTCTCTAAAGTCGAGAACCAAAAGGGCGCGGGCTTCATAAAGAGGGTGGAAATAATCTCAGGAAAGATAGGAGGTGAACAGGTGCCGACATGTCTGTGGTGAGGACATGTCCACGGGCCTGCGGCTCTGTTGCCCTTTGCCCTTTTTCTACATCTGAGCACACATCAGTCACAAGGGAATCTACCAACTCCACCCCTCCAAATGCCGGATTGCTCTGGAGACCGTGCTCAGAAGTCAAAGGCCCCCCCAGACCACTATCCAAGAAGCTTCCGTGGTTATAATACAACGGTGTCGTGTGGACTCTGGGTTCTAATTCCGTCCTCTATTCATGAACAGTCCTGGTTGTTCTCATATTAATAAACGTTAACGTGAGATAGACAATCGAGGCTCTACCCCGGGCTCTGCCACTTTATGAGTTATATGATCCTGAACAAGAGCTTCCACATTGTCTGTGCCTTGGTTCACTCTACTCCAAAATAGGGCTCAGAAAAACTGCCCTCCCTATTTTAAGAGGTAGGCAAAGTTGTCAAGATGGACTAGGATTATGGTTGTAAAGATGTGTTGACAAGCTGTAAACTTTAAACTTTAAACATATTAAGACATATTATGGTTGTTGGTGGTGTTGTTAATATTTAAATCATAGCTTCTTCAATGCACTTCAAAATCATCTAGGAGGCTACAAAAATACCAATCACCAAAACCGATTAAATTAGCACCTCTGGACAATAGAGCTACGGCATGGAGAATTTTAAATATATACTAAGGTAAAGAGAATGATATAATGAACTCAATTATCAAAACGTGGCCAATCTTGTTTGACCTCTGCTCCCACCCACTTCTCCCCACTGTCAACCTGGGATTCTTTTCGAAGTAACTTACAATGATATTTCTCATTTATGGAATTTTTGAGGGGGTGGTTATTATCTGTTTGCTTACTTTGTTTTGTTTTTAAAGCTTTCTGATGATTCTTATGTGCATGCAGGTTTAAGAACCATTGGTTTTAATCATGGTCACGGGCGAATGCTGGGATCCTTCATTTATTCTTTCCTTTTAAATGTATTTTTACCAACTTAGGAAAGTGAGAGGCCATGTGAAATTTCAGAAATCTATGACAATCCCAAGATTGCTGAGGTAAGAACTCTTGTTTAAAATCACTGTAGATCATTGATACAGTAAGCAAGCTAAGGGTTTTTAAGCCGCCCACCTACAGGAGAAGTACCGTGCAAGCACGTGTAGAAAAGATGTAGCCCAGGGAAGCTCAAGCACAAAGGAGGTTCTCACTGTGTGGTTATTGGCTGGACAGGAATTCAGGGTTGATTGAATATTAGAAAGCCAATTTAGGGACACCTGGGTGGCTCGGTTAGGCGTCTGACTCTTGATCTCAGCTCAGGTCATGATCTCACAGTTTGTGACATCGAGCCCTGCGTCGGGCACTGCGCTGACAGCAAGGAGCCTGCGTGGGATTCTCTCTCTCTCTCTCTCTCTTTCTCGCTCTCTTAGCCCCTCCCCCACTCATGCTCACACACTCTCTCAAAACAAATAAACTTTAAAAAAAGAAAATCAGTATTATTTATTTCACTGACAAATTGAAAGAGAAAAATTGTGTGACCATCTCAACAGAAGACAGTCCAAATAAATTAAGCAGCCATTTGTGATGTGAACTCTTAGCAAACTGAAACTAGAATAGGAACTCCCTTAACCTGAAAGAAGACATCTTTTTTACAAATTTACAGCAAACATCATATCTAAAGGTAAAATATTAATGAATTCTCTTTAAGATTGGAAACAAAACAAGGATGATCTATTCAATACTGAATTCTATTCAGTACTGTACTTTAGGTCCTAGCCAATGCAGTAGGATAAGAAAAAGAAGTAGAGGGGCGCCTGGGTGGCTCAGTCGGTTGAGCGTCCGACTTCGGCTCATGTCGTGATCTCGTGGTTCATGAGTTCGAGCCCACGTCGGACTCTGGTGCTGACAGCTTGGAGCCTGGAGCCTGCTTCAGATTCTGTGTCCCCCTTTCTCTTGCCCCACCCCGGCTTGTGCTCTCTCTCTTTCAAAAATGAATAAGCATTAAAAAAAAAAAAGAAGTAGAAATTAACTTGAGAGGGGGAGATTCTTTCACAATGTGTACATATATCAAATAATTACATCATACTCCTTAAGCATCTTACAATTTTGTTTGTCAATTATACCTCAATAAATACTAAAAAAGAAATAGAATAAAGAAGAAAAAGAAATAGAAATTGTAAGACTGGAAAAGAAGAAACAGAATGTCATTATTTCCAGATGATATGATCATCTACATAGAAAAACCAAAGTATCTACAGATAAATTATTAGAATTAAGGAAAGACTTTAACAAGTTGCCTGGATATGAGATCAATATACAAAAGCAATTTGCATTTCTAAAAATCATTAACAACCAATGGAAAAAGTAATTTTTTAAAATGCCATTTTGTAGAGGTATTAAAAATATGTAGACTGCTAAGGAATAAATCTAACAAAAACTGGAACCCCTTTATGGGGAATAATAAAACTTCAGTAAAAGGTATTAAATAGGACCTAAATAGCGGGAGTTGCATACCACGCTTCTGGATAGAAAGACTCAAGAGGTAAAGATGTCAAACAACCTCAAATCAATCTCTACGATAAATACGGATTCCAATATAAATCCCAACAGATTTTTTTACAGAGAACTCAATAAAAGGCTACTAAAATCTGTATGGAAGAAGGCAGGGAAAAAATTTTAAATGGCAATGAATGGACAGAATGAAGAGAAAACAAATAAGAAGATGGTACATTTAAACTCAACCACATCAGTGAGTTCACTAAATGTAAATGGTATAGGGACACCTGGGTGGCTCAGTTGGTTGACTCTTGATTTTGTCCCGGGTCATGATCCCAGGGTCTTGAGATCAAGCCCTTCATTGGGCTCTACACTGAGCATGGAGCCTGCTTGAGATTCTCTGCCGCCCCCCTCTCTCCCTCCCTCCCTCTACCCCTCTCCCCTGCTTACACTCTCTTCCTCTCTCTCTCTCTAAAAAAAAAAATCTGCAAAATATTTTAAAAAATGTAAATAGTCTAAATATCCCAATTAAAAGGCAGAGATATAAAAATCACAATTTACATCAGATTGAATATAAAAACAAGATCCAACCAAATACTGGCTGGAAAAACTCAATTTAAATATAAAGACACTAATAACTTAAAGGTGAAAGGAATGAAAAAGAAATACCATGCTAACATGAAACAAAAGAGAGTGGAGTGGCCAGAAAAAAACCTGCCAAGGCACTAGACTTGGCAATTATAGGCCTCTCCTCATTTGTTTTCCGTCTCTCAAGGATCACATCCTTTCTTGCCTGATGTCCAGCGTCTTGAAAACTTGTTTTAAATGTTTTTTCGGACTTCTGGTTGTTTCAGGCGGGAGGGTAAATCTGGTTGCTGTTTGGCCAGAAGCAGAGGTCTTTCTTTGCTCTATTTTTGAAAACCTGTTTGTTTTCTCAAGAATCCTAGGAGGTCACCCACACATGAGAAGAATATTACGGGAGCAGAAGAAGCCCACATATATGTGAGGACTGTAGCAGGAAGTGAGGAACCCATGCGTGACACTTACCGTCCTAGTGTTGAAACGGAGAGAAGACGGGGATTGTGGTGGCTTATGCCCAGACTGAGTCTGGAATGACGCATTTCAGTCAAGGAGAAGATATGGAGCTGGAACAGAGCTGAAAACCCATGGATTTTTGCTCGGAGTGAGGAGAGATGCCAAGCTGCTTCTTAACCTATCTAAATTTCATGTGTAGATCTGGAAAACTTTCAGGTTGGTTTGTCTCTGTAGGTGACAGAGCTAAAGGTTCATTCCAACACTCGGATCTTGTTGTTTAATAAGCAGTGAAGCACCAAGTGAGGTCCAGAAGGAGCCCTTTGATCCTATTCCTGACCTATGCTTTTCTTTTCTTTATGATTTTGGGGAAGGGACTTGATTTCTGTGTGTTTTGCCTTATCTTTTTTCACATCTCTTTTCTCAAAAAAAAAAAAAAAAAATCATCAGACCTGGCTTCTGTGGGAAGGTTGGCCAAGGTCAGCATGGTGCAAGTTGGGATATAAATAAAACTTAAATTGGATTATGAGGGGAAGCAGTTTCTTATTTCTGAACATCTCAAGGTAGAAATCCTGTGGAGCCATATGTTCCCTGACTACAGGGGTAGCACATGCTCCCATTTGTGTCTGTGCTCAAAGAGTATTTAAGGAAGGCAATTCTGCAGTAGACTCTCTCTCCCTCTGTGTGTGTGTGTGTGTGTGTGTGTGTGTGTGTGTGTGTTGAGGGCAAATAGGGTGGAGTGAAGGCAAAGGTCGTTCCAGGAGATTAGAAATGAGGGCCATATCCATTTTGTGAGAATGGAGAGAAAGGCTCACGTCCTTGGACTTGCGTGGGGGAAAAACTCACTGGCAGGAAGAGAGGGCAAGAGGACTCTGGATGAACACAGGACCAAAGGGATGGGCTAAGCAGCAATTTGCTTGCCATCTGAGGAAAGCCTGAAGACACATCAGCTGGCTCAGGCCAGGACTTCAACATTGCTTCTGTGATGGAGCTTCCGGGAGTCCTGGTTCTGCCATGCGGGGCCATTGCTGGTGAACAGGCAGGGTCTCCTAATGGGAGAGCCTGAGTCCACGGCATCTCAGGATCCATCCACCAATTCCACTCTGATATGTTGCGGAGACATTTCTTTCTCACCCTAGGGCCTCTGATTGCTCAGAAACATGACCCTCTTCTTCAAATAACTAAGAACAGGTTCTACAAACCCAGTTACTGCCAATGCCAACACGTGCTTTCAAAGCTGCCTCCCTTACCTGGGGAGTGTCCCAAGATGAAAAGACCAACAAAGAGTATCTCCCTGAGAGGAAAAGGGCCACTAAGATCCAGAGAGAGACTCAGAGATAGAAAATAGGGGATATATTCCTTTGACGTTTAAGAAGTTGTAGTTCTGAATGAAAGCAGTGGGAATACATCTCGTGTGTGGCCTTGTGCTGGGGGCCCAGGGACGCAGCTCCATGGCTGAGAGAAGGAGCAGACAATGGCTTGAGCAAAATGAGTTAGTACCCCCTCCTCCAGAAGGGACCCAGAACCCCCTCCAGAATCTCCTCTCCTCAAGATAAATCTTAAACTCTTCACTCTTTCATTTTGTCACATTTTTGTTTAGAATATTTTATAGTGTTTGAGTGAAAAAGAAGACTCCACCGTCTTGATTCCTCCTATTTTTATTGCAAATATATAGCATTTCAGCTACACTATGGGCTTTGACGAGCTATGCTGGAAATAAGCCACCAATTACAACATTTCTATGGAAAAATGCATTGTGAAATCTAAGCAACAGTCATACAAACGGCCTATTAGACCCTAACCCATTACCAGGTGGCGGTGCCTTATCATGTTTCCAAAACTATTTCTAAAAGCAATCTGCATTTCAATAAGGCTTAAAGAATCTCATATTTTCTTAAGGCATCTTTACTATAATATGAAGCATAATTTATTTAACCCGAAAAAAAAAACCTGAAAAAAAGTTGACAACTTTTTTTTAGGCATTTCTTTCCCATGGTTCAATGTAATCCAATCCCAGATGTGCAAAAATTTCTTCTTCACTTTCTGCTTTGAGAAATATTTTCTGAAAGCATAAAAAGAAATATGTGCATTCAGATATTTTTAAACATCTCGATTCTGACTTAGTGAAAGTTTTACTTTGTAAATTGTCTTAGCAGAGTGGGTTATTACCAAAACATAATTCCCTGCTTCTGAGTATAAAAAATCATCTGAACTGACTTCTTTTTTTAAAAATATTGACTGGCTTCTGTAATTTTATTATTTTCCTGCCCCCAAAACATGGTATCTGATAAATTAACATAATTATGATAGCCTTACATATTTAGCTAAAGGCATTTGGTATTTTTCCATGGGTCTGTAGCTCTTAACCACAGTTGTTCATTAGAACCACCTAAAGGAACTTAACAACAACAACAACAACAACAAAAAAAACCCCAAAAAACTTTGAAGCCTGAACGACACCCCAGTTCAATGAAATCAGAATCTCAGGAGAGGTCCTGTCACCAGTCTTTGTAAAGGCTCTGGGTAAGTCTCACCGGCAGCCAGAATTACATACTCCTGCTCCAAGTAACGAGAGGAAATTATAGGATACTTGTATATGTTGGGTTCTCCTTCTGACCTTCCTCACCTGCCCGCCCCCACCCCCACCCCAGGCTCCCACCCCATGATCTCTTTTAGACCAAGCACCACTTCTCCCTCATCCCCTTCTTGCCTATAGCACAGTGTTGGACCCTTAAGACGCACTCAGTTAGGTTAAATTATTTAGTATGTGTTAATTTGTAAGCATTCCTACGCTGTGTTATGTGACTCTGCCTCCACTCACATGCTTGACATCTACGGCCCTTTCCTCTGACAGCAGTACCTTGATTTTCCTTTGAGAAACCACCCTTCCCTACTCTCAGTCTGTGAGAATCAGGTGGGGCTAATTCCATCTCCAAGGAGGGCCACACGATCAAAGCCTGGCCAATCAGAGCCATGGTAAAGGGTTAAGGGATGGGCACATGACCCAGGCCTGGCCAATGAACATCAACTAGGACTCTTGCTAGAACTATCAGGAAAGAGGCTCTTCTCTGTTAAGTTGGACGGATGGGAATCATGGGAAAACCATGCCTGAGGTTGAAACCAACACTGAGGAAAACCTGCAATCAGCACCTGGATACAGACATACCTGAAGTCAGTATTACCCCCAGATGCTTCAGTATATAAGCCAAGTATACTTTTTTTGCTATGCCACCTTGGGCTGGGTTTCTGACACCTGTAACTGAGACAGCTCTAACCAAATACAGCGCATTTAGGCTGTGAGCTCTTAGACGGTAAAGATAACTTCTGGTTATTTTATGTCTTATTCCCCTCAGAGCTTAGTTTAATGTCCTTGACCCCTGGGAGAACAGCAGACCTTGGCATGTAGATTTAACAGATGAATACTTAACTCTTCATAATTCATGCAGTAATTTATCCTTTTGCCGAGGCATGAATTTGGATCCTGACCAGTGCCACGTGTAGCACACCAAGTGAGTTACACAGCTGGTGAGGGAGCCTCACTGACTGCTCATCTACATCTCAGGGCAGTTCTGTGGCTCTCCCTCTTGCAGTATGCTCTCATTAATGACCCAAGTGGTCACTCAAAATGCAACTGCCCACGCATTTAAGGGGTACTTGAGTGGTTTTTGTGATTTGAGGAATCCTTGGTTTTCTTTGGACTTATTCACTGCAAATACCAAAGATATATCAAACACAATTAATGTTCACGCTGGACTGGTTCTAAAGACCCAACAAGCTCATCATCTTCGAGCCCAAAGCCCTTGAGGTATATTCTGGGCCAGGTGGGGACCGTGCTGCCATCAGGATCTTTCCAGCTGCCCTCAACTGTGATCTGTGGGAACAGGACACTCAGGGCAAACATCAGTTCAGGAAAAGTGCTCAGGGAGCCAGCCATAGGGATGAGGATCAGAGCAGCCCACGTTGGGGAGACAACTCTACCTTGGTCTTGTCGTATAAAGCATGGTTATCCAGGATCATCTTCCGCTCATGCGTGGCATACCGCCGGAGGTCTCTCTCAAACTGCTGGATGAGATATAATTAAAATAAATTACTATTAAGCTTAGAATGTCTTCAGTATTACGCGTTTAGAGATATCTAAGTCCCTATAATGAAACACCTATTTACCTCCAGTGAACGTTCTGAAAGCAATTTTCTCTCCGAGGGCAAAGGTCTGTGACGGCACATTAGAATGCAAGCTCCTTGAAAACAGGAGCCTGGCTGGCTTGGTTCATAACCATATCCCCTTCTCTAATAGTGCCTGGCACACAGAAGATGGACAGCAAGTGTTTGTTGAGTGAATAAATAAATGCTGTGAGGATTGTGTCCAGGATGATACCTGGTCCCAAAGCAAATGCTGGATAAATAATAGTTTTTTTATTTGGAGTATCATTATGCCAACAGAAGCTGGGGAGTCAAGAGACCCAAACTCCAGCCTGGATTTTGTCCCTATTTGTGCCTCTTTTGGCGAGCCACCCCGTTTCTCTGAATCTTGACTGGTCAGACAGGAGGATGAAGAAAGTCTGTACATAAGAAGTAGGGTCCCTTCTGGCTCTAACAGCCTCTTGGATGAGAGTCTGTAAAACTCACGGTTTGAGCCACCTGTCCCAGAACAGCATGTCCTATGATCGAGGGTGGGCTCTGAGGCTGCAGGGGGTGAAAACTGAAGGCTAAGATAGAGGACAGTGAATAAAGCTGCTGTTGAGTTTAAGCACAGATCTAGAAACGTTGATCTTTCCTCGTGAGATGCGGAGGAAAGTATGGGATAATCGCGCCCTCTAGCGGCGAGGAGCCGTTTCCTAGTTTCGGAAAGCCGGCTGAGGCTGGGACCCCTCCCACCACCGCCCGCTGTGTAAGAAAACAGGCTCTCCAAACAGAAGTTTTATTAATGTGGCAGAGGGGGAGCCAGGGTTATGGACAAATCAGGGTGTAGCAGGTTCTGGGTGCAGTAGCTGTTGGACTGTGAAAATATGGGAGCGTCGCTTGGCACTATGCCTCCTGCCAGCCCTGGGACATTCTCTTCCCACCCCACTCGCCAGCACTTAGAGCGATGGATGCTCCCAGGGTGTTGGGAAAGGCTGGAGAGGATGGGGATGAGGGGGGCAGTGAGAGGCTGCCCTTGGCTCCCCAGCTCTATGTGGTGAAAGATATATTCCTGGACTCCTCTGCTGAAACCTGAGAACGTTTCCCCATAGACTGCAAGAAATGATAATGATGTCTTTTATTTGGAGAGTAACAATATTTACTCAAGTATTTATTGAGCACCTACTGTGTGCCGTGTGTGTCCTGTGTGCTTGGGATACAACAGTGAACATGTCTGCCCTGGTGGGGCTTGCCTTCGAGCAGGGGACACAGACAAGGCACAATAATGGAATAAATAAACCGGACGGTATGAGGAAAGGTAACTGTTGTGTACAGAGCAGGCCTCATTGAGAAGGTAGGGGTTTGAGCAAGGAATTGGACCGGGTGTCAGCCAAGTGGACTCTGGGGGGAGAGCCGTCCAGGCAGACGAACAGCTAGCACACAGCGAGCCTGGCCTGTTTAGGGAGAGAGCCGCAGGAGAGGAGTTCAGAGGGATAAGGGGGTGGGAAGATCGAGCAGGGTCTCATGAGCCACGGCAGGACCCCACGTTTACTCTGAGCTCAATGGGGGAGTCTCTGCAAGGTTTTGAGCTGCGGAGGGACCTGATCTGACTTATGTTATAGGGGGATCGCTCAGCTGTACCAGGCGAGGCCAGAAACAGGCAACGACATCCTTCTTAATATTTACGTAGAGCTCACCTTGTGCAGGCACTGGGCTCACTTCTTGCTTTATATTAATTTTTTGATCTGCTCTCTTACCGCTGACATTTAACAGCTTCTGGAAGACTCTAAAAGACTCTTTAATTACCTCAAAGAAAACAGTTTTTTTTATTAGACTTTTAAAAATGTTTATATTTTTTTAATTTTTAAATTTTTTTGATGTTTATTTTTGGGGGGGGAGCATGACTGGGGGAGGAGCAGAGAGAGAGAGACAGACAGAATCCGAAGCAGGCTCCAGGCTCTGAGCTGTCAGCACAGAGCCTGATGCGGGCCTTGAACCCACGAACTGTGAGATCATGACCTGAGCCAAAGCCAAATGCTTAACTGACTGAGCCACCCGGGCACCCCTCAAGGAGAACAGTTTTATGTACATAGTTGGACTCGAAGTTGCGCTGAGATGAAGGCATTGTCTAATTTAATGCTCATTACAATCCTGTGAGGCGGGGCTGTTGTTAGTCCATTTTTCAGATGAAGAAAGGATGCCCAGAGAGCCTAAGTCATTCACCCGAGGCCACACAACCTATGATAGAGCTGGGACCCAGACTCAGGCACTTTACCCAAGACAGTTTAAAAGCCTTCTGCTTTAAACCCTCTTTAGTTTTCTCACAATGACCCTGTGAAATAGGCATGGCAAGGATGATGTCTTATGTTTCAAATGAAGGAAGCCGAACACTGGGGAGGGGCATTGGTACTACAGTCTGACTGTATCATCGGTCACAATCGACCTCAGAAGTTGGCCAACGGCTGCTGCATACAGTTGTGCAAGTTGTGCACTGCGGAACTCTAGAGGGCACCATTCCCTATAGGGGAATGTAGGCCCCAAATTGAGGTGAGATTAAGAGATGACTTGAATTGCCTTGAGAACACTTCCCCGGGCCCTGAAATATCTGGGTAAAAAGGTGAAGTTGAATTTTTCACCCACAAAACTTTAGACTAAATCTAATTCTGGTCACCCACCAACAGGTATCCCCCTGGAGACAAAACACACTATATTCAGTGGTTGCATAAGTAGGGCGTAAAGATAGTCACACAAGTAGCTACCACATGCTGAGCACGCAGCCTCTCCTTTAACCCAAATGGCAACAATAAGAGGTGGGCACCACTATTATCCACAATAGAGATGGGGCGGTGGGGGCTCAAAAGGTGAACTAGTTTAACGTCAGTCAGCAAAATGCTGAGTGTTCTATCAGCGCCTGCAGAACCCATAGAAGCAATTTCCAAGAACTCCGAGAGAAGAGACTAAAATGTGCTGAAAACAGGGGCGCCTGGGTGGCTCAGTCGGTTAAGCGTCCGACTTCAGCTCAGGTCACGATCTCGCGGTCCGTGAGTTTGAGCCCCGCGTCGGGCTCTGGGCTGACAGCTCAGAGCCTGGAGCCTGTTTCTGATTCTATGTCTCCCTCTCTCTGACCCTCCCCCGTTCATGCTCTGTCTCTCTCTGTCTCAAAAATAAATAAACGTTAAAAAAAATTTTTTTTTTTAAATAAATAAAATGTGCTGAAAACATGCCTGTCTTCAAACAAAATGGGTAAAAGGCCACCGTTTCTGCCAGTGATGCCTAACTGGCCTGATCTTGTATAACTTCGGACTTGTTTTTGGAACTCTCCCCTGTCTCATCAGACTCTGCGCTCCCAAAGATTCTCGTCTGTCAAACACGCTGCATTTATGATAGATTGTTTCATCAGGTTTTCCAACTTTCCAACTGAATGAAAAATGTCAGCCAACATTTTTTGATGAGGGTGAGGAATTCTAGGGCCGAGACCCTCTGCTGAAATAGTTGCAGCCTCAAGCAAAGACACCAGACATTTAACTCAAGGTTGAGGACAACTAATTTGTGTCATGTCGTTCATCCACATAAAACCCTCTAAAGAGTCAAGTAACAGCTAAAGACTCAAGCCAACAGCTAGCTGCCTGGGGACACTGATGAAAGCGGGCAGCGCATACTACACCGGGAGTGGTGGGGGGAAGCTCGTGCTAATGAGATTCGAATCCTGGGCACCCTTGCTGTGAATGTAACTGGAGGGGAGGGAGAACCGCCTCTTGGCCAGCACCCATCACGTGCCGGCGTGGCACTGGGGGCTCTGCCAGCTTCATCTCACCCACCCCTGCAGCCCAGGGAGGTGACAGAGTCCTTGCCCTGGCTTCCTTGGCGGGAAAGCTAAGTCTTCAAGGGCATAGGGAGCTCTGAGACCCCCAGCCAGTGAGACGCAGAGCAGAGGCCCATGACAGGTCCCGGAAAAGCCAACCCTGTGTCCTCAGCCACCTTGCTGCTTTCTCTGCTTCAGTGGTCCTCCGTCTCCAGCTACATCCGAAATGCCAGCCTGAAATACCTGCCGGGCTTTTTTCGAAAGCAGATTGCTGGGCTCCACCCCCGGAGTTTCTGATTCAGGAGGTCTTGGGGGGGTGGGTGGAGAGTTTGCGTGTCTAACCTGCCCCCAGGTGATCTGATGCTGCCAGCCTGGGACCAACACTGAGAATAACAACTGCTCTAAATTAATCTGTGTCACTGACCTCGTGCAGGTAGAATGCCCAGATTTGGAGGTTTCTGAGCACTCCTCCCTGTCTGCCTGGTCCCACTGCCATTGTCTCTCTCCTGGGCCCCGGTGGACCCAGCCTACTTCTTTTGGATCTGTGTAGCACTTACCCGCGAGCCAGTCCAGCCCAGCAGGGCAAAGGCACGGCGCTCGTAGGGGCACATGACCAGGTCCACACGGATGGCCTTCCAGGTCTTCCCTTCCTGCTGGCTACACTTGCCACTGTCCACTCTCTGGTGGTGCAATTTTAAAATCAGAAAGCACTTTTGAAAATGATCTAAAGCATCCACCTTCCTGCTAGGCAACTTGAGCTTTTCAAATGTCGACTCCACAAGGTCGCAGTATAAAAGTAATTCCTGAAAGCAAACAGAAAGACATCAGGAAGAGTCCCCAGTGGACAGGGTCTGCAATTTGATACTGGGCTGTTAATGACTGCTCTTAGCAGAAGCTTTACAGATTTGAGCAGAAGGTGGGCATGTTGTGCCCTTGCCATGCAAGCCCACCTGGTAACCCTGGGAGAGGAAGCCAGGAAGTGGGTGTATTAGCCTATGTAGCAGAGGAACTTAGCAGTTAGAGAGGCCAAGGCCACTTCATGGCAAAGCTGCCCAAGAATCCCTCTCCTTACTTCCGAATCACAAGTCAGGGCTCAGAAACTTGCCTCACCGCTTTGAGAACAAACCAATCATGAACAAAAGCCCTGCTGTTTTTATGCAGTTGCTCTGAGTCAGTGTCCCTCTATATTATATAGATGACCTGGTTTATTTGGCCCGAAGGGTTGTGGCCGGAGGCTCAGCCCCGCTTTTGGGCAGGACGAGTCACTACCTCTAGGTTGCATTTTAAGATTGTCACTGGGTCCGCCTTGGGGACTGGGATACAGTTAGTGACACATATCTCCCCCAGTGATGCCGAGTCAGAACGAGAAGAAGAGATTCGAAGATGTGCTCAGCGACCCTCCAATTTGTCTGCTCCGTGGAAACTCCTCACAGCACAGGGCAGATGTGGGGCAGAGAGAGAAAGAAACGTGTAATCAACTGCTAAATCTTGAGTGACAACTAACAAAGCAAAAAACCTCACAATAATTCAGTCATAGCTCTGCGGGTAGGTGATCTGTTATCAGACATTCCTCAGGTCAGCCCGTCTCCAACTTTATCATCAGAAGCATTTGGAAAGTTTGTCACAGCAGTTTGTGGGGGCCTCTCCCCAGAGTGATTCAGTGGAAGGAGAAAGGGTGAGGATTTGCATTTCTAGCAAGTTCCCAGGAGATGCTGATGCTGCTGGTCCAGGGACCACACTTTGAGCACTTTGGTTCAGTTAATTTTGTTATTAGGAATGCTCTGCATTCCCTCTGTAGCCCTCCGGGAGATATTGTTCAATTCAATGGACTTTGATAACTTTTCCTGTTGCTGATCTCAAAAGAGGGAACTCTTGCCCTTCAGCGCCCCCCCCCCAGGAAAGGTATTAGGAAAAACACACACCATCTGAAGGGGGGGGAGCACTGATGTCGAGAAGACCCTTTTGATGAGAGGCCGAGTGTTGCTATAGAATAGTCTCATAACCAGCTCAAGAAAACACAATTGTGCTTTTTAATGAAACTTACAAAAATGAGTACAGCATAGCAGACTTCTTTGTAAACTTGAATCATGTACCTTTGAGAAGTGAGCTATTAAAATATTAACAAGTCTTTCTCTGAAGTTAAATCTGCAATAACACCCACCTCCCTCCAAAATCCACAAAGCTGTCTTCCTAAAAAGCTGTGTTTACCCTATCGCCACATGGTGGTGACATTGGCTGGTCATAGACAATGGGCCATTTTGTAGGGTTTTGCTTTGGATCTTGCACGGTATTTGGGAATGCATGCCTTGAATAAAAAGCTCCTGTCTGCATACTCAGACACCTTCTGCAGCAGGGGCACAGTTCTCAACGCACGCACACAACCCACACAACCCCTGATACTGCCTCCTGCCGTCTGACCTGGGCTGTTTGTGGGACATCTCTATCTTCTCCCGTTTCTTTCCTTGTTGGTCCCCATTTCCCCTTGAGTGACTTCTCTCTTTGAAAACTCCTTCAAAGTTTTGGGCTCTGCCATCGATAAGCACAAGCTGACTAAACTTCCTATCAGCATGTTCTTTTCTTCTTACTGGAAATGAAGGGACTCCTCTTGACCAGGAGGGAGGATCTTCCCCTGTTCCTCCCTCCCTTCCTCCCCTGGGGACTGAGCACTTGACTCTCAGGTACATGACATGGGGTGGGAGAGAAGTGCTTAGCCCTCAGCTTTGCCTCTCACAAAGAAGGAGGCACCATCACCCCACGTTTAGTATCAGGCTCCCCCAACAGAGAGGGAGGGTGGCAAGGCTGGAGGGTGAGGCCCTCCCCCTTTCTGACAGCCAGGATCCATCCACACTTCTGTTTCAATTTCCTCCAACCCCTTCTCAGAAGACTCCACATCCCCTATTCAAAGTCAAGTCTGTTTTGCAGTGGGAGTGAATATGTTCTCTCCTCTAAAGTATTAATACTTTCAGTCTGTCAGCCTTCCAGGAACTGAGGATGTAGCCTGGTGAACAGTGAGCGGCCCCGAGCAAGGTCCCACCCACCAGGGGTCGACCCCACCCTAGTCCAGGGGTGAACCCCACTCCAGTGAGCCCTCCCCTCTTTGGGTTGAGCTGTGGTGGCCAAGAAGAATTCAGGCTGGCAGGAGTCTTCGAGATGGGGACCTCCACCAAAGATCAGTATTTCCAAGTTCCCTTTCCTCCTTTTCTTTCCACCGACCAAGGGGTCTTCTCCAAGGCTCACGTTTAGTTCACTAGATGGGCAGCTCACACCGACGCCTACGGGCCGTTTGTCGTGCTCACATAACACGTGCGTGCTGTGTGAGTGTGCTCATGCCTGTCCTGCGTGGGATATCATCTGTATAATCTGGAAAATGCGAGCTCTGGTAAGAATGTCAGGGCTGAGGAGCGAGGTAGAAACGGAAGTTACCCACGAGGACTTCACAGCCAAGGTGGTGGGGGCAGGTCCGGGGCTGCAGGGGTTCAGGCAGAGCTGGGACACCCAACTGCCACTCGGTGTCTCCTCCCTGAGGTCCTGTTTGTCCGCAAGAGGAGCAGGTGCACCTGCTGGCTCCTGGGTGCCCTCACCTGGCACGGGGCCCGGCTCTCCGGCAGAGCTCAGTGAGTACTTGTGCAGGAGCCATCACACCGATGGCCACTGGTTATTAAGCGTTTACCATTACCGGGCACAGCATCAAGTGCTCTATCTAATTCTCTCAGTTAATCCTCTCCGTTAATGAAGCGAGACAGCCTTGCTCTCCCTGTTTTATAGACGAGGAAAGATTAAGCAAAGCGGCCCAGGTCATGCAGCCAGTAAGCTGCAGGGTTGTGCTTTTAAAGTCCCAAATAAAACCCCCCGGGGCTTAATGTCCGCCTTCACCCGCGCCTGCCCGTCTCTCTGCTTGGAGGCCAGAGGTCTGCTTTCCTCAAACTGAGGAAAGAGGAAAGGAAAGAAGGGTCCTTGTCTCCACGTCCCACACCACCATCTCCATCTTAGTCTGGAACAGTCTCGGAGCCTGGGGAGCGCGGTGCCTAAACACCAAGGTCAAACAGGCCCACCCTCACAGGGCCCCAGGTCTTGCTGTGCCCACCCAGGCCTTGGCTAGCAGGCCCATGAATGGTGCTGTCTATCCGTGAGAACCGTCCACCTTTCCTGCTTGAGCCGAGCCGAGGGGCCCGTGTAGGTGGGGCTGACTCTTCCCTGTCCTGCCTTCCCTTGGCTTGGCCAATGAGGTTCACTCTCAGGGCCCCTGGCAGTCCCGGGGCCCACCCTCCTGAGAAGGACAGAGGGGGCTTGGGATGGCCTCACAGGTGAATGTGGATCTGGTTCCAATGTTGGGTCCGCACTTCTGGTGCCCCTGGCTCCAGGATCGTGTGTTCCCCGCTCTCATTTTCACTTTGCGGC
Organism: Felis catus; assembly: GCF_018350175.1. NCBI lineage: Eukaryota > Metazoa > Chordata > Mammalia > Carnivora > Felidae > Felis > Felis catus. Next base: position 55,525,206 of record NC_058378.1, on the reverse strand, counting down.
TTCTCTCCCTCTGGCGTATCATGAAGGTTGGCCCACGGGCAGCAGAGGCGAGATCACTCAGGAAGGATGAAGCTGTGCCAGAAAAACACTAGCCCCAGCATCCTCGCCGGCCAGGCCCACAGGTCCCTGGGGTGGCTCCCTCTGGGCCCTTTGGGAAGTGGAGCTCTCCCTGGAGTGGGGCGCGGGTCGGGGCCCTGCAGGCGGCTCTGGCAGCTTCCTCTGCTGGGCAATAGGTAGCCCGAGGCGAGTCTGATCTCCGCAGTGGGTGGGGGCTTCTGAGCCCAGCTGGTCCTCGCTGGTTTCCTTCTTCCCATCTCAGCACAAAGTCAAGGTCATTGTTGACCCGCAGAGAGTTCAAGGCAGCAGCGACATCTCCTGGCTGATAGTATCCCAGTCCCCGTGGTCCCGCCCCACCCCTAAGCCTGCTACCACCCATCTCACACCTCCCAGGTCTGTAGGGCACAGGCGCCCCATTCATTAAGGAGCGGTAACACTTCCTCCTGTCGGACACCGAGACCTACGGCCCTCGGCCCCTGGACACAGGACAGGGGTGTATAAATAAGATAGATATTCACAACACAGACTCTAGGACCCCAGGCAAGTAAGTCTTATCGTGTGTCATGTGGCATTGTGTAAGCTGTTGCAAATCGCTGAGAATCCAGTATATGGTCATGACACAAAGACGAGATAAATAGTGTGCAAAATTCAATGGTATAATGTAATGCTTGAGTGTCCAAACATCTACCTGTGATCCTTCTTCTTACCTTCCTTTGCCATAAGTTTATCACTTTAGGTAAAAGTTGTTCCTCTTCTTCGTCTGTTGATCCGGGGATGGTAATTAAAAAATCAACATCGTGCCCAATCTTCTTACCCCTGACCAAAAAAAAAAAGTATAGGATGGAAATCAATTAGATTTTTAGCTCTCAGTTTTTACAACTCACTTTTGTTTCTATGCCCTATGCTCAACGTTTGCAACACAAAATGCTCGTGATATTTTTTTTTATTTAAATTTTTTTTTCAACGTTTATTTATTTTTGGGACAGAGAGAGACAGAGCATGAACGGGGGAGGGGCAGAGAGAGAGGGAGACACAGAATCGGAAACAGGCTCCAGGCTCTGAGCCATCAGCCCAGAGCCTGACGCGGGGCTCGAACTCACAGACCGTGAGATCGTGACCTGGCTGAAGTCGGACGCTTAACTGACTGCGCCACCCAGGCGCCCCTCGTGATATTTTTTTTTTAAACAAAATATCCTTGATCGTACAACTCTACTCCTTGCAAGATAAATTTATGACATAGAAAAAGTCACACATGGTACGTATATGATTATATATGTGTGGGTAAAAATAACACAGGAAGTGATCCCTTCTGCATACTCACATGTGCACACCCACCCCCACATGTGCACACAGACAGGCAGATCAGAACCGGTGACCAGAACCGAGAACTGCATGCACACAATACGAGAGAGGGTTCTCCAAATCATGGTATTGACTGAAGGCATTTTCTTAGATTTGATCTTCCTCTCCCACTTGCTCCCTCACTTCGAACTTGGCTTGCCAAGATGGCCAATAGCTAACAGGTAAGAGGGACACAGGGAGAGCTGGAGGAAGGGGTGGGAAGGAAGGAATTTCTTTCCAAAAAGGAGGCCTCAACATCCAACAACTGCACACATCTCTGTGAAGAGTTCATTCATTCATTGACTCAGCCAGTATTTCTTGAGCACCTATATTGTGCCAGGCACCGGGTTCTCACAGAGGACTAATTTCTACAAACTGTGTGAGGAAAGCATGCATACAAACAAATTACTTGACAGGTAGCACTGAGGAGGGGTGCCTGGCTGAGCATGGCACCTGAACTGAGTCATAAAAGATGAGGAAAAGTCAGCCAGGTGACAATTTGAGGAAAGCCAGTGCAAACACGGAAGGGTCTGACTGGGCAAGTCACAGAAGCATGAAATAGCTGCATGTGTGCAAAGAAAGACAAGCCATTTGGGGTTGCTGAAGTGGAAACCCGAGCTACAGAAGATGAGGCCACCGAGAGAGGCTGTCACCAGATCACCAAAGGCCTCTGTGCCGTGCTTAAAACTGAACTGAACTTCTGAAGATGGGGAGCCACTGAAGGTGTTAGAGCAGGGGAGGCAAAAGCAGCCCTCGTTATCTACCTCCGGAATCCTCCTGTCATGGTGACGAAGGCATCAGGCAGAAACGCCCAGACGGCCTCTTTAACCAGCACACCGACTGCCTCTGCTTCTGCCCTGGTCACACAGCTGACGAGGTCTTCATAATAGAGGAATCCTGAGGGGCCATTGGACAGGTCAATGGAGAGAGTGACACGTGAGATGACCAGCCCTCTGTGGGAGGTGATTCCGCCCCCAAATAGAGTAAACATGACCACAGGCATCAACAAACTGTTTCCACAGAGATGGGAAATCTCTACTCTCTTGGTTGTGAATTTTTCATGGTAATGATGACTCTTCGCTTTCTGACTTGTAAGAGTCTTACAATTTCCTGACTAAGAAAGAGACTATATTTCATATCCCTCTAGAAACCAAGCTGTTCAAATATAGCTCCTTGTTGAAGAACCAGCCTTCTTAATAAACTGTGCCCTATAATTATTTACAGATCATGCATAAAGATTTACAATGGAGGCTCAGGCCGACTTGTTATAATGACTTGGTTATTCCCACAGACCCAAGGAAGGAGCTTCTTCCAAAAATTAAAAATAGAACTACTGTGTGATCCAGCAATCCTGCTTCTGGGAATACATCTGAAGGAAATGAAAACACCATCAAAGGAATATACACACCGCCATGTTCATAGCAACATTATTCACAATAGCCAAGACATGGAAACAACCTAAGTGTCCGTCAGTGGATAAAGAAATTGTAGCGTGTGTGTGTGTGTGTGTGTGTGTGTGTATGTGTGCACGCGCGCATGGAAATAGGATTATTCAGCCACTAAAATGAGGATATCCTGCCATTTGCAACAACATGGATGGACCTTGAGGGCTTTACGTTAAGTGAAATAAGTCCAAGAAAGACAAATACTGTATGACGTCACTTATGTGTGAAATCTAAAGACAAAAACTCATAGAAGAGAAATCAGATCTGTGGTTATCAGAGGCCAGTGCAGGCAGAAGGGGAATTGGAAGAAGGTGATCAGAAAAAGGTACCAGCTTCCAGTCCTAAGATAAGTAAGTACCAGGGATGCATGTACAGCAAGTTGGCTACAGCCAACACTGCTGGATGCGTCTTGCTCTTTCGAATCCCAATTATATTGTATTTCGATTGCATGTTAAAAATAAATGTTTAAAACGTGTACAATTTTTGGCCCCTTATTGGCATTTCTTCATTAATGCCAATTAATGCCAAATTCATTTTACCAGAGCCTCCCGTAAATGGAAGCGTCCAAGCCACCGCCTTCAACCTGCGGGAGGTCCTGCCGGGCTGTCAGCTGCCTCTCTCAACACAGTGTTCTCTTCTCCGGCTGGTCGGTCATGAGCGGGTAGGTCAGCCCTGTGTCTAGATTTTCATGCTTTCCCTTCTATTTCCTGGTATCTGACAGTTTCTAACGCAGATCCACATTTATTCCAGCAATGACTCTAGTTCGTTGAAATATTTTTGACTCCTCAACCTTCGTGTCTCTTTCGTGCGCATGACTCCTCCACTCCTCCTTTCACCCACAGGAGACAGTCAGGACCCAAACATCTACAGCCAGTTCAGTAAGAAGTAGATCAACAGCACAACCCTGTTTGACATCTGGATGCAGGAATGACAACAGCCGCTATGCAAAGCGTCTTTGCTTATGCCACGCAAGGTGCTAAGGACTTTGCCTACGTTATTTGATTTATTCCTCATTAACTACCAGTGTTACCTCCCTTTTAGAGATGAAGTGACTTAGGCTCCAAGACTTGAACAAGCTTGCCCGAGATCTTGCAGCCACAGAATGTTGGAGCCAGGATTTGGATCCAAGTCTGTCTGATTCCAAAAGCTTGTGCTTTTAACCATAGTGCAAAAAAGAGGACGAACAAGGTACCCAGCTCACTGAGACTGGACTTGAAGTTCAGCTAACTCCGAGCCCTACCGCAACCTGGCCAGCCCATGGCAACATCAGGAGATCCGTAGGAGAGACAATTTACCTGCTTTCTGCATTTGTGTGAACTTCAGGGTTTTGTCTGACTTTATTTTACTCAGAGTTCGGAAACCCATCCTGAACCATTTCTCAGATGTCTTCAATCCCACTCCAAACACAGAAGTAAAGAGCTGAAACAGGGAAAGGCATGCCTTTAGTTTCTGACGTGACCGTTATGACAATGAAGTGACACTTTTCAAGGTCAAGGGATTAGGAAAACAGTGTAAGCATGCTTCTGACCCAGTTTCTCCTGCGTATGACAAGTGGGTGAGTGATGGTAACTTTTTACAGAGCTTTTTGTTTCGGGGGGTCCTTTCCTGACCTATGGTATTACAGTGGCTGGCATCTGCATAGGCTTCCGTGTAATCTGACCGCCCTTTGCCTGTTCCGTCCACGTGTGACCACAGCTTTCCCTACCAGGCACTCCCCTTGGCCGGGGGTCCCTTACGCACACTCATGCGCTGCGGTTTTAAGAGGGATGCTCATGTAGGTTGTATGAATTCTCTGCCGTCACTCAGCTGGTAAGCGGCACAGCCCAAACTCAAATCCAGGCTGTCTGCACTCCAAGCCTGGGCTCCTGCCCACAACCAGCTTTTAGGCCTTTGCATCACTCCGGAACCAAAGGGACGGGCAGAAATCTCTGCCACCCTGAACTCCAAGGTGGGGAACACTGGGGGGGGAACCAAGCCCTGCTTCGAAGTAGAGAAGGACACGGTGGGGAGCTTCCAACACAGGTTTGGTCCTTAAGAGCAGGTTTGTTTTGTCCCATGCTCCCAGTGTCCCCGTGCTATTTGTGCCCATGAGTGACAGATCCTAGAAGATCCTAGAAGATCTCACCACAGCATGGCAATACGCTCGTGCACCCGTATTTATTTTGGCATCTGCTTCCTAGACCACTATTATGGACTCATCGTGCCCCCTTCCACTCATATGTTGAAGCCCTAACCCCCACTGTGATGGTGTTGGAGATGAGGCTTTTGGAGGGAATTAGGTTTAGATGAGGTCATGACTGTAGGGCCCTCATGATGGGGTTTGTGCCTTACTAAGGAGAGGCACCATGGGAGTTGCTCTCTCTCTCTCTGAGTCATGTGAAGGCACATTGAAAAGGTGTCAGGAAGAGAGCCCTAACCACAACCCGACCGTGCTGGCACCCTGATCTCGAACTTCCAGTCTCCAGAACTGTAAGAAAATAAATATTTGTTGTTTAACTCACCCAGTCTGTGGCATTTTGTTACGGCAGCCCAAGCTGACAAACCACCTACATTAAGTAATGGGGTTAACTGAAAAACCATTTTCAGCCAACGCCTGTAAAATTACTTACTTTGAAGGACTGATATCGTTCATCATTTAACACAGCTTTAACTTCAGAACTTTCTCCATCTTCAATAATTTCCTGCACGGACAGTTGAAAAAATTGTTAGGGGCACTTGGCGTGGCTCCGTCTGTTAAGCATCCGACTCTCGATTTCAGCTCAGATCACGATCTCACGGTTTGTGGGACGGAGCCCCGCGTCGGGCTCTGCACTGGTAGTGCGGAGCCTGCTTGAGATTCTCTCTCTCCCGTCTCCCTGCCCCTTCCATAGACATGATATGACATCTATCTATCTGTCTGTCTGTCTATCTCACATCTGTATATTACCTGCATTCCCTTCCCCCTCCTGCCTCCTATTAGGAAGCAGGACAAATCACATTTCACCCTTACCTCTATGACACACTTCACTTTGTCCCCCAGGCAGGGAATTCCTTCTGTGTCCTTCATACTGATGATTGTGAATGGCAGAGATTTAAGCACAGAAGCTGCTCTCATAAATGTCGCAGAGGAGATTTCATTTTCTTTAAACTCATAGTTTTCCGCCAGCACCTCGAAGGCGTCCTGAAGAACAAAACCAGGTGAGCCAAACACGGCCTGTCCCCAGCCCCTGAGCTAGTAGTCACTTGCAAACACCTGTTGCACTTCGTGAGTGTTGAAATACCTCCTGACAGTCTCCTCGAAGGGTGGGATGCGGTCTCCCATGTCTTTGCACCCCTCCCTTGCTATGAGAGGAGCTGAACTGAAAAGACGGGTCACAGAGTGCTTCGTAAGGAGACTTTGAGTTTGCTGCCATTAGATATTCAGGAGCGAGTCAACCAAAACCTGATCGCATGCTCACTGCACCCCCACTCGTCATTGCTCAGCATGACCCCGCCCTCTTTCCTTGCAGGCTTCCCCACCAGCGTGCGTCCAGGGTTCTGCCTGGATCACTGGGCGCCTTCATCTCTCGGCTTGTATGTAAAACACAGTCAGCACTTAACATGGCAACAGAGGGGCGTGATCACAGGACACGGACCCAAGGCGGGCTGTTTCAGGTAGGGTGCATTTGCATTTCTAGCAGAGGAGGAAGTAGCTACCGCTGTGTGGCATCATGCTTCCGTGCCCAGTACTGCAGTTTCCTGTTCTTCCCGGCAGATGTGGGGCTGGAAGTCTCGAAATGAGAAGTTTTGTAGTTGATACCCTACCACATGTTTTAACAACCTGACTACTTTCTCTAGGCTGGAGAACCAGCAGCTGTGGACCTGGGAGGGTCATTTGAAACGCAACTGCCGAACTTCAGGCCTGGGTGGGGCTTTGGAGACAATCTGGCTAATTTCTAGTTGAATGGGTGAGGGAACCGAGGCTCAGAGAGAGGAACTGACTCGCCCGAGCTAGTTAAGATCAGAGAGGTGAGAATCCAGGCCTGCTGTCTCTCAGTGGCCTGGTTACCCAGCAAAGGCTGTTTATGCATTAGTGCTGTTTCTTTGTAACTTGCTCTTACTATGTTTTGGACTAATTACAGTATTTGGTCTTTCCAAATATTTGCCTTTGACAAGTGTTGTGCCCCAAAGTGACAATTCTCATCAAATAGTAATTTACCATCTCTAAACAGTATAAATATGTTTCTGATTGTATTTGTCCGTGTCTACAACAGAAGTGGATCCATTCTGGACTGAAATAAGAACCAGAGATCAGGCCGGGGGCGGGGGGAGTGAGTGAACGTGGGGGGCAATTTTCCTAGATATTCAGAAAATTACACAATTGAATTTGCAGATCCATGGGGGCGCCTGGGTGGCTCAGTCGGTTGGGCGACCGACTTCGGCTCAGGTCACGATCTCGCGATCCGTGAGTTCGAGCCCCGCGTCGGGCTCTGTGCTGACAGCTCAGAGCCTGGAGCCTGTTTCAGATGCTGTGTCTCCCTCTCCCTCTGACCTTCCCCCATTCATGCTCTGTCTCTCTCTGTCTCTAAAATGAATAAACGTTAAAAAAAAAAAAAAAAAAAAGAATTTGCAGATCCATGGAAAGACGCTGCAAGCCCTTCATTTGCTCTAGGGGTTGTTGTAGAGCCCCTTACCGTGAATATGTGGTTAAAGTTGTTTAAAGTGGTTCTTCTCTGACATGCATACAGAGGGATCTTTTTTACAACAAGTGGCGGAGTCTCCTGGAGCTCTGGGTTGGGGCTAGCTGAATAATCTCTTCTCACCTAAACAAATGCGGAAGCATCCGTTTTTAATAGCAATCAATAGTCATAATCATAGATATTATGAAGGAGAAAAATTGGAGGCAGTTTGATGGCAATTGTCCCTGGAGAGGATAAAATTATAGGAGAGTCAGATTTTATGTTACACGCATCTCTAATATTTGCATTTGCTACGGTTTACATGTATTGTATTTTTTTAAAGTTTATTTGTTTGTTTTGAGCTGGGGAGGGGCAGAGAGAGGGAGAGAGAGGATCCCAAGAAAGTGCTATACTGTCAGTGCACAGCCCGACACGGGGCTCCATCCCACGAACTGTGAGATCATGACCTGAGCCGAAATCAAGAGCTGGAGGCTTAACCGACCGAGCCAACCCAGGCGCCCCAACATGTGTTATTTTTGCAATGAGAAAAACAAACGTGCAAAGAACCATCAATTAAGTACCATTTTCCTTTTCCACAAACTCATGTACTCATGGTCTGAACCTTCTTCCCGCGGGTTCTAGCATTAATGGTGAAGGACTTGGAATTAAGAGATTAATTTTCATCAGTTTTTCTTTATGAATGATGACAGTCAGAAAAAAAAAATAGGAAGCCTCTACTTCTCTGGTTACCAGAACATCAAGGCTTCCACATTTTGAAATATTCGTGCATAGTGTTGTTCATAAAAGCAGCTACCATTTATCAGCTGCCTGTCATGGATCAGGCTCTGTGGTAAGCGCTTTACACGTATGTTACTCTAATTCCCTAACCATCTTGTGAGGTAGTTTCTTTTGCTGTCTTATATCGTAGAGGAGGAAACTGAAGCTCAGAAAACCCGAGTGACTTTCCCAAGGTCCCACAGGGAGAAGGCAGACCGCCTGGGGGTTAAGCTCGGGTCTGTTGATTCTATAGCCCATGTTCCTAATCGTCGAGAAAAGGGCAAAGAGGATCAACCGTAACACTCACAAGCTGGTGTTTTCCTGTCACCTCTACTGGTTCTCCTGCTCCCATGGATTCTATCAGCCAGGAGATGTCCAGGAGCTCTAGCTGTGAGCTGGCTTTTACATTCTGTACCTGCAGCCACTCTAGGACGTCTGAGCCAGAGTTGTTTTCCGCGACAATGTGCGTGACGGAATCACTGCAGAATGCAAGAAAAAGCTATCAGCTGAGGGGGATTTCAAAAGGAGAAGGGCTCTCCTCTTACCTTGAGGTGTTCAGAACATCCCATCCGACGAAGAAAGATGCATACTAGACCTGACCATAGGCACAGAAGATTTAGGCCTCCAGGGAAGGGAATTCTACATTAATTAGTGTAGCCACAGTGGTCGATGTTACATGTCAGACACAAGAAAAATTAAGAAATCATGAACAGAATTGTGGTGTCAATGGAAAACCAAAGTCCAGAGATGACAGAAGATGAAATTTTTCTTAAAGTAGCACCAAGCATTCCACATGAGGCTTCGGTATGCCATTTCGTATTTCTTTGTAGAGGACTTCAGTCCAGTGTCGTTCAAACTGTCTATGACCCACAGTTAGAAATACGTTTTATATTATGACCTAAAATAAAAACATAGATACATGTAGATATGCTTCTAACATCTCATTAAATTGATCTCACAGCCCATTAATAGATGGTGACCGGCTTTGGGGAAGTATTACATGTTTTTTCAAAGCACAATCTTGTGACAGAGGGTAGGCAGGAAGCTTTCGCCTAATAATCACTGAGCACTTAACCATGCTTCGGCACCATCCAAGTATCTTACGCCCATCATCTCATTTGATACTAAGTTCCTCAGGCACGTGTTATGTTATTCATACTTCAAAAACGAGGAAACTGAAGAACAGAGTTTAAGTGACATTCTGAAGGCCACACAGCTAGTCAATGGTCTTCATCCTTTCTGATTGTCTTTTTTTGGGTCAAGTAGGTTATTTCTAGTTTTTAATAAGTCTTCACGGTCAGCATCATATCCTTGGAACCAATGTGTTTTCAGGCTCTTTCAGTTCAAATAATCTATGAATCTGGGAGATAGCAAGATGCATATTTGGGCATCCAAGAGAAAAATAGAATTCTTTTCTCTTTCCTACTTCTCTTCCTTGACTTCCTCTTACTCCTTCTCCTTTTTTGATTGACTCTTAGAAGCATTGGGTATTTTTTTGTTGACTGTTGTATTCACAGCCCAGGTTCCTTGTGGTGGCAGTGGTGACAGTGGTAAGAAGTTGGAGTTTCCAAAGAAGGAAAGGGAAGTTTGTGGACATTAGTATCTTATGTGAGACAGATGGTTAACGATATGTTATGACAAGGCATAAAGCATGGACAAGATTTGCAAGTGGTGTGCAGAGAAGGAAAAGAGCTGGTGTGAGCCGGTGTGAGCTGGGAGAGGCTGGCTGGCTTTGTGGAAGGAGGGGTTTGTGTCCACTGATGGATGGGGAGGGATAGGAACCTAGATGGCAGAACCTAGGGCCCTCCTGGAAGAAAAGGTTCAGAGGCCAGAAGAAAAGTAGGGGAATGGCCTGGATCAGAGTGAAGAGTTTATGTTGGGAAGTAGTTGTCGATGTGGCTGGGTCGGTTGGGGCAACCAGGTTACAGAAGGTCTTAGAAGCCTCATTTCGGAGGTTGGATCTTATTTTCTGGGGTTGTGGAACCAGTGAAAGCTTTCGTGAGCAGGACACAGTGATAGCATCACTATGTTATTTAAAAAAACTAATCTTGGAAACCAATTTGACAATAAACTTCATATATTGAAAAAATACAGATTATTATAGAAAGTTAAAAAAATAATAATAAATAAAAAAAACTAATCTGGATGGGGGGTGGGAGGGAGGAGAGGGTGGGTGATGAGTATTGAGGAGGGCACCTGTTGGGATGAGCACTGGGTGTTGTATGGAAACCAATTTGACGATAAATTTCATATATTACAAAAAAATTTAAACAATAATAAATTGTCCCCCTTTAAAAAAAAACTAATCTGGTCCACACAATGGTTTGGAGGGGAGGGTGATGGGTGGGAGGGTTGGGAGCTGGATAATTCTCACCCAGTTTGGCTCCTGTAGCACCAGGAAGGAAGGCAAAAGAGACAGAAGAGGGACCTCTGGCTTTAGTTCACCTGCAAGGGCTGAAGTGGAGAACAGAGTCAACTATTATCCTCCCGTATTTATACAGGAAAGTAAGAGTGCTTTGGGTAGAAATAGGGATTTCAGAAGTTGCGCCTCTTTGGGGGACAGTGGAAATGAAATTTATTTCAGGCATGCTGCATTTGAAGGATGGCCAGAGGTCCAAGTGAAAATGTCCAGTTGACAGTTGGAATCTAAGTCTGGCGTGGGGAGAGGGCTGGGGGCTGGGGGCCAGAGCTGAGACCATCTGGATGGCAGGATGTGCAGCGGGCCAAGCAGAAGTATGTCGTGGTGAAACCACATCTGACAAGAGTTGGGAGAAGGCAACTTTCTGCATCCCGATTCTAGGTCCACATCATTCCAAAAATTCTTTATAACAAGCTTCTTGCAAGAGCATTTATGTGAAGACTTTAAGAAGACAACAAAAGGATTAATAGAGCTACAAAGGAAGTGTTATTCCATCTAGATTTCTGCCCTTTGGAGGGAAACTTCATTATTATATTATTATTAATTGTAGTATAATATTTATTTTTATTATTATTATTAAGGCTCTGTCTAAACTTCAAGGGGAGAAGGGTATGCTGAGGAGGAGCCCTGGGGCTCAACTTCCAAATTCAAGCCCCTCACCATCCACTCTCCTATCATCCCACCCCCACTATTGCTTTCCTTGGGGCCATGTGGTAATGTGTGAGCTCACACTATTGGATGAGAACCACATGCATTTCTTACAGAGTTAATATAAGCATATTTGCAAATGACAGGTCAAACATCCTATGGAAAAAGACTGATTTAAACTTCCAACCCCTGCTCATTAAGCAATCAGCAAACAAAACAACAACAACAACAACAATAGAGCACACACACGCACACAATCAAATGGGACCTCTTCAGCCACTCACACAGAGCTACTCAGAGTTGGGGACTGCTTGTCACTGGTTCCCACAAGGTAAGCACAGAAATCGAAAGTCAGCATTTAGAAACTTTAATGGTAGTTCAACACCATCACAGTAGCTTATTGTTCGTTGTTTGTTTGTTTTTTGTTTGTTGATAAAAACATTGATCTGCGGTGAATTTTTTGAAAACTGGTCCTTCGCCATAAATCACTTAAGGAACACTGTCTAGAGAATACTGTCTGTTCTGGCCCGGTCTACATTCCCCGTCTTCTTGTGTTGCCTGAGTTCGGCCGATAGACTCCTCGTGGCCACCTGGCTCTGGACTACAATGTGCTTCCTGTGTTGGGCTTGTCACGCGCCCTTCGCAGACCATTCACCGTCTCTGACTGTGTTTGTTCACTGTCAGTTCTGAGCCTGTGGCATCAGTGCTCCTGGGAGAGCCACTGCCTCCCCTGTGTTCTGCTGACAATTTCTCAGTGCTGTGCTGTGGCAGCTCTTTGTCCATTTGCTGGTAGAGCAATTTTCTCTCTGCTCGGAGTATGCCTATATTGGAAATATTAATAATATTGGAATATTACTGGCCAGACACTGTGGCAGGCACATTTCCTGCATTCCCTCATTTAATTGTCAACAATGCTGTGAGGTAGGTAATTTCGCCCCCATCTAAGATGAGAAGAGACCTTGGGGACATGAAAAATTCACCCAGCTGATGATTGGTGGAGCAGGATTAGATAGATCCTTGTTTTGTTCTATTTTAATCCAAAGCCCGTGTGCAGGACTAGACTGAACGACCCCTCTGTGACTTCGTGCTTTTTCCATGGCTGTAGAGAGTCCTTTTCACAGAAGGAATAACATCTGGAAGGGTGGCATCATAATAAAAAACCCTGATTCCCTCCAAAGGGCAGAAACAGAGAGGCAATAACACTTTCTGTAGGCCAGTTCCTATTGGCCACACTGTCCCTGCTGCTGCACAGAATTTGTGTTTGGTGCCTTTCGTCCAACGGCATATGGACCACAGTGAGACTGCAAGACACGCAGAACTGTCCCAGAAAATCTGAAAGAACAGTTGCCATAGCTACACAACAACATGGAGAAGCCACGGGGAGGCTGGCAGGCTCTCTGAGCTCTGAGTTTTCCTAAACCTCACAGAGAGGCGGATACGCTGAGGTGGAGCCCCAGGGCTCACCTTCCAAGTTCGGGCCCCTCACCATCCACCCTGACCATCCCTGCTGCACCACCACTGTCTCTTCACCAGGGATGTCTCTGGACACGGCCCTGCCTCTACCAGAGACAGCCAGCATGCCCGGGGACGCGGAGGGAGGAGTGCTGGGTAAGGATCCACAAAGAATATAATGTACAGGCATATGCCCAAGAAAAGACTGGAGAGAAATACTCCAGACCGTTAGAAAAAATAAACACACACACACACACACACACACGTGTATATTCTTACTTAATCCTCACAAGAGTCTTACGAGGTGGGCGATATAAAACTTCAGATGAGAAAACCAAGGCTTGTGGAGGTTCCGTGAAACCAGGATTCAAACCCAGCTGTGCATGACTCAAGCAATCTCTTAACGTTCCACTAGACTGTGGTTAGACCCCTGAGTGAGGTGCTGTTCAAGGTTTTTTTTTTCTATATTTTCCCATTTTCTGTCATGAACCCTCTATCATCACATTCTACTGAAGGGGGAAAAAATACACATGAATGTCATTTTCAAGGCCAAAACCTGGCACTGGGGCTGAGGTGGTACCTGTCTGGGTCCCAGAGTCCTGGGCTTTCTTCACATACTAAAAGGTGACAGGAGGGAGCACCTGGGTGGCTCAGTCGGTTAAGCGACTAACTCTTGGTTTCGGCTCAGGTCATGATCTTGTGGTTCGTGAGTTCTAGCCCCACGTCAGACTCTGAGCTGGCAATGCAGAGGCTGCTTGGGATCCTCTCTCTCCCTCTCTGCCCCTCCCCTGCCCGTGCTCTCTCCGTCAAAATAAATAAATTTAAAATAAACAAATAAAAGTGACGGAAGCCTCGGGCAGTGACCCCCAGCCCCTTCCAAAGACTCCAAGGTTCTGCTGAGATGGCTGTTCCTGAAATGTCCATGAATTCAGTTCTTTAAGTACACCTAGTTCCTTAGCCAGGGCCAATCACTAATGCCTTGGACTAGGTTTGGGAGGGCTTGAACCAATTATAACAATTCTGAACTAGGATTTGTCCCTCAGCTTGCCACAGGGAACAGTCAATAGATAGACCATTGGTGGAATGAATTCATGAATTAATTATCCATAGCTCTAAAGGAACTGAACTCGTGTCCACCAGAGACATCCAAGAAGCGGGGTTAAAATTCAGATGCCTGGGCCTTATGAGCAGAGATTCAGATTCAGTAAATCTTACCCAGAGCCCGGGAATGTGCTCCCTTGGTAATTCTGGCCTAGTCAGCTCCGGTTAGTCATTGGTGCATAACCAACTATGCCAAAGTTTGAGGCTTTAAGAAAGGCAGCGATTTGACTATAACTCACAATTTGGGGTCAAGGATTCAGAATTCAGGCAGCTGTTGGGTATGGTGCCGGTGGAGGCGTGATGCTCCTTGTGGCTCGGTGCATCTGGCACGCGGGTGAGGATGGCGGGGAGGTGGGCTGGGCCGCATCTATCAGCCCGAGCACCCTCGCGTGGCCCCTCTCGGCAGGGACTCAAACTCCTTACATGAGGTTGTTTAGCAGATCCAGGGAGCGGCAGAAGCCCCAGGGCCCTTTATGACCCAGCATCAAAAGTCACGCGGTGACACTATGTTGAAGCAGTCACAAGCCCTCTCAGATGCAAGCAAAGGGAAAATCGTCCCTGCCTCTCCTTGGGGGCCACCACATTCTAAGACGACCTCACAGCCTGAGAACCGCATTTTGAGAGATGGTGCTGGAGAGAAAATCTCTCTTTCCCGCACACTGGACTCTGGGCTCCATGGTACCGGGGTTTCCCAGCATGGTACTCGTTGCTCTGAAGGTACGTGAGAGAATTTTAGCGGGTACACAACTGAACACTGAAAAGGCATATGTGTTTATATCTACATGTTTAAATTTATGCATATCAGACTCATGTTTTTTATGAGTTTCATGGTTTTTATGTTGTTCCTTAGGACAAGGCTAAATTATTACTACTTAAAAATTTTTTTCAATGTTTTTTTTTTTTTTTTGAGAGAGGCAGAGCGTGAGTGGGGGAGGGGCAGAGAGCAAGGGAGACACAGAATTGGAAGCCGGCTCCAGGCTCTGAGCTGTCAGCATGGAGCCCGATGCGGGGCTCGAACCCACAAACCGTGAGATCATGACCCGAGCCAAAGTCGGACACTTGACCGACTGAGCCACCCAGGCACCCCAAGGCTAAATTATTTTTAACAATTCATCTTAGGGGCAATTAGAAGAAACACATTAAGTATATAGTAACATATGTGGTAAAACATACATGATTATAAGAATCATGAGTGTTACCCTCAGATGTTCAGAAAGCCCTGAGTTATGACATTCACTCACAAATTTTGGTTCTGATTTTTTTTTTCTGGTATCTACCTCCTCACTGCTCCTGTCTTTCTTTTCCTAGTTGGTCTTGCCTCTGAGTATAATTAGAAAAATGCTTCATGAAGAAAGAGGTGGCCCTCCTTCTTTGCCTGGAGACAGACTGACCCCCACTCTGACTTCCACAGTCTTCACGGATGGTCACCTGCTTTTATCTTTGTCTTTAAAATTGTTTTCTTTCCCCAGAGAGGTCATTCCCAATTCTTCCCATCTGATGTAGGACCTATCTTATACACAATGACTTTAAATAGTAATTTACAGTTAAACTGAGCTAAATACCATTTAAAACCCTCCTGCCAATTTCCCTTAGCAACTGATCTGTTTCAGAATCCCTGAAACAGAAAAATCGAGGCAGTTTTATTTGGTTTTGTTCCACACTCATACTATCACCAGTAGATAGGTTTCTATTTCCAGCCCTGATATACTTAAGACTGAAGGGGTCTTGCCTTGTTTTGTTTTTTTGTTTTTGGGTTTGTTTTTTTTTTGGTCCCACCTTAAATGAAATTATGAACATGAATTTAAAATCCACAGATTTTGAAACATGAGGTAATCTGGACCAGAGAAGGGCTGGAGCTTACAATGCATGTCCTTGAATTTATAAAGTTTTTATTATTTTGCTGATTACAAAAGTAATACTGGTGCCTCATGGAAAAATAATTTAATTACAACAATTAATCTTGGTAATCACAAGTTCCTTTGTCTGGTTTTATATTCGTCAAATTATTCTTTGAGTAAATATTCTTTTTTAATGTTTTTGTTATTTATCTTTGAGAGAGAGACAGGGCACGAGCAGGGGAGGGGCAGAGGGAGAGGAAGACGCAGAATCCGAAATGGGCTCCAGGCTCCGAGCTGTCAGCGCAGAACCTGATGTGGGGCTCGAACTCACGAGCCGTGAGATCGTGACCTGAGCCAAAGACAGATGCTTAACCCACTGAGCCAGCCAGGTGCCCCTGAGCAAATATTTCTTGAAACTACTGTGTATAAGAAAACTGTCAAAGTTCTGAGAATGAGCTACAGGATGGCCCCTAAGATGCCCTTGTCCTTATGGAGCCAGGGAGGAGTAATTGGATAAGATGTAAAGCCAAGTGGCAGAGCTGGGACCAATCCTTCACCATTGATCCCACCCATGTTCTGGGGAGGAAGTTCTGTCCTCTAGAAAGGTTTCCAGGGGTCTTGGATGCAGAGAGGTGTAGGGAGGAGGGATTCAAGGTTGGGGTATATCTTGCTTTCAACGGACAATACTTCCCAAAGATACCCTTGTGGACAAATTAAGATGTTTAAGCAGGACAAAAGTGCCATCCGGTGGGTTTCTACTGCTCCAACAGCGGAACTGAGCAAGTGTTAAACTACTGGGTGGTGTCACCCCGGAAAGCGACCCTCCTTAGCCACAGCCCTTTCTTCTTCAACATCAGTGATTTAGGTCAAGACATAGTAAGCTTAACTAATGAGTTCACGGAGGAGGGTCGAAGACAGAGTTTTAAAACAGCTCAAAGTATTAGAACCAGGGAGTGAAATAAGAACATGACAAGCACTGGATTCTCATCCTTCTCTGGCTCATCCTAAATAATGTAAGGATTATGAAGTTGCTCTAAAATTTAGGATATTGACTGTGGAATAAAACTCAGTATCTTTTTCATGAATGTGCAAAATGTGTCCAATGACTTGACATCTCCCCTGATTTCTATTTTAAGACCCAGCTTCGTATGGTTGTTGAATAGCATGTTTTCTGAAATTTAACATTAATATAAGATATAACATTAGTGGAACTCATTCCAAATATAAGGATACAGTGCACGTATGCTCGGGAATGAAATAGCTCCAGATAGTCCAATGGATTGAGGCACACCATTTCTAAGCTATGTGTTCAGGTCCAGGTAAAGTAGGAATCAGATGTTTCCTCGAATGTAATCCTCCTGGCAGCCAAAGAATGTGCTAGAAACTATGGAGATTGCTCCCTATATATATAATATATATAATACACACACACACACACACACACACACACATCTTCTCTTTCTTTGAATCTTATGTACTAGAAAGAGAAAGGATAGGCTTCACTAATGAGAAGTATCCTTTCGTAAAGAAACTAACTTTATTTTTAAAATATACGCTTACCATAAAAAATTTGGAAAACACAGAAAATAAAAGCAACCATAATTCCTTCCTACTATACCCTTCCTCACAAAATAATCACAACATTTTGATGGTTTTCCTTCCTGTCTTTGTTCTCTTTGTTTATATCATTTGACCTAGTTCAATTCCTGTCCTTAGGGTTTTACTGTCAATGGATCCAGCCAATTAACAAGAGAACAATCACACTTCACATCTGTATAACTGTTTTGTTTCACCAAAGCACATTGACATCCATCCTCACTTTTGGTGCTTACCTCAGATAGAACAGACTATTTTTCAGGAAACCAAGGGCAGAGAGGAGAGAGGGGGTCTTGCTCCCCACCACGTGGCTGGAAAGGGTCAGAGCCAGAACTGGAGCTCTCTAGATTTCTTATCTAGAGATGTTCCCCGGCCATAATTTCTACTGTCTCTCCCAATTACAGTCTATGTATCTCTGTACAGAAATTCCGTTTGAGAGCTAGGACTTCTACTTCCTGTGGTTTATTTTTGTCCATAGAACACGTTTGCATTTAACGTGTCTTCTGGGCTGTCAGCCTGGTAGCTTCGCCATCACATGCCTGGCAGCAGTTAGCTCACCCTGCACAGTTTCCTCTGTTGCCTGAGCAGCCGGGCTTGGTCCTTGGCAGCAAGCATCTGGGGGCACAGAACTGCCTCTCTGGCTCTGTTGCCAAAAGAAGAAACCTGCCTCCTGTGTCTTCCCAACTACCTGCCCGAGCCACCATGTCTGTATTCGTAGCTGTGTCCATGACTAGTCAGCCCTTGCTGGAAGTATGGCCGTTTCCACCGAGAGAGCTTTCTATGTAAGTGGTACCTTGACCATCTGGCTGTCGCCTTCCTGCCTGGCCCTTGTCAAATTTCTTTACCACAAAAATCAGTTCCATATTTGCAAAGGCTTTTCATTTCTGCTTTCCAATTTCCTTTTTTTGTTTTTAATTTCCGGGGTTTGCCCTCTTTAACTATGTCATCTTTTCTTCCCCCAGTTCCAACATTTTATGTAAGTCCGTAAGATTGGGTAGACTTAACAGTTAGATGAAATCTACAATTTCATGGAAGGAATGTTGAGATTTGGAGCTTAACATCCCAAACGAGATAGGGGGCTAAAAAGAAAAAAAAAGAGGCAGAGAGGGGGAAAGGAGTTCATGTAAAGAGAAATCAGATGGGAGAGAGATCATGGGAGACTCAGGAATTTCTGAATAGGGCATTTTAGTAAAAAATAAAATAAAATAAAATAAAATGTTTCTGTGACATTGACTCTTCATATGAATTATGAGTATTTTGGAAATTACCATATCTTATTACTGACTTTTGTCTTGTGTTTCTCTAGCAATATGAAGCTGGCATTTCTTCAGCAGGAAATGCTTGTCAGTTTTATTTTTAAATATCAAAGACTATTTTTAAAGTAAAACATTTATTTTCACTTAGAATTCTCACGGTTTTTCCCAGGAAAGTTGTGGTCAATCTCATCCTTGGACAAACAAGGCCAGCCAACTGTCCTGGTCATTCTTCAGCCACTGCAAGCCCCGTGGCCGTTCTGTTTGGAGCTACTTATTTCAAGGTTTTAATACCATTTGTTTCTGGATTTTGTTTTGTCTTCTCTTCCATCCAGTGGAGACCGGTTAGATGAACCACAAGGCTAATTGCTGCAATGAATGGGATTGTGAGCAAACAAGTGTAGATGACCCAAAGAGTTGCCCTTTTGTCTGAGCTCTGACCTCATCACTTGGCCCCATGTCTAGCAGCCCTGGACTGAGCTGTCCTTGAACCTTTAACCAGAACCCCTAGCTCCGTGAACCCCGCTGGGACGGCTCTTCAGAAAAGCATGATCAAGGTCACATTTGGGTGCCTATGGAGAGCCAGCTGCAGTCACTCATCCTAGCCCATCACAGACACTGGTCACCTCACCACAGCCAGATATTTAGCTTAATTGTCAAAGAACCAAACCATTATTTCTGCCTCAGAGTAGCTAAAAAAATTTTTAAGTTTGTTTATTTTGAGAGAGAGAGAGAGCACAAGCAGAGGAGGGGCAGAGAGGGAGAGAGAGAGAGAGAGAGAGAGAGAGAGAGAGAAGAGAATCCTAATCAGGTTCTTCACTGTCAGTGCGGAGCCCCATGTGGAGCTTGAACCCACAAACCATGAGATCACAACCTGAGCTGAAACCAAGAGTCAGACGCTCAACCTACTGAGCCACCCAGGTGCCCTGAGTAGCTGAATTTTTTGATTGAACTCAATAGCGTTTTGTTCAGTTTGGTCAGGAACAAAACTGAGTGGTTTCTGCATTAAATTTTCCAATTATATTTCTGTTATCATCCCTGGATACCTCACCTCATAATGGTGAAAGGCAAAAACAAAAGAACAGAAAAATAAGAAACCACCTTATCTTTTGGTGCCAACTAGTTTCAATATAATTGTATCAGTTATATATCTTATTTCCTTTAATTAGCTGGCTTGAATGTGTTCTTTGATTTCAAACCTATTTTCCCAGGAGAAGTAGCACTTCTTCTATATGTGGAAGAAGACACAGGTTCTTTGGGTTCCAAAGAAGCTATTCACAAAAACCCTGCCCATTCACAAAATGAAATCAGTGATGTCCTACCTGAGCTCATTTTCAACCCTGAATCCTTTCCTTCGCGCCAGCTCCATGAGGAAGGCTCTGCGGGTGGTTCCCATTTTCTTCTCCAAAATATAGAGAACCAAATCCCGAAACTTGATGTCATGCGGAGGAGAGACCATTGAGGCACCCATCTGCCTGGGCCTCTTCTTCCGAGGGCCCGAGTGGGCCATTTGCAAAGGATCCATGGGAAGAAGCTTCTGATGCTTCTGCCTGTGCCATCGATCGGTGTCTCCAGAAGTGAGGGAGAGCCTGCCCTCCTTCATGAAGAGCTCTGATGTCATCTTACTGGCAGACTCTGATGTCAGGGAAGGGTTTCCTGGGCCCTGCCCTGGTGATGGCTTCCTGCTGAAGAGCAATGGAGAATTTTTATCTCCGTTCAACTCATTTGTTCAATGTGGAGATCGTAATGGAAACAGTAAGTTAACTTTGCTTTCCTATGTATAATCTCACCAGATCCTCAGAGTAACCTTGTGAGGAAGGTAGGGAAGCATTATTATTCCCATGTTAGCATCTACCTATCTATTTATGGTTCATTTATTCATTCGGGCCCCTCTTGTCTTTGTCGTCTATTCCTTTTTAACCTTCCAACTTGCCTGGTTCTCTTCCTCTCTTGGGCAATCATTATAATACATTGGATTTCTATAGGTTGTGTGGGTGTTATATGTTGCATGCAGTTTTTTGATTTTACGTGAATGGCATTGCTAAGTTTCTCATTCTGCTGATCACTTTTTTATTCAAAACTATGTTTTCAGTTCCCTCCACATTGCTCTATGTGCTAATTTGTTCATGATGGACACTTTAGCTATGTTGGTGCATTTTGTAAGTGAGGAAACCAAGTCTCAGTTGACTCAACATCATAGAGTAAAGAGGCAGAACCAGGTCTTGAACTCAGGTTTTCAGACTCCAAATGTTATATATCTCAGCTTTTTCAGTGGATTAAGTTTGCCTGGAGAATAGTCTATTATGTAACTCTAAACTTGGATCTTTTGGGATGGAATGGGATGATCTTTAGATGAGAATTGCTGTCATAAAAAGGCATTTTCATAATTTTATGTGCAAAATAAAAATTAGTATCTCTCATCAATATACTTTATAAATCTCATTTCTTGACCATCTACCAAGTGGCCAGGGCAAGCATCTATAAGCCTTAGCTGATTGAATTTTCATAATACCACTGCCTGGTAGGTGTTGGCATCCCCAGTGAGGTAAACAACTTGCTCAAGGTCACAGAGCTAATAAATGGTTATAGGTAGGAAATTATCAAGCTAAGTTGAACTCAGATCTGTCTGCTTGGCACAGAGGAAGCACTTCAAATAAATGTCATTTGGTAGTAATTTGATGTTTTGTTTTTAGAGAAGAACCAGTTCGATCTGAAATCAGATCTATATGTTTTATAAAACTATTAAATCAACAAAATATGATGTTAACCACTGTCTTATTTAATCTGCTTTGAATCACTGGTATTGAAAAGATCACCAGCAAAAATTTTAAATGCAATGATGGCTGTCTGGTTATCAGGCTATTGTCTATCAGCCCCAAATCCACCTTTCTCTCCTGGGCTCTATGAGGTTGGGGGTGGGACTGTGTAAATGCCATTTCTCAGGGTCAGCGGGCTCCCTGCTAGGCTCTACCAGTAGGAGGTACTAGGGGGACTAAGTCCAAGGCTGGACCCTAACTGATACACTGTCCAATTAAATGAGGCACAGGAGGGGCGCCTGGGTGGCTCAGTCGGTTAAGCGTCTGACTTCAGCTCAGGTCACGATCTCGCGGTCCGCGAGTTCGAGCCCCGCGTCAGGCTCTGGGCTGATGGCTCAGAGCCCGGAGCCTGCTTCCGATTCTGTGTCTCCCTCTCTCTCTGCCCCTCCCCCGTTCATGCTGTGTCTCTCTCTGTCTCAAAAATAAATAAACGTTAAAAAAAAAATTTTAAAAAGAAATGAGGCACAGGAAATGAGGACCCACCTACACTGCTGGAGGTATATTCCTTCTAAAAGGAACTCTAACAACAACAAAAATCTTTAAGACGTCCAAATCCCCTAAACCAGCATTTCCATTTTTTTAAGAAAGAGAGACACATAAATATGAATGCACTAAGAGGTTCATCACAACATTTTACAGAGAAGACTTAAAAAAAAAAACATGAATGTCCAATAACAGCAGGAGGTGATAAAGTATGACAGGACCCTACGCAGCCACTAAGACCATGTCATAAGGAAATATTGTAAAACATGGGCAAACGTTCACAATCTAATAATTGTAAAATCAGTGTATAAAATAATAGTTACTGTATGACATCAGTTTTGAAAGAGAAGACTAGAGAAGTATATGGCAAGCTTAATATAATAGTAGATATCGCTGGTTGTAGGGTTTATGCATGATTTCTATTTGTGCTTTTCTGTGTTTTACCAATTCTCTATAATCAACATGAGTCACGTTTGCCACCACAAACACAGACAACTTAGAAAAATTACCTTGAGTTGACACCAGGTGGCCTTATGCAAGCTATGATTCAAAGGTAGGAGGTTGCTCAGAGTAAGCTAAATGGCAATGGGTTGTGTTTTCTGCTAATTACACACAGGGCTGAGGGACAAACGCTTTTACGTTTTGTGTAAAATCCTATCTCGCTACCAGGCAAGACCCCACTGAGGAACGGACGGGGCTGTGTTATCCTGCTTGGTTTAGATAACTTACTGAAGCTGAATCTGGGGAGGGGATCTGTGGCTTCTACGCCCTTTTTCCTGCCTCTGAGGGTCCCTTCCAGGGGTATCATGTAACCTGTGCTAGGATGACAGTTATGAGAGCTGAGGCCATTGTCATGGCGGGAGGAAGGGAGGCGTGAAGCCCCTTAGCCTCGCCTTAAAACGGGGCTGAGCCTACCAAAGTCTCATCATTTCAGGAATTAAATTAAGTCATGCTCACGAAAGTGCCTGGGAAATCACGAACCACTGTACAAAGGTCAATTGCTATTGTTATTCTCACTGGCATTGCTGCTAATGGCAGGAATTGATTAATTTCTTCTTACTGAACCATCATTTTCTGGAGCTATTTGCACCAGGTGTTGAGCACGCCCTTGGTCCAGTGTATGGGGTCAGTCAGCTCCAAATCTCAGTGGCTTAACACGACACAAGTTTATTTTCTCTAACGACATTTTTTGGGTAGAGGTTTCTCCTTCACTCAAGACTCAGACTGACGGAAGCTTCACATTTTTGTACCTGGACTACTTGGACTATGAGGTTGTCTTGGTCACCGTGGCAGAGAAGAGGGCCCTGGGGGTCTTGCATTAGCAATTAAATGCTTTGTCTCAAAAATGATATACATGACTGCTGTTTATAGCCCTGGTCAGAACTAGTCACATGACCCCACCTAAATGCATCAGGGCTTGGAAATGCAGGGGAGCACAGGGGAATTGGGGGCAGCTTTCCTGTTCCTGCTATGCCCAGGATCAAGGTATTGATTAGTTTTGGAGACTCCCTATCAAGGGGATGTTACTGCATCTGCACTAAAGCCACAGCAGAGTTTATGGAGGACGAGAACCCTGCACTTGCTAGAGGAGAAGCTCAAGAGAAGGACCACACTGTACAGTGGTCAGGCCATTCTAGGGCCTTCCTTGAATTCCAAGCTGTTGGTGTGGTCCTGGGGACAGGAAGATCTGATCTCTCTAAAACACCTCCATACCAACTGTTCCTCCTTTCAAGTGGCATACAGGGAGGGACGTCCTTTATAAAGTGTCAAAGCTATCCTAAATTTGGATCAGGTGCCTCCCTGCCTGCCCAGTCTTCTGGGCCACTTTGCCCATAAGAGCATGTGTCACTCTGTATTGCAACGCTCTAATCCCCTGTGTGTACCTGGACTTATTATAGTCCAGTGGGGCAGGAGTCATATAGGTTGTATTCACGTCTGAGTCCCCAGCATCTAACACAACACCTTGTTCAGTAGGCACCAGTTAGTGTAGAATAAGCTAGAAACCAAATGTAAGTTGATGTTATTATTATTATTAAGCTTCTATGCTGTTTGGGTAACTATGATATGAATCTTCTGCCATGACCGCCCTTCTCCACCCTAGAAGTTCCCAACTAAATGTCTCTCCAAAATGAGCAAGTATAATATAGTTGTTAGGGAGCCAGACTGCCTGAATTCAACACCCAGACATTTATGAGCTGTGTGACTTCGGGCAAGTTACTAGACCTCTCTATGCCTCAATTCCCTCATCTGTGCAATGAGGATTATAATGATTTCTATCTCAGCGGTGGTTATGAGGACTGAATAAACACTTCAAAGAGTGCTGGCATGCAACAAGTCCTCAGAAGTGTCCACTGTGAGTAGAACAGCTCAGCCCTCTTGTTCCGCTTCCCTCCTCTGTCCCTCCCTGTCCTGTCTCTGCGTCCCCATACACTTGAGAGGTATCTTCTCAGAGTACTTCCCTCTGGCCTTTGGTTTCCCTAGACTCTTTCAATAGTGGTGTCAGGCCCACTCAAGAACAGACTCAGGATCTCAGAGACCAAAGGGGTGCCCTGCTATGATTCCCAACATGGGTTCCAAGGAACACAAGTCTCATGAAGTGTTCTGGGCAAAATGAAAAGTTCTGTAGTGAATTAGGGGCACCTGGGTAGTTCAGTCAGTTGAGCGTCCAACTTCGGCTCGGGTCACGATCTCGCAGTTGGTGAGTTCGAGCCCCACATCCAGCTCACTGCTGTCAGACTGTCAGCACAGAGCCCTCTTTGGATCCTCTGTTCCCCTCTCTCTGTCCCTCTCCCATTTGTGCTGTCCCCAAAATAAGTAAATAGTCAGAAAAAGTTCTGTAGTGAATTAAGTTTAGGAAAACCAGACGAACTATATAATTTGTGTTAGAACATTAATGTCTTCAAGAAGACTTGCAGTAAAGAAACCTCTTAAATTGTGTTTAGCCCGATGTATTCCCAGGTTGCCTGTATTTTTGTTTGTTCGTTCTCCAGAACACCTGTGGAATCTTGTCAAACACAGCAAGTGTTGACGGCTCCATATGTACTAAGCCTTGGGGCCTGGAGTTAGGCCTAGTAACCACCTGCCACTCACCAGGTATGTGACCTTGGACAAGTCACTTAACCCATGCGATTAATTGTGAAATGGCAATTATGGTGCCAACTTCATCACGTTGTGAGGAACAAGAGAACATAAACACACCCACCTGGCCCACGGGCATACTTGGCCCTGTTCTACGCTCACCTTCACCTTGCCACTCCCAGGTGCTGGCGGATACACCCTGGGCTCCGGGCTTGGGTAGGTAGTGCCAGCCTACCTGAAGGAGCACCTCTTGTCATTGACTGCCACTGTCACACTTTTATGCAATGGCTGCCCTTCTAGTTTAATGTTGATTTGTTCTTCCATTTTGGGTAGTGCTTGGTATCCTTCTGATCATTCTTAGACACCTTTGTGAGTGGAGGGAGAGATGGAGGGTTGCATATGTTCCCTGGTTTGGTGGAGAAGTGAGTCTCTTCCCATCAACAACATTATTTTTGTCCCTAGGAGTCCCGTTGCTCTGTTTTCGTGCTTTAGAAGAATTCAGTTTGAGAGAGAACACTTCTGCTTCCGGTAGTTTTATTTTCTTTTATATACCAAATATCTTGTATCATGTACTCATTTCAAGCTGTAGATCTGGGAAACCTGCCATCCCCAAACGTGCGGGCAGGGTTTTGTTTTGGTTTGGTTTTTTACCGAGCACCAGCTTCCTCTGCTGCCTGAACAGCTGTGTTTGGTTTGGGGGCAGCAAATGTTTTCTGGAGCTTAGAAGTGCCTCCTTGGGAAAACCTATAGAGTTTTTTGCATGACAGAAATCTTGGAAACGTTGCTTCTTACCACTGAGAAGCAATCTGTAGCTATGGATCCTTCATGCTAATAAATACAAGGAACCTCTACGTTTTAGCTATGACTTGGGGTTTCACCTTTCCCCACAAGGTGAGAAAGGATGGCAAAAACAAGGAAATGGATGGAAACCGCAGCTTATTTGTGACTCTGTGACTAGTCTTTATTCAAAACTGTTTATTAAACTCCAGCTGCGCACAAAATGGTGGCTGAAAGCATGCATAGCACGCATGGAGGGGAGAAAGCACAGGTACTTGCCTCAATGGAGAGTTTGAAAAGAGAGCTGGGATTGTATCTGCAAAGAATTGGGGCCTTAGGAAAATCAATCAGGCAGTCGCGAATGGGATGAGCGGAAGGGAAGAAATTAGGAGAAAATGGTGATAATCTAGAAGTGAGGTGATCGAAGACTGAACTGGGGTAGCCAAAGGAAGTCTGAGTGAAATGAGAGTGACAGGAGCTGATGACTGTGCTGGTGGCCGCTGGGTGGGGCCCCTGGGGTCATTTATGGCCCCTGGACACCTGGTGGGGAAGTCCTCCAGTACTGCCAGTGCCCGGATGATTTCCAGATCTTTCTCTCCAGCCCATTCCTCTCTCTGGGGTGCCAGGCCCATTCAGATTCCTCTTACGGGTCTTAATCAAAATGCCTAAAACAGAAACTACTCGCCCACACTCCCCAAACCACTCCTTCATTTCTCTCCCCAGACCCCTTTAGTTCTCTCCTTGTCACTTGATGGGGTTTCTGAGATAACTAGTAACCTCTCCGTCCCCTCTAGGTGATACACCACAAAGAAGCCCAGGGATCAGACAGGCGGCGGGGAGCATGTGAATGTTAGACACCGGCTGGCAAAGTTCCAGAACGTTTAGCCTTTGGTTTTTGTCAGCGGGCACTAGCCGGCTCCACCATGCCGTGTGATCTGAGTCACTAGATGAGCTTCATTTCTAGTAAAGGGGAAAATTTAGCTTGATTCTTTAGCTCCTACCTTCAGGACACCTAGAATTTAAAATTGAGAAGTTCATGATATGATCACAGTACGCCGATGGAATAGCAGTCACGGTCATCTGTAAGGGTGTCAGGCTTTATGAAGTCCTCAACACCTCTCTGGATCTCCTGCTGCTAGAATTCCAAGGAGAGAGGGGAGGGGAGAGGCAGGAATGATGCTCACAGAGGAGGGAGCCCGCTGCTCCAGGGCCAGGAGGGAGGGAGGGAGGGAGGGACCGGGTCTCTGAGAGTGCTGAGCACCTGAGCTGGCACTGGGTTGGCACTGGAGAGCTTCTGAGCGGGACAGTGGCGGGGTCAAGTCAACCTGGTGGGAGGCGTAGAGTGGTCAGGGAGGGGGCACCTCGCACATGTGCAGATCCAAAGCCATGACTCCAGCTGGGAGACCATTGTGATCCAGTTTAAACTGGAGCCATTCATTCATTCGCCAATATTTATCATGTGGCTAGGATGTTCCGGGCACTCTTGTACTCAATAAGAAAACAGAGTGCGGGGCGCCTGGGTGGCTCAGTCGGTTGAGTGTCTTTGACTGTCTCTGACTTTGACTAGGGTCATGATCTCGCGGCTGGTGATTTCGAGCCCCACGTCGTCGGGCTTGGGCTCGCTGCTGTCAGCGCAGAACCTGTTTCCAATCCTTTGTCCTTCTCTCTCTCTGCCCCTTGCCCGCTTCCACGCTCTCTCTCAAAAACAAATAAACATTTAAGAAAACAGAGGGAATAAAACACACTATCCCTGCTCGCATGAAATGTATGCTCTGTTAAAGGGAAACAGACAATAAATATAATTAATAACGAACTAGAGTAGGCCAGGTGATGGTAAGTGCTATGGAAAGAAAGTGAATGGATGGGGTGGGGTGGGGGTGGCCATTTTAACAGAGATGACCAGAAGTCCTCATCGAGGAGGTGACATTTGGGCAAAGGCCTGAGAGAAGCTACTGGCCATGGGGATAGAGACTGGGGATAAATGGGACAAAGCAAGGAGGTAAATCATGAAGAAACCACACTGAAAAGAATCTCGCAATTATTTAGGCATTGAATTGGAGAATAGGATCACAACCAAAACTGTAAAAATATAGAATTAAACCAAATTTGAAGTGCGTTTGTCCTTTATGGTTTGAAGAGAGGCAGTTGAATTGTTCAGTTATTCTTCTTTTTATGTTTATTTTACTTATTTATTTTTTTGGGAGAGAGAGAACGAGCTAGTGTGGGAGGGGCAGAGAGAGGGAGGCAGAGGATCCAAGGCGGGCTCTGTGCTGATAGCAGAGCCCAATGTGGGCATGACCTCACAAGCCATGAGATCATGGCCTGAGCTGTAGTCAGATATTCAACCAACCGAGCCACCCAAGTGCCTTTACCAGACTTTATGGGGGCAATTCTACGCTATCATAGTATTGGTAACTCTAGGGGTTTGAAATGGTCTGATGTTAGAGGGAAAGGAACAGCGGAGGCTGAGGACAGCAATATGCTCATATTCCCTGATGCTCCTTGTCCCTTAGGAATGAACTGTTGCCCCCTCCTGCTACCAACGTTACCACAGTCACAGATGTCCCCTGTCGTGGCTGCAGACTGTGCTGCCTACAGCCCCCCCTTATTTCAGAGGCACGCGTTTCCTCTGCTGCAGGGAGTGCTGTGAGCTGATGGCTCACTGCCAAAGGGAGCCACCTGGCCTGCGGGCAGGACCCTCCCTGGAGACAGCCACATGGGAGGGGGGTTACGAAGGCCAGACCATCTTGCCTCAAGGGGTGACAACTCTGAAGCCCCCCGTCCCAGCTCCAGAGCATCCTGTGGGATCGGCCGAGGCCTGTGTCGTGCCTGCACTGGGGAACAACTATCCTCTCGAGGTGTGCATTTCCTTCCCCTGCAACAGATGTGGATCCCACGGGCATCTCGGGTCGGCTTCCTGCACACATTTCAGGATCAGCGTCCCGGGAACTCGTCCTGAGAACACACCTTGGACACTTAAGGATTCTGATTGTCTTCTAACTGCCTAACTACCTACCTAGGTCATAACCTTCTTGATGATAAAGGAGACCATCCTCGACCCCTTGGTATACCCTCGGGGGTGTAGAACTCATCCTTGCACACAGGCGACTGTCCTCAATTACAGGCTTAAGAAGCTTTCTGCTTCCATCCAGAGAGGCCAGTGAGAATCCTGAAGATGACACAGAAGAGAACAGCTCAGGCCCACAAGTGTTTGTGCCAAACCATTTCTCTAAAGCTGGTTTTGCTGGGGATGCAGCCAAAACCCTTTTATTCCCTGCCAGGAAGTGAAAGTCTTTTATCAGCACCTGGGAGGAAAAAGGGGTTCAACCGCTCAGGCTCAATAGAAACAATCCTACATCGGTGAATATGGTATGAAACCCAGCTCTGAGTTGGATGCAACAATGAGAAATTTCTGTTGAATGCGTGTGTCTCAAAAAGAATAATTTAAGGGGAGGGGAGGGGAGCAGGCACTCACTTAAAAGACATCGTAATCTTTTTTCATAAGGGTTTGTGAGCAATTGTTTACTTTCTAAAAATAAGACAAATTTCATATTCAATGTTTAAAATTAGAGACACAATAGTTTAGTTTCTCCTCGTGTGCCACATGATGTGATTATATTTCACCAAGATGTTTTAACTTGTACAAACCTTATGCTATTGTGGTAGTTCCTCTCAAAGTTTTCTAAGGTAGTGGATTACTTAGTCTCAAAGGAACTAAACCTGTCTGAGCTCTATTAGAAAAGGCAGAAGAGGATCCAGCATAAAGAATTACAGCTGGAGTCTGCTTCAGACAGCTTAGGAGGAAAACATGGGGGGAGAGAAGAGGGAGAATTCCAGAAAAATCCAAGAAGAGCCCAACAGCTCTGAGAGGAAAATTCCCTAAATTTTAGTTGTCAGAGTCTCCAGGGGCACAGTGGGTGTTTTAGTCAGTTTGGGCTGCTTATAATAAAAATACCACAGACGGGGCAGCTCAAAAAACAGAAATTAATTTCTCACAGTTCGGAGACTAGAGAGTCCAAGATCAAGGTGCTGGCCAATATGGTTCCTGGTGAAAACCCGCTTCTTGGTTTCCAGAGATGGCTGCCTTGTCACCGTGTCTTCATGTGGCAGAGAGATGGTGTCTCTAACGTCTCTTCTCAGAGGGGCACTGATCCCATTCATGAGGGTTCCATCTTCCTGTCCTAATGGCCTCCCAAATGCGTCACCTCCAAATACCACCACACTGGGGGTTAGGACTTCAGCGTGTGAATTTTGGGGAGTCACAACAATGGGTAAAAAGCAAAAGCAAAACCAAAAAACACTGTTGACTTGTTACCTGCAGACACTGCTATGTGAATATTCTCTACTGAGAACGTCGGTTCGCATCCCTGGCTACACAGTACAACTACCTGAGTTTTTGAAATGTCAGGGACCAGTCTCCATCCCAGGCAAACAGAGGCTGATGCAACTCCTGGCTTGGGATTTCACTGTGGGCGGTCATTGTGGATAGCTGCCATCGCTAACTCTCGTTTGTCTTCCTTCAGATAAAGCTCAAAAGATACGGAGACATAGATTCCTTTCTTACTCCTTTTGATACTTGCATTTGTTAAATGAAGTCACTACTTTTAATTTGTTTAATGTTTTTCTCAACATTCTGGACAACTCGGACTCGTTCCACTCAGCGCTTAGCAGGTGGCATCACTCAGGGCTTCGGGAGAAGGCACTGTCACCTTTTGAGTCATAGCTCCGCTTTGTCACCACCATGTGAGACAGTGCTCCCCAATGCCGCAAGGGCACGGGACCACATGCTTCTCTCATATACCCAGGAGCCACCTTGGAAGTAGTACATTTCCTGGAGTTACGTGAGCCAAAAGTGGGTTATGTAATGGGACGATTTCGATTGGGCTGAAATGGCTACCCGGGACTAAACTTTAGTTCTTTTCCCACCTTCCAACAAGAAGAAAGAAAATCAGCTCTTCTACAGACAAGATAACAAAGCTCACATTTTCCCTGTACACATGAGGTAAGTGATGTTGCATCCTGATACATGAACTTATGCCTGTGTGTGTATACACGTCCACACTGCAGGGCAAGGTAAGGCAAGGCTGTGTACACAAGAAACTAGAAGTACAGGCCAGCTGTGGGCAGCCCCTAGCGCGGTGTGGGATTCTGGCTTCGGAAAAGGAATACCAGCTTCTTGGGGGCGAATCCTGACACACACGTATGTGAAATGCTGCAAAATAAAACCCCACAGTGGTGCGGTTAACAAGCCAATTTGCCTGGGAACCACTGTAGTTGCATGAGCTGGCCAGACGGGGGAGCTTCATTTCCAATGATGGATGCCCCATACTTGGAAGTTCTAGTTGTCACCATTTGGTGTCAGTATTTTCTATCTTAAAAAAAAATCTTGGGGGCACCTGGGTGGCTCAGTCGGTTAAGTGTCTGACTTATCCTGACGGCTCAGGTCATGATCTTACAGTCGGTGCGTTCAAGCCCCGCATCAGGTTCTGTGCCGACAGCTCGGAGCCTGGAGCCTGTTTCAGATTCTGTGTCTCCCTCTCTCTCTACCTCTCCCCTACTTGCACTCTGCCTCTCTCTCTCAAAAATGAAATAAAAACATAAAAAATTTTTTTTAATCTTGGTAAAAATTAAAGTTCCTGTTGAAGAAAGTCTGGAGCATTTGGTTGTGAATAAATTACTTTATGGAAAAAATGTTTAATATTCCTCCTGTGGGTATTCAACCTTGCCAGCACAGGAGGACAATGGTGGTGCAGGGGAGGGGGGAGTGGGAACTTGAATGCTCATCCCCACCACCGCCCTCTGAGATGCAGCCTCCATTTGGGATGGAGACTGGTCCCTGATATTTTAAAAACTCAGGTAGTTGTACTGTGTAGCTAGGAATGTGAACCAGAGTTCTCAGTGGAGAACAAATTCTTATGTATCTATTTTTTTTTAATGTTTATTTATTTTGAGAGAGAGAGAGAGAGAGAGAGAGACAGAACATGAGCAGGTGAGGGGCAGAGAGAGAAGGAGACACAAAATCCCAAGCAGGCTCCAGGCTCTGAGTTGTTAGCACAGAACCCCACACAGGGCTTGAACTCATGAGCTGTGAGACCACGACCTGAGCCGAAGTCAGATGCTAGCCTACTGAGCCATCCAGGCACCCAAAGAACAAATATTTATGTAGAAATGTTTGCATGTACCAAGCAAACAGTGTTTTTGGCTTTGCTTTTCTTTTTTGCCCATTGGTATGGGCTGAATATTTGTATTTTCCTGAAATTCACCCCTTCATTTCCTGCTTGGTAATTTTTTTCCTCTGTGCTCAGAAAGGGCAGCATCTTCTTTATCTGCAAAGGCCAGCATAGGATTACACCATTCATTCATTGGATCAATAGATTTTTAAGGATCGGCATTGTGTAACACGGGTCCCTCCTTTTCCAGAGCTTAGAGATTCTAGATGGTAGCACAAATGGGGTAGAGGAGGCTGCCGGAGGCTGAAGTTCTGTAGGGAAAGAGGCAGGTTCTGGCTTTGAGCCTGGCTTTGCCACTTAGCAGCTGTGTGGCCTTGGGCAAGAAACTTAACTTCTCGGAGCCACAGTCTCCTCATACATAAAACAGGCATGTTATAAAATTTCTTCCAGTTTACCATGAAAGTTAGGTGTTACTTGCACTCACGGGTACTAACTGAATGTCTACTTAGTGTGTAGACAGGGGCTGCTCCAGCCTTGGCCTCCTCCAACGTTTGGGCCGTGCAACAGCATAGGGCTTGGAGCCGAGTCTAGGTTCACTATCCACCCCTGGTGACAAGTAATTGGCTGAAATCCTCCATATGTGCATTTAAATTTGTATAAACATTGCCCAACAGCAAATTGCTCCCCTTTGAGGATATGTTAATTCACACTTGGATTATACAACAGAAAGGTGGGAACGAACCGTGTCCTCACCCTCTTAACACCCAGTAAGTTATCAGACTTTGGGATCTTTGCCAATCTGACATGTGGCAAAGGTATCTCAGTGGTTTTCATTTGCATTTCCCTTAATATGAGTGAGTTTGTGCGTCTTTCCATCTCCTGAAGGGCTCTATTTCTGCAAACCATCCATTTATATCTTTTGCCTATTTTCCCACTGGGCGTGTTGTGTTTTTCTTAGTGGTTTCTGGGATCTGGTTCCCTGTTACAAAATTAGCCCTTTTTCTGCATATAGGTTGCAAGTTCTTGCCCCAATTTGTCCTCTGACCTTTGATTTGGTGAATGGTGGTGATGGTGGTGTTTTTTAAACATACGATTTTTTTTTTTTAATGTAGCCAATAGATTGATTGTCTCTTTCATGACTTCCATGCTTTGTGCCAGACTTGGAAAGCACCTTCCCATTCTGAGACTCTGAGATGAAAACAAAATCTGTGTCCTCCTTTAGTTTTCTTTAATGATTTTATTTTCATGGTTACATCTTTAATCTGCTTGGAATTTATTTTTGTGTACCAAGTGAGGTACTGGATCCAAGTTTCTTTCCCCACACAAGTAACTTCCTAGTTGTCCTAGATTCTTTTATTAAATAATCCATATTTTCTCCACTGATTTCAAACCTACTTAAGTTTTGAAAGAAGGTCAGAGACTTCTAAATTTGGCAGCAGGAGGATGTCCAAGCTGCAAAACTTTGGACTAGGTTTGTAGCTCTTTCTGAGTTGTGCCTCTCGTCATTTGGAAAAAGAAATGCAGGTGCATTGTTCTGAAAATGTAGTTCAACAACCAACTGTGTGGGAGAGTGGAAAAAACATGGGCTCCCAGGTCAGAAAACTTGACTTTACTTCTTCTGGTGAGTAATTGTGGGCCAGTCACTTAACTGCTCTGTGCCTCAGTTTTGTCCTCTGTAAAATGGACCTAATAATAGCATCTATGTCATACCGTATTGTGAAGTTCAAGTGCATTAATATATGTGAAAGAGCTTTATAAACTACAAAGGTCTCTGGGCA
The DNA here is from genome assembly GCF_018350175.1 of Felis catus. Taxonomy (NCBI): domain Eukaryota; kingdom Metazoa; phylum Chordata; class Mammalia; order Carnivora; family Felidae; genus Felis; species Felis catus. The sequence goes on along the minus strand of NC_058378.1, from coordinate 55,491,540 downwards.
CATTTTTGAAGTTTTACAAGTTGGTACAGCATTGCCTGTTAACTTAGGCAATACAATTCCAGATTTTTTAATTTATTAACTTTCTGGAAATCCTTCCAACTTCTTTGGAGATGGTTAGCTTCTTTCTCCTTGCTGATGAGTGTTCTGGGTTTGCTGAGTTTTTGCTTATTTGTCTGTTTTCTGACAGCATCGGAGTGGAGGAAGGAAGAGAAGACTGGGAAGTTAGATCACCCATTGGGTTTTGAGGGAGGAGGTGAATCAGCAAGTGGGGGGAGGGGACAGATTTGGTGGAAGGAGGGAAAACCAGAGGGAGAGTGAACAAGCTAATTTACGAGCTAATCTTGTAAATATAATTATTTCCTAGGAAATGTTAAAATTTGCTGTTTTTTTAATTTGCAGCAAAGTTTTGTGGGTGGTACAGAATGAAGGCTGAATGTTAGGCAGTGGAATGCTGGGTCAGAGTCCCTTGTCTTCTTAACGTCCCCAGCTTCCTCATCTCTGAAGCGGCGACACTCATAAAAATGCAGCCCCTATGCTCACATGAGACCAGATTGGGGGCTGGAATAGGCAACTGAGGAAAAAGTGTAAATCTCATGACGGTGACTTGAGTGCCCCCACGGAATGCAATCTGCTTCCTCTGCACGCAATCCTGCTGGAGACAGGTGCACCTGGAGGCCCAGCAACCAACCTTCCCTGTTCCCTGTCCCCACTTTGAAGCCAGCAGAAGTCTGGGCAGAGGAAGATGCCACTGCTCTCGTGCCAAGTTTGCAAGAAAGGACATGGGACAATGACTTCATTGTCACAAGGGGAAGAGAGATTGCCCAGGAGGACAAGGGGTGGGGACACTGGTGGGGACTTGGCGGGGTTTCGGGGGGATTGTCCGTGAGACCAGCGGCAGAAGGACCAGGAGAGAATGAAACTACCATTTGGGCTGCAGGTGCGGGGCACTTTGTGAAGAGCAACGTGACTGTGATTTGATTTGTTCGAACGCAAGAAACCTGTTCTACAGAGTTCTCTCAGCCGTAAACCTGGCTTGACCCGCTCTGATCAGTTCCTGGTGGCTAAGGTGATCACAATCCCCACCTCTTCCACACACCTGTTACAGACGCTTTCGGCCCCAGGGGAAAGGCAACTTCAAAATTCCTTCCATGTTTAGCACATTTTAAGTGTATTTTGTTAAGTTCTAAACCTTTGAAAACAGTCCCCCAACACACTTCTTTCATCAGTTGGCCCAGGTGCCGTAAGGAATTACAATATTTTCTCTGTGTCAGTCGTTGTAAATGAGTGAATTCTCAGGAAGTGTATTGGAAACCACCACAGGAGGTTTGCACTTTCTTGTGAGGTCACATTATTAAATTTTCACCTTGAATTTCTGGTTAATTCTATACCAGCCTATAGAATGTGTCTATGTGTGTGTGTGCTCTCGTTAATAAAAACCCTCCAGCAGGGCAGGCTCTGTGGGCACACACATGGCTGGTGCAGTCACCAAGGGCCCCACCCTCAGAGGAGTCCTGTCCTTGGTTCAATGTTCCCCCACCAGTGTCTTGACATTCTTTTTTTTTTCTTTTTTCTTTTTTAATGTTTATTTATTTTTGAGAGAGAGAGAGAGCAGGGGAGGGGCAGAGAGAAGGAGACACAGAATCCAAAGCAGGCTCCAGGCTCTGAGCTGTCACCACAGAGCCCAATGTGGGACTTGAACTCAGGAACTATGAGATCATGACTTGAGCCAAAGTTGGATGCTTAACTGACTGAGCCACCCAGGCATCCCCCAGTGTCTTGAAATTCTTAATAATTTTTTAACAAGGAGCCTCATGTTTTCAGTTTGCACTGGATCCCACAAAATGTATAGCCAGTCCTGCTCACTATGAGATATTGGACCTTGTTCAAAAGGGCAAGGAAGTTTTGGGTTTTTTTTTAATGTTTAGTTTGGTAGTTATCAGTATTTTATTGTTGTTGTTGTTTTTTAATGCCTGCCACTCAGGTATGTAGAAGATTACATGTCGATGTTTGTAGGGAAAAATACTTCCTCATGCCAATGTATAGACAAAGGTATGAATCTCAAATAAACAGCAGTAAATAAATAGTTATGAAAGGGAAAAAGAGCTATAGTTGAATTAATTTCTTTGGTTCAGGAGCATTAATTCTCACTGCGTCATCCCCTCTATTTAGAGGAAGTGAGAGAGAAATAAAGAGACTGAACAGAGAAGGTCAAAGGTGTAGCAAAGAGAGCGGAAGCAAGGGTGGGAGAATGAAGTGAATCAAGTATTGAGCCCAAGAGTCTTCTTTCGGTGCAAAAAAAGCAATTTGCATGGTCACCCCTTCTGATGTGTGCATTATCTGATGATATTGGCTTCTCAGGGACACAGACTTGTGCACTCTCTTCACTGTGTGGTTTAGAAATTTTGGCGTGTCTGTATTTGCTTTGCAGCCGATGAGCAACCTCATCTTGGTGATCTCTGAACCCAAAGAAAAACAGCTGTTCAGTGGCTTTGACACTTATCTATGTGCTTGGAGGGGCCCTACCGTTTTGCCTGAACCTGTGATAATAAAGTTAAAAAATAAGTTAGCTTCTTTTCTTATACTCTGCAAATACATACATTTCTCCCTCGATTCTCAGCATTGCTATATTATTATTATTATTATTATTTGGCTCTAGCCGTTTCTTCCGCCAAGTTTTCTCTTAAACGGGTATGGGTTCACCCATGAAATGATTCTGTTGCTTTAAGAGAGAAAAAAATGTCACACTTGGTTGGTCTGAAAATGTAACACCTGGCACCCATATTTAGAAATGTTGAGACACACACACACACACACACACACACACACACACCAGCCTTTAGCACTGAAGTGTGCAAAACATCACAGGAAGCTCATTGAGTTCAATCATTTATTTGTAAGTTGGTTGTTTGGAACTTGAAAGCTTTGGAACTTTTCCCATAGAGGCAAAGCTATAAATGGGGCTTTGGTCCCCAGGCTCAAAAGACTGTTGCAGAAATGTCTACCGTGGCGATGAAAACAGAAAACGATTTTGTGGCAATGCAAAAATTGAGCCCGAGAGAAAAGCTAAAGAAACTTGTTTCCTTTGAGTGCTTACACTTGAAGAGGAATGGATTTCCTCTAAGGAGGTGGCAGGGGCAGCTGGAGGTTTCCGAGGTGGCTGTGGGGCATTCTGATGGCCCAGACTCTTTGTATACTCACTTTAAAGCCTGGGTGCTCTTCATCCTCCATGCAAAGGTGTACCACAGAGTGATTTCGTGTGACTCACATGTTTGAGTTCTATTTTGGGCTCAGAATGGAAAGGAAAGCAAGAGAGGAGGGGAAATTTTCTTCAGGTATCTGGAATTTTGGAAAAGGAGGGCAAATGAAACTGGGTGACCTTGCGGTGCCATAGCTCATGCTGTTCCCTTGGGAGAGAAAGTCCCTCACCACACAAGCTTCTTGTTTGTATGGAAAGCTCCAGCTCACAGGTCCTCTTCTCTAGGGAGCTGCCCCTGGTTTCCTAACTCTCCACTAGTACAGCTTCTCTCTGTCTCTCTCTGTGTCTCTCTCTCTGTCTCTGAAAACACACTTCACCTTGTTTGTAATTGTTTGTATGTTTCCCCCACTTGATTAGGAACACTTCAAAGAAAAAATAATTTGAATTCATTTAAGAAAATCTCAGGAACCTACACAAGAATGTGTTTCATTTGTATATGTTGGAGCAAGCTGTGAACAGTAAATAATCGGACTAGGGAAAGATAATGGGGACATCGTGTCACCAAAGGGGAAGATTGAAGACTGTGGGGAAGAGGTCTCAGGTCAGAACCTACCCATCTCTCCCCACTTACCAGGAGTTTCACTAGTCCAGAACCTCTTGTCCTCTTGTCCAAGATGAATGGAAGAAGGAGACCTTGAGGAAGGTTAGGGGACCTAGATACTAAGAGTAAGCTGCTGCTTCACAAGCTATGGTGGCTATATTGTGAGGTTTCTCTGGTAGCCATTCTCCCTTCTTCCAATGACAGCCCCTGACTTTCACGTGGGGATCAGGGGTCGGTCTTTGAACTAACTCCAAGATGGAGGACAGGGTATCACTTTCCCCTTGGCCTTGGTGTTGGCTTCAAGGATGTGACCAAAATATACAATCAGGATGGATCTCACACTTCTGAGGATGCTGTCACCACCCTGTTGTTCTTGAACCTGAGGTTGGGGCAGCTAGAGTGATGGTGTGTTGGTGAATGTTTAATAATTACCTTCCAAACAAAAGCTCAACCAGTCCTGATGTATAGTGTTTGCCAACTCCTGTGGTGTAAATACTTCCACCATGACTGATTTCAAGCTCCAACACAGTGTGGCTGAAGATGGAGCTGGGAATGGATATATAGTGGCAAAAAATAAAATAAAATAAAATAAAATAAAATAAAAGATAAATACCATAGATGTGAGTAAACTCAAGAGTGTAGATATTAGCAAAATGTAGTAACATAACCAGGAAGAGATGAGATGAGTTTTGAATACCTATTACGTTGGTTTTATATATAACTTATTTAATTATAGGCTTATATATTTGTTTTTCAAATAATGGCTATATTAACAATAGGTTCACAACATTTCTGAAAGCTTAGTTGTCTTCCAAAAGCTGGTATGAGCTAGATCCAGCAACCCACTGAGCCAGAGCTACCTGGTCACCTTGGAAGAAAGAATTAGGCAAGAGGGTCGGAGAGTGTGACAATCAGCCCTAACCATAGTGTTTGGGCCTTGAAACCTGTAGCTTGCTTAGCCCAAGACAGTTGGGTAAATCAACAATTTCCTTTCTTACTTAATCCAGCCTGAGTTGGGTTTTCTGTTACTTGTAATTGAAATAGTCCTACATGCGACACAAATTTTTTTTCGTATTTGCATACTTCACATTTATAATTCAAGTAAAACTGACTTACAGTATATAGTGGGTTGAATGGTAGCCCTCCAAAAGATATGTATGTCTATGCCCTACCCCTTGGAACCTGTGAACCTTTTCCCAAAAAGGTCTTTGCAGTTGAAATTAAATTTAAGATCTTGACATGAGATCATCTTGGGTTAACTGGATGGGCCCCCAACCCAATGACAAGTGTTCTTATCAGGGACACCCAGAGGAGAGACCTGGCGAGAAGTAAGAAGGCCACATGAAGAGAGAGGCAGAGATTTGAGTCATGCAGCCACAAGCCAAGGTTCCAAAGAACCTCGTGGAGCCACGAAGAGCTGGAAGAAGCAAAGAAGGATACACCGCTAGAGACTTCGGAGGAAGCACAGCCCTGCTCACACCTTGATTTTGAACTGTGGGCTCCAGAACGCGGGAGAATAAATTTCTGTTGTTTTAAGCCACCAAATGGGTGATAATTTGTTACAGAAACTCTAGGAAACTAATACAAGGTAGCAATATTTTACCTGCTTAACAAACATCTTTTCCTTCTTTATCCTAGTTCTAAGTGGAACAAAGATCCATTGTAGAATTTAGGGACATTTTTGAAGTGGATGCAATGATCGCCAGAGATAATCATATGCCAGTCTGTTCTGTTTGTATGCGTGTAATTATAAAACCTGAATCATGCTGTATGGACAGTTTCAGGTCACACTTTTATTTATTCGTTTATTTTTTTGCCAATGCATTATGAAGATTTTCTTGTATCATTGTAACTTACTTGAAAATAGTGCTTTTAGTGGCTACAGAACATCTTATTTTATGGACATATCATAATTTATAATGTTACTACATTATTGTTAGATGAGTATACAATTCCTAATCCTGCACTATTATAAATAACTCTCCACTTGGGAAAATTTTCTAAAATTTTATTTTATTCTTTTGAGCATGTCAACATTTTAAGATCCTGGTGCACATGACCAAGTTGTCTTCTGGGAGGTTTCTTTCAATTTGGAACCCTGTCAGCCACAAGAGAACCCATTTAACAATGCCTTTGACAAACTTGAAGCCAATCACTTTTTAAAAGCTGAACCAATCTGATAGGTTAAAAGAAAATGGTACTTATACTTGCTTTAATTTGTTTCTTTGCTTTAGTGAGATCGCCAGCTTCCTCATCAGCCACTTGCACCCTTCCTTTTGTGAGTTAACTTTTTGTGCTCTCTGCTCACTTTTCTATTGGGGGATCAGCCATTTACTTATTGATTTGAAAGATCTCTTTAGTGCTGTTATAGAACATTTATGAAGATTTCTTTATAGAACGTCACTTTCTATAAATATTTGTTACATTTTACACGAGGGTCCCCTGACTTACAAGAGAGCAAAATGTTGAAATCACATGAGACAAGAAGTCACTCTCTGGGAGGATGATAGTGATCTAACTGCATTTTTTCATTATGACTTCAGGCTGGCACACGCATGCTTGGATGTTTCCAGTTTCTAAAAAGGGAATTGGAATTCTTCCATTCAGGTAACCTGCAGTTGGCGTTTTAAGCCATTTTGCTCTGGGGGCAAAATTTTTAGGTTAAATAAATAGAATAAATAAATAGAAAAGCCCTATACATTTTTTCATAAGCAATCTGATTCCTTGCTCTGATTCAACATGTCTTGACCACAGACATTGTTGACTTTGCAAAACAGAACACGCCGTTCATTGGTTGGGAGTAAGGAGATCTTAGTTCTTTCTGCTATTGCTTTTTTTCTGGTTTGGGGTCTTTCTCTAAAATGGACTTTTGCAAGTCATTTCACCCTCTGGTCCTTGATTTCCACATCTTAGCGTTGCTAGGTAAAATATAGGACATGATGCAATATTTGGGACATGCTTTTACTAAGAAAGTTTCTGTTGGTTATCTAAAATTTATCTGGGCATTCTATATTTTTACTTGCTAAATCTGGTAACTCGCTGTGTAAGGCCTATTCCAGACCGGACAAATTATGGTTGAAATGTAATCCAATTTCAACGCACCTTGCAGTCTGGGTAATCTGGGCCCTACCCTGCAGTAGGATACCGTCATCCAGAGGAACTGTTCTAGGGATAGCAGTAAGGGAAGTGTTGGTGAGCCATGGGGAGGCCAGGGATCTATTTGGAGATAGGTAAGACTTGAAACTGGGATCAGAGAAACAATATGGAAGCGACTATAGAAGTGGTAACCACTGATCTTTTTACTCTCTCCACCAATTTGCCTTTTCCAGAATGTTATATAGTTGCAATCCTACAGGGTGCAGCCTTTTCAGGTTGGCTTCTTTCGCTTAGTAATCTAAGGTCCCTCCTTAGCCTTTTCAGAGCTTGATAGTATTTAAAAATTAACAATGCATGTTTTATTACTAAAAGTAGTAAGTGGAACTTGAGATTTCTTTGCAGTTATTTCCATTCTTAGAACATATTTTATTGAGCGTGTACAGAAGACTGCGTTCAAAAGTCAAGATAATCCTGTTCTCTGTGATGTTACCTTTCATTCATTTGTTTCTGTTTATTTCCATATGTAAGGTTTGCCTTTTTTTAATTTTTGCCTTAATTTTGTTTTTAAGATATGTCAAGCCTAATTTAAACGTCAAAACTCCAGGGGCGCCTGGATGGTTCAGTCGGTTAAGCATCCAACTTCAGCTCAGGTCATGATCTCACGGTTCGTGAGTTTGAGCCCCACTTTGGGCTCTGAGCTGACAGCTCAGAGCCTGGAGCCTGCTTTGGATTCTGTGTCTCCCTCTCCCTCTGCCCCTCCCCTGCTCACACTCTGTCTCTCTCTGTCTCTCAAAAATAAATAACATTTAAAAAAAAAAAAAGGTCAAAACTCCATAAAAAGAGCCAGAGAATCTATATCCAACCTTATCACTTCTGCTCTGTTTTCATCTCCCTTTTGCCTCCTGTTGGTAACTATTTTCATTAGCTGCTGGTTTTATCCTTCCCATGTTTATGTTTATTTTTTCAGTAAGTGTGTGTGTATAAACTTCCTCTACCTTCTTGTTTAAAAAAAAAAAAATAGCTGTCTACTCTATTACCAAATCCTGGAATTCACACCTTTTTGTATGGCTACACTGAACTCCTCTATAAAGATGGGCCAAAATTTCTCTAACCAGACAGACCCCATTGATGGCCATTTAGGTTTCCCAATCTTCTGCTGCAAAAAAACAAAAAACAAACAAGCAAAAAGTTATAATAAATAACTGTGTGGAGACGTTGCATGTGCATGTGTGTGCATGTATGTGTATCTGCAGGGTAAGGTCCTAAAAGTGAGGTGGCTGAGCCAGAAGGTAAATTCATGCAATTTTGTTAGGGACGGCCAGTGGCGCTCCATGAGGACTGTACTGTGTTGTAAGCAAAGGGTGTCTGTGTCCTCAGAGCTCCCTAGCATCAGACTTTTGGATTTTGGCCAATCTGATATGTGAGATATTTACTATCGTGGTGATAGTCTTCCTTTTAATAGGAGTGTGGTTGAGCATCTTTTCATCCATTCAAAGACCTCTTACCTTTCATGGTCATGGGTTTTGGCCACTTTTTGTGTTGGATTTTATTTTTTTCATCTCAATTTTAGGAGCTTTTTACCTATTAGAGATACATATCTCTATTTGCTCTGTACATAGTACTAATATTATCTTTAGACATCTCTGTATTTGTTATCTATGATACATTATCCAACACTTTACTCCCAATTTGTCCTTTGTCTTTTGATGCTGCTTATGAGGGTTTTTATGCTGTGAAAAAGTTTCTTTATGTTTCTCAGGTCAAATTTATCAACTTTTTCTTTTATTACCTCTGGATTTTAAGTCATAGAGAAGGTTGTCAAATTCAACTATATTTTCTTCCTTCTTACACTTAGCTCTCTGATCCATTTGGAGTTGTTTTCGGTAAATGGTTTGAGGTTTGAATCTAGTTTTATCTTTTGGCATCATATTGAATTTATATATTAAATTGGAGATAATGGAAACCTGCATGATACTGAGTCATACCCACAAACATGGAATGTCTCCCCATTTGCTCAAGTCTGCTTTTGTTTTGCAGCCCTTTAAATCCAGGTGGACTGCCTGGGTAGGAAGACTACGAACTAGTAAAGCTCCACTCAACAGAAGATAACAGAAAATTGTAATCAATCAGAGCATCTGCTACCAAGGACTTCTGGCCTCCAAGACCTCGACCCCTAGAGGCGGTGAGCCTTACCTTGGCTCTCGGCATCTCTGACACTCCCACTCCTTGAAGAGAGCACTCCACACCCTCTACCCTTGCCTATTCTCTGGCTTCATCATGGCCCTGACTGATGGGAACAATCTGGCCTCCTAGTTGCCTCCGACTCCACATATCTGCCTCCCACCCTGCTCCTGGCTCGTGGTTGGGCTGTGTGACTGATGTGGAGAAAAGAGTTTGAAAACCCCCAAAGGGATGCTCACCTGCCCAGAAGTTGTGAGGAATAAGATGGTTCCTAGGCGGAGACTCAGTTGCAGAGGGGCATGAATGACATTCATACTTGATTCTAGAAGAAAGGGAAAGCCTCTGTAGTCCTTAAGAAGAGTCATCAGCTGGGAACGTGGGCTGGGAATGAGAATGAGGGTGGATCTGGCTACGAAGAAGCAGCAGGAGGCTGAGTGGTTATCCAGCAAGGGCCCAGGCTGGCATGAGAGCAGGGTGACAGTACACATGCTACAAAGAATATTGTCGTCAGATTGGCTCTGAGGGCTGAGGTGATGGCACATTGACCAAGAGTTGTCCATCCTGACAATAGGCTACTCTAATGTTCCTTCCAACTGGGGACTTGGACTGATACAAGAGTGAAGTCTATTATCATCCAAGCTATTCTCCTAGTAATACAGATGTTGCATTCCTGGCCAATTTGACATACAGAATTTTGAGTTTACCGAATAGGTAAAATAGGGAGCAGACTGGTCTCACCGAAAGCGAGCCTTGGGCTGAAAAGAGCCTTTGCCCATTTGCTCAAGTCACAGATGTGTTCTCTTCTTCCTTTCTGACCCTGCTCCCCGCAAAGGAGGGGAACAGACTGTCAGCATCTGCCACACTTCCTTTTCTCTCTCTGCCTTTTCTGGCCTCTTTTGCTGTTTTCTTCCACTTGCTTTCTGCGTGCCAGGCTTCCTCCCTTAGCTTCCCCCCAAACCTTCTTCCATCTGGGCCCTTAACTAACATTCGCAAGTTAACTAGGCATAGGTCTGACCAACAGCTACTTTGGCCTGCAGTGTCAGAAAGCTACCAGGGCCACTGTTCCTACAAGACACCCACCCCACTCCAGCCCAACAAAGAGGGCCAGCACAAGAGAGGAAAAAAGACGGAATGGTTTGGGTGTTTGGGGCCTGGCTTAGGGGGCAGGAAGACTAGATGGCCCTAGGTAAGTAATGTCACCTTTCTGAGGCTCAGACTTCACATCATAAATGGGAATGATAAACAGTAGCCCCCTCCTAGCTGCTGTGAGGCTGACCATCATGGGAGTAGGTTACGGCTAGAACCGCAGAACCATAGTGTCAACATCACACCTTGCCTACTCTGGCGGTGTGTCTAAACCAGCGCTGGCAGGGGAAAAGCCATCAGCAGGTGGGTGGCAGAGCAGAGTAGCTGAACTTTCAGTTCCAGTGAAGACTTGGACTACTTCCAAGGCTCTGTAAACTGCCACAACCACCTAGTGCGTCATTGGGAAGCAATCTGGCAAAGACCATCAGAAGCTTCTCTTCTGGACACCATGAGGGTGTTGCGATTGGTGTAATCTAACTTCTGTGCACATGGGCCAGTGTTCAGATACCAAGTCAGAAGGAGCCTGAGCTCTCCTTGAATCCGCTTTCTGTCCTCGGAAGATGAGCTGAGGTCAGGGAGACTAAGTGATTCACCCAAGGTCAAGGATAAGTGATTCACCCAAGGTCAAGGTCTGACTTTATGTCAGAGCAGGCCCTCTGCTGAATCACAGATCTCTCTTGTGATGGCAAAGGCCTGTGATTCTCAGCTTAGAGTATGGAAACAGGCTTGGGTTTGAGGCCCAGCTCTTCCATGAGTGAGTGGTAGAACTTTGAGCCACTTACTTAACCTCTCTACAAATCAGTTTCTTCACATATGAAATGAATGTCATAATATGGAAATATGGAAAGCTTTCAATAGCATGTAGTTGTTTTTTGTCTTTAGTGGATGCAAGGAAAGACCCAAGAGAAACCAGGGTTGGTTGGGTCTCATCCCCAAGCTCCAATATAATCTGTCTTTTTGTTCTCAAGCTCCGACATCTCACACAGCTAACTGAAACTTAGACAGTCTATCCTGGCTTTGCCCCATAATCTAGACCATATCTTCTTTTTATTTAAAAAATTTTTTTAAAGATTATTTATTTTTGAGAGAGAGAGAGAGAGAGAGACAGCAAGAGCAGGGGAGGGGCAGAGAGAGGGAGACACAAAATCCAAAGCACACTCTAGGCTCTGAGCTGTCAGCACAGAGCCTGATGCAGGGCTCGACCTCACGAACTGTGAGATCATGACCTGAGCTGAAGTCGGATGCTTAACCGACTGAGCCACCGAGGGGCCCCTAGACCATATCTTCTTTTATTTATTTTTGTTAAATATTTAATACATATAGTAGGTACTTATATACCTGCCACTTGACTTCAGAAGTAGGACACCACCATTGCTTTTGAAGCCCTGTATGCCCCTTCACTGTGATCCCACTTCCTGGTAACCATTCACCTGAATTTTACATTTATCATTCCCTCTCTCTGTTTGACCTATAGGTATGCGTCTTAAATAATATATTAGTTTTACATGTCTTTAACATTAATATAACAGAAATCATGATGTGTGATCTTCTTTAACTTGCCTTTCTTGCCCAAATTATTTTGTTATTTATCCATACTTATGCAATTGTACTTCACTCATTTTCACTGTTGAATAGTACTCCATGGCATCCATAGGCCACAATTAATTTATTCATTTTCCTGTTGATCGGCAATTGTGTTATTGCCAGTGTTTTTGAATTTTCTATTAAAAATGGTGCTTCTGTGACAATTCTTGCATGTGACCTTGGTGTACATGGTATATTCGTACTATTTCATCATGTCTATGATCTAAATTGCTTTGGTGATACCAAAGTGTTTCCAGAGTGATTGCACCCACTTGTATTTTTATCAACAGTATGTTAGAGTTCCAAATTTTCTTTAAGGTTGGTTGGGACTATCCATTTTTCATCTGTTCATCTAGTGATTAAAACTCATATCCACTGTGCTGTGCAAATCACGACTGTTTATTATGCTATGTTGTTCTCCGTGTGCTGTGGAAACCACGTGTGGCCTCATTCTTTTCACAAGTAATCAGCTAAGACTTGGTATCCTCAATTTCCATGTTTTCACTGATCTTCTGGGTAAGTTGGTTGCAGCTACAGAGCAGTCATGGCAGCCTGGAACAATATGGCCGTCACACTACACACCACATGGGGCAAAATGTCCAGTCTGGAAAAGCAGACTCTCATTTTTATTATGTCAGACCAAATACAGTAAAAAAAGAAGAAAGACAAGTGGCTGTAAAAAGAAAAAGCAGAAGTGTGACTCTTGCCCCTGCTTTTTTTTTCTCTGGGGAAATAAGAAGTTGCCAGTCCAGGTGCTAAACAGAGTTGTTGGTTGACAGAAAAGTCAAGTGGCTGATGGGGTGCACTTTACAGTAATTGAGAAGACACAGGCTATCATCATCCCATTCAGTGAAGCTTGATTTTCTTAATCCTTGGTGATGTTGCAACAGCCTTCACCAGCCTGGTCTACTAGTTTCTTTCAGTTAAGAACTACGGAGAGAGGATGGCAGGGGTCTAGAGCTCTCGCGGGATACGCTGCAAGCAAATTGAGCTGCTTGTTTGGGGAAAATAAACAACTGGAAGACACAAGTGCTTGCATTTTTCTTGTGAAAGATAGTCTGCTCCCTTGCTAGCCTGGCCAATTCAGTGGCTTGGCCAAGCAGAAGGGCCCCACCCTTTAATAGCTCTGAGGATTCTGCTCCTGATCATCTGGTCGAACTAGAAATTCAGAGGTAGTACATGAATAATCAAGCTTTACCTAGAGAAATACAGAACTTCTGTTTGTACAAAGAAGAAGTAGAGAAGGGAAGAAATCCACCTACGACTTCCACCTCTGCCAGTACCACTGCTCCTTCTCCTCCTCCTCCCTCCCCTCCTCCTCCTCCCTCCCCTCCTCCTCCTCCCTCCCCTCCTCCTCCTCCCTCCCTCCCCTCCTCCTCCTCCTCCCCTCCTCCTCCTCCATCTCCCTCCCCTCCTCCTCCACCTCTCTCCCCTCTTCCTCCACCTCCTCTTCCCTCCCCTCTTCCTCTTCCCTCCCCTCCTCCTCCCACCTTCTTCCCCTTCCTTCTTCCTCTTCCCCTCTTCCTCCTCCCCTTTTCCCTTCTCTTCTTCACTCCCCCACCCCATCTCCTTCAGTTCTTCTCTTCCTCTCCTTCCCCCTCTATCTTCAGCCAGACCTGGGGTCTGTACCAGAAAAGGCAACTTGGAACCTCTACTCTGTCCTTTCTCTGTATTCTTCAGACCCAGAAGAGGACTGGTCACCTGGGCAAATGTGGTAACTGTGCACCTTCCTCACCAAGGTGAGCAGGGTGTGCTTGCTGGCTACAGGGAAGTGTGCCAGGCATAAAAGGAACCGTTTCTCTCATTTTCTTCCTCCCTGATCTTAAACTGCCTTCTGCTCACTAAATGACAGTACAGAAATGCTATTTTCATATCATGGTTCTTTAAGTGGAAAAGTTTATCCATGAATTTATGCAAATGAGCAGAAAGTCCCAAAGAGACCTGAGAATTGATTATTCTGCTTTTTCTTGAGCCCAGGAAGCTACTGGGGACAGAATGACACCTGCTGAAAACAAGGACTATATGTGTTTGGGACAACAGGAAGTAGTGACCAGCCAGAAGCCCGTCCTGACCTGATTACAAATCTGGTTATAAAAGAAAGCAGCTGGAAAGAAATTTGCATGTCCAATAGGTTTCACTATTAAAGTTTACACAACGTGGAGTAATCAGCCAAGCTGGCTGGCTACCCAGATCACATGATTGTGTAGAAACATGAAACTTGACTATGTGCTCGAGCAAGTTTTACTTCTCCCTAGTGTAGGGTGTCTGCCAGCAGCCGGCACTCTCTCGGAAATCAGACTCAAGTGACTGGGACCCTTGAGATCAAAGGCTTACCATGCTACTCCCTAGGAGGGCCAGTGACTGCTGACCTTACCACTGACGGTTATTCGTGGCTCTTATAATTAACAAAAAGAATGGACAAGCTTAACAAAATAACTGTCCCTGCCAGTCAGAAGTTGAGGTAAGATTTTCCCCATCCAATACTTCTCCTTCCTTTTTTTTTTTTTTTCTTCTAATGATCTACTGATTCTGAGAAAAACTGAAATCCTGGAATACTTTGCTCGTTGTAAGGCAGTGGGTGGCAATTGCTATAGAGAAGTACCCTGAGTTTTTAAAGAAATATGTGGGAACAGGTGGGCTTATTCTAGCTGGCTTTTGTCATTGAAAGATGCATGTTGGAAGCCCTGGGGAGACGGTAAAAAAGAAAACCCAAGGACTTAGATTCTACTGAAGTTCAGCTTTCAGAGCCTGAATACAACAAATGATTCGAAGGATGCGTTTGTCTAATCTGAATCTCAACCATTTCATTGTGGATTACTATTTAATGTTTAAAGTTAAAGATGGTTGTAATCATTTGTATTCATTGCAGTTGTCTCTTATTTATTTTGTGGGTGGAAATCACAATTGTGTGGGGACATGAGATCTGTTTTTCCAGTGTTATTTTGTCACTAGAGCAATTATCTAATAAAAAGCCACTTAGAAATTAAAAACCAGAAGTGGCCCAAGGGGCAAGAATCAAACAACTCCTCTGAGCTGTGGAAAAGACAGTATCCCAACTTTTTATTTTGAAGATCTTTTTATTTCATGGTAACAGCATCATGGTTGTTGGAGATTGGAAATTTTAAATGTTCAGTGAGTGTTTTATATTCCAACTACCACTTTGACCTTCAGTTTGTCATGGGTGATGTGACACGTGCAACAAGTAAACTATCACAAATAATAAAGAGCTAGACAGTTAGAGTTTTTGAGACAAAATTTAAGAGAAATGAGTCTGGAATTTGCAGAGTGACCGCCCTTCACAGTGAGAATTTGGATCTTATACCGGTTAGGTGTTTGGTAAACGGTGTTTTGAAATGAACTGCTGATCTGGGACCAGTAGGCTCCATCAGCACGGCCAGCCATTTCAAGGGTGTATTGTTGGGTACTGTGGTTTGACCTGTACTGACAGGGGCCAAGAAGGTACCTCAGTCTTTCCCTTGGTCTTGAGTCACTACACTCTCATGGGGGGGGGGGGGGGGCAGATGAATCAATGAAAGTAGTAAGAGACTAAATGAATATAAGAAGGGAATTGGAGTAGCTGAGAAAGATGTCATGGAGAAAATGCTTCAAGAGCTAGGTTTGAGAGGCAAGTAAGACAAAGGTAGGGTGAGAATTGGAGGAAAAACAATGAGCCGGGAGGGAGGAAATAGAGAAACGCAACTTGGCACTGGACTTGAACACAGTCCATTGGTGGGATGATGAGAGTGTTCTGACCAACAGAGACTATGGAGTAGGGTGTATGGAACCAGAAGGTCCTGGTAAGTTAGGATGTGAAGGGTGGAGTCAGCTCACAAAGGACAGTGAGGGCTCTAACCACAGGGGGTTAGTGAATGGTTTACAGGAATAGAAATGTCATGCCAGCAAGCATGTAATAGGGGGCAGGGATACTCTGTAATGGGGCCAGTTAAGCAGCCTAAGCATCTAGTGCCATAGGCCTGGACTT
This sequence comes from Felis catus, assembly GCF_018350175.1. NCBI lineage: Eukaryota > Metazoa > Chordata > Mammalia > Carnivora > Felidae > Felis > Felis catus. Next base: position 55,475,814 of record NC_058378.1, on the reverse strand, counting down.
GAGGCACAGCAGTAAGGAGTGAAAGGAAAAGAGTGTAGAAAAGACATGCCAAAGAAACCAACAAGGCATGGATATTAGGGCTTCTCTCAAATGAGCAAGAGGGTTTTATATAGTCCTTTCCAGACATTCCATAACCTGGAGCTACGCTAAGCCTTAGAACCTCTTTTAGGAAATCCAGATGGGAATTTAAATAAGGAAAAGGAATAGAACCTGAATCATCATATGAGCTCCACCCTCTACCCCCCTGGGACAAAGTCCAGCTTAATCACAGAGTGAGTGGTCAATAGGCAGTATACAACCATAGATTATAGGGCGGGAAACCAAAATTATATTGTGGATAATCATACACCACACTCATCCGCTGAAGCAGAAGTAAATTTTTTTCCACTGGGTTACTCAGTTGTCTTTACAGAATTGGCCTGTTTTGGTAAAATGTGCACTGCCGACGCGGAGCTTTTCAAAGACAGGAAATTGTAAACATGATGGACTTGAAACACCACCTTAAATCTTTTCTGTAATTAGGTGAGATGTCAAAGAATAGGGAAATGAAATACTTGATCCCTGTGATTTGTGTCCTCTGTCCTGACTGACACCAATTCGGAAGGTTGCGTAACTGCAATTATTTGGTACCAGGTGACAGTATAAGTGAAGAGCTGGGTTTATATCCTTAGGTTTATCAAAATTTATGTGAGACTTTGCCTAAACTCTTAGCCACAAAAATAGAGAGATAGTGAGTGTCCATCAAGGGCACATAGTGATCCTGGAACATAATAACTGTTAGATTAAAACTGGCAGTCATTAATATCACTGCTATTCTTTCTTCTTAATTCCGTAGTTGTGCAACTGATTTCCTGAACACAAACGCAGAACTTTGCATTGATCCTTGGTAAAGTTTATGTTCATTTCAGTTCTTCTTTTTGGCCATTTTGGTTATTTTACCTATTGATTGTGACACGTGTGGCATTTAGCTTTGCAAGGACTGTAGATGTGACAAACACCCTTCCTCTGCCTTAACCTAAGTGGCGAAAAATCTGTCGAGCACGGCAGAGCCCTGTCTTGGGTGTCCGGATCTCACTGCCAGGACTCTCACTTGGAGATGTAATTTCACAGCTTCTGGGACATGACTTCTCTCCTCAGGTCTTGGAATCTTCAACTGGAATTTCCGGTTACTTGGCTTTTCAAGTTCAATTCTTCAGAAACAAATTCGCCAGGGCATCTGGTTGGCTCAGTAGGTAGACCATGTGACTCATCATCTTGGGGCCGTGAGTTCAAGTCCCACAATTAGGTGTACAAATTACTTTTTTTAAAAAAGGAAAGAAACTCACCTTATTTTCACCTTTCTGCCACTAGCTCCATCTCTGAGCCTCCCTATTTCCGTCAATTGTATCGTCATCAACACTAACTCTAATTCATCCCTCTCTGCACCCCCATTCACTTACCGCACCCTGCAGTCTTTCTTTAATGAAGCTTCCATATATTCCATGTATGGCTTTTCTACCACGCCACCCTGGATAAGTCCTCCCCTCTCCTGTGTCCCCCATCTGCAAATGCCGAGTTTGGACGAGCCAATTCCCGAAGCCTCTCTCGGCTCTAATGCCATGTGATCGTTTAGGCATGGAGACTATTCTCTGACCCTACTGTTTAAAGATAGACAGCTTTCAATGATTTTACCCCAAGGCCTTCAGGAGATGTTTCCTGACTGAATCATCCATCTTTGAAAGCTGTCCATCCCTAAACAGTGAGGTCAGAAAACACAACTACACAGCATCCAACAAGGTCACCTAGAAGGTTGCTGTGACGTATTTAGAAAGACAATGCAATTGGAGCCCAAAAGGGCTGAATTTCAACGGCCCATTGCTAGCATATGGGTCCTGAGGAAGTCACTCAACTTCCGTAAGCTTCAGTTTCCTCAGGTGTCAAAACTAGAGATGCCTTCCTCACAGCCTTTTTGTGAAGACGAAGTAAGACAACATGGGCTGACGTGCCAAGAATGGCATTGGCTTCATGGTCAGTATAACAAGCAAATAAAAAGTAAACACAATAACCAGTACTTCAACCCACATATCATGAGTGACCATTTGCAGTCTCTCTTTCTCCTCACGGTAATGGACCCAACCCCCTTTAATTAGAATGGCAAGCAGAGCAGGAAGCTGCCCAGGGCCTCATGATGGATAGAGCAACTCTTGAACATACATGTGTCTGGGAGCATCTCTCTTCTCATTCTTTATAAGCTTAGGGCAGAGGCCTGTGCTCGTGAGGGAAGGAAAAAGAAGGCACAGCATCTAATGGTAGAGACAAGATAGACTTCCCAGGAAGTATTTCTCTTCACACTGACCATCTGCATTATGTCGGCCGAGAAACTGCTCAACTGGGACTTCTTGTGTCACACCAATGCATGGACTCCTCGGACAAGGCCTCTTTCTCCTTGTGGGCAAGCTACCTTGGAGCCACGTTACGAGAATTTGCTTAGTATTTATAGCTTTCAGGGTCATTGGCTAGGGAAACTCGGGGCACTCTTTCTCACCACTCTGGGCATGGTTGTGCCAGGAAAACCCTAAACCAGAGTCCACGTGTCCAAAGCACCCTCTGTCCTGGATCCAGTGATCGCCAGGGTACCATAGCCGAACAACTCCCTTCTTTTCACGCAACTGGTCTCGAAGTGGGCTGTGATACACTTAATTAGGTTCGCAAGGATGGAACCACAATTACATTCCAGCCAAGACTCCTACATCACGGAATTGGAGGAGACTGGGCTGGTACTACTCCAGAGAGTAGTTCTGGAGTAGTTCTCTCCAGAGAACTTCAGGCACACATTTACAGATAGTCTCTTGATTTTCCCCCACGGATGACGAACCTCATCTGTTCAGTGGAGAATTTACTGTTTGGTTCATTTTCAAAGAGGATCTTCCTCTTGCCCACATGCAGCAGCATCACGGAATCTAGGCTGGTTAAAGAATACGAATAGGAGGGGCGCCTGGGGGGCTCGGTCAATTGAGCGTCAAGTCTTGATTTTGGCTCGGGTCATGGTCTCATGGTTTGTGAGATGGAGTCCCGTGTCGGGCTCTGCGCTGACAGCACAGAGTCCGCTAGGGGTTCCCTCTCCCTCTCTCTCTGTCCCTCCCCCGCTCATGCTTGCTCACTTCTCTCTCGAAATAAATAAGTAAACTTTAAAACAAAGAATATGAATAAGAAAAAAAAATTGAATGATAGCTTGTAGCAGGGAAGCGGAAAGGTCTCTCTGGCTTTTTAGAGACTCCACGGAAGCCTCCTTCTGCTGCCCTCCGCGAAGGCCTGGCTGCATCATTTAGATCGGTGCTTCTCCACCAGGGGCACGTTCGTCCCCCAGGGGACATTTGATCATCACAAATGTGGAGGGGGTGCTGCTGGCACCAACAGGTTGATGCCAGAGGTGCTGGTAAGCATCCTACACTTACAGAGCAGTACTCACAGCAAAGAATCGCCAAAAATTGCGATAGAGCTGCTGTTGAGAAACTGATTTAGGCCAAGTAAATGAATTCTGTCTCGAACAGGAAGCCCCTCTTCATTTGTATATTCTTATAGAGATGGTGTGTGTTTAAAGTTTAGAATATATATCTTTGCAATTGATAAGCCTTCTGATATTCCTCTATCTGGGACGGTTTGGGTGAAGGGTTGCCAAGGAGAAGGGCTAGAGGTGCTGGGGCCTATATTTCAATGAGTTACTATTTAAAAAAAATTTTAGGGTCAAATAAAACTAGATTCCACAAACGACATGCACCAATGGGGTATATGTTGTTCTCTCCAGAGAAACGAGAGCAGGAAAGATCTCCAGGCATAAGGTCATCTTGGAATAGTCTCTGTTTCTACCTCTGTCAGCAGACCAGGTAAACCATGAGTGGAAGTCCTTAGAGTTGGGATAAAAAACCAATTACGTGGTAACATAGCTATTAGGAAGTCCAAGGGCTTATAGATCTGATCCTATGGCCAAACTCTGGACAGAGGTGGATATGCTGTGTCTGTCCTAGAGCAGAATGCGTTGCCCTGAGGTCCATGGGTAGAATGTTTCGGGATAAAAGACAGGTTGAGGTGTGGGGGATGAGACGCTATGTATCGGTCCACCCTTTAATGTCTTCTCAGTCCCATGTGAAGATGCTGCAGCACTGTGAGGCACGGATCCAAATAACTCTGCCATCACCTTGGATAGTTTCTGCAGCACAATTCACCCTTTCTTGCCTGATCTCCCCATGGCCACTGGTGTATATTTTGTGAAACTGATGGCTGGGTTTTGAGGGTGCAACTTTTTTAAAAAAGAGTTTATTCCAGCTTTAGTAGAAAGGAGTCCTCTATCCAGCCTCCCATGACTCTTTTTTTTTTTTTAATTTTTTTTCAACGTTTATTTATTTTTTGGGGGAAAGAGAGAGACAGAGCATGAACCGGGGAGGGGCAGAGAGAGAAGGAGACATAGAATCGGAAACAGGCTCCAGGCTCCGAGCCATCAGCCCAGAGCCTGACGCGGGGCTCGAACTCACGGACCACGAGATCGTGACCTGGCTGAAGTCGGACGCTTAACCGACTGCGCCACCCAGGCGCCCCTCCCATGACTCTTTAAGTTGGTGTTGATCTTATCCAGAGGTGAGCAGTTGGTGTGATCCTCTTACACTATTGGGAATGATGAGAGGGCATGCGTGCAAGGGGTCCAGGCTGCTGTGGGGCTGCTGAGTGTTGTAGTGTCAGACGCTCAGGCTCATGGGTGACCCCAGATCCTGCTTCCAAGCCAAAGGGCTGCAGTGCCCTTGTCCACTATGGCTATGACCTTGCCGGGGAAACCATCTGAGTCTGCTTAACCAGACTCTGTCTCTGTTGGATAATGGTCAGAGGGGCTGCCACTCTCTCCCCATCGGACACGTGTGTCTCTTGCTTCGTGATTCCCCTCTGTCAGCCCCTCTTCTGTGTCAGCCTTTCTGCTTCTTTAAGGTGGCCCTGTGTCTCTCTGTTTGTTCAGGGCCGTTGATGTCTAAGCCTCAAGGACAGCTTCAGTGTTCTCACTGCACACGCTTGCTGGACTTCCTGGGCCCCTAGAAATGATGTAGTCAGTTCTGGTCACAGGTTCCCTGAGCCACGCCAGCTGAGCCTGCTCCCCCTGCTCTGTGGAAGGACACGGACAGCAGCGGAGATGCCCCCATCCAGATCACACAGGTCTCCTGGCGAGGACTTGGGAGGCCATCTCTTTAGCAACTTTATTTCTGAGGCAAGAAACCTAAGGCCCAGAGAGGTGAAGTCACTGTCGGAGCTCACATAGCCGATCCTGCTCCAGATCCGTAGCTCCCTGTTCGCCTGCTGGGAGAAGGGAGTACATAGGCCACTCCCCCCACCTTTTTTTTTTTTTTTTTTTTACCCTGTGTCAGGTGTTGACCAATAGAGGTTGGTCCAGCTTAGTCTATATTCTGTATTTGCCCTAGATATTAAAAAAAAATTTTTTTTTAATGTTTATTTATTTTTTGAGAGAGAGAGTGTGTGTAAGTGAGGGAGGGGCAGAGAGAGAGGGAGACACAGAATCCAAAGCAGGCTCCAGGCAGTCAGCACAGAGCGCAATGTGTGGCTGGAACTCACGAACTGCGAGATCATGACCTGAGCGGAAGTTGGGCGCTTAACCGACCGAGCCACCCAGGCGCCCCTAGACATTTTTTTTTTTTTTTTAACTAAAAGAACTAATTTACTAGTGAGAAACCCCAGTGAAGCCCTACAGAACCATGCCCGTCAGTATTTCAGGCTGTTACAGGTTTCCTGGTCTGCACTTGAATTCTGTGCTGACCCAGCACATTTGATATCTACGGATACATATTTTTCCAAGAACGTTCCCACAGTCGTTTGTGTAGTCTGAGAGTGAGCTGTAATTATAAAGAGAAGAGTTGGTCTCACGCACAGACCGAGCATACAGGACCGACGTGGTATAATTTAAGAAGTGCTCAGAAAGGTGTTTTTGCCATACTGGAAAGAATAGGATCTTTGAAATCAGGCAGGCCTGGATTTGAATACTTCTCTGTACTTACCAGCTCATGGTCTTTGAACGGGTCATGTAATCCCTTTTCGCCTCAACCTTTTCATCTGGAAAGTAATATCATACGTTATTATAATAACATATAACATAACAGGGGTGTTGTAGCAGTGAATATGTTAAACAGAGAGGAAGAGATCCGTGGATGCTTCCTTCCCCCAAATCCCTCCTGGCTGGGGCTTTCCCAAATTGTGTCATTAAAGAGGCATCCATGCGGGATGAGGCAGTGTCTCAGAGTCCTGGTTCAAAATGAAAGCTCATCGAGGGTAATAGGTTAAGGCATTAAGGCACTATCTGTCACCAACATTCCTGCGGCTGGAGGGCAGATAGCTGGGCTTTTCTCTCCCGCACAGAGGTGGCTCAGTCCACAGCTGTTAGCTGGAAGAATGGGACTTTGTTCAGGAAAGAACAGGTGATAAGGAGGGAAAGTTTGGAGGAGGGAGACCACGCCTAAGCCAAGGGAGTTGGCGGTGGGGGGCTGTGGTTAAGGATGCTCCCTACAGGGTGAGAGACCCTCCCCCCCCCCCCCCATTCAATTTGTTGTCGTTGTTTACTTTACAACTTCACTGCTTTGGGATGAAGAATAATCTCTTAGGCACAGGAAGCATATCAGTGTCCACACTCAGTACCTGGCCGGAAGGAAAGTCATCTTATTTTAGTGCGAATAACTATGGGTGGGATAAAATACAAACTTGGGAAACACACTTTCAAAAGGGAAATGGCAAATGAAATACCAAATCCTTGGAAAACCAGATCCTCGTCGTTATCTGTGACTATTGTGCCTTTTAAGCAGTCTTTACAGCCTGTTTAGGGTCAAAGTCTTTTTCTTTTTCTTTTTTTTACAATAGAAAGCATTTTCATTTCATTTCATATCATTCTCCACATTCAAAAATGATCACATTTGCAAACCAGTCACAGATGATTGGGTCTAATATACCTGATGCATGCCAAACACAACCTCTTAAAACGATTAAAACAAAAGGTATTTGTGTAAATACCTCCAAATAAAATGGGGGGAAATCTGCTTTAAAATTGCTAATGACCTCTTCGTGGGAATGAGGTTTCCTTTTGGGGTGATGTAAAACCTCTGCAACTAGATAGCGGTGGTGGCTGCACCCCGTCAGGAAGTTGCTCAATTGCACACTTCGAAACGGCAGAAATGGTGAATTTTACAGTGTATTTCGCCTCCATAGAAAAAAGTGACAATGAAATTATTTTCTGTACTTACCATAAAATATTATACTTGGGGACCCGTGCTATGTTTTTTTTCACCAATTAGATGTTGTTTCAAAGTGTGTTTTCACGTATTATTAATAAGCATTTTTGGATGGTTTTTAAGAATTACAAGGCTTCGGGGCGCCTGGGTGGAGCAGTCGGTTAAGCGTCCAACTTCAGCCAGGTCACGATCTCGCGGTCCGTGAGTTCGAGCCCCGCGTCGGGCTCTGGGCTGATGGCTCAGAGCCTGGAGCCTGTTTCTGATTCTGTGTCTCCCTCTCTCTCTGCCCCTCCCCCGTTCATGATCTGTCTCTCTCTGTCCCAAAAGTAAATAAACGTTGAAAAAAAAAAAAAAAAGAATTACAAGGCTTCTTTCCACTTCAATCCCCACATGTGATATTCCCCAGTAGGGTTTTTTACTCAGATCCCAGCGAAATGAGCTTAACTGAGCCGAATTTTTCAACGTACTAGAAATATCATTCCTCAAAATCACTCTTCACTCTCTGAAAATATCTTTGCTTTTAACTATCAAAATGGGATGCCCAGATAAGTGGGTGACAATGTTATATTGTGCCAATGTAGACATAGGCAAGAGTCCTTTTTTCCCATCAAGGTTAATCTTTAAAAGGTCATGCTTGGGGTGCCTGGGTGGCTCAGTTGGTTGGGCATCCGACTCTTGGTTTCTGATCAAGTCATGATCTCACAACTCATGGGTTCGAGCCCTGCATTGGGCTCTAGGCTGACAACATGGAGCCTGCTTGGGATTCTTTCTTTCTCCCCGCCCCCCCTCCCCTGCTCACTGTCTCCTTCAAAATAAATATATAAATTTAAAAAAAATTTTTTTTAATTTAAATGAGCATGCTCGGTTACTTGGGTGGCTCAGTCAGTTGGTTAGGCATCCAACTCTTGATTTCAGTTCAGGTCATGATCTCGTGGTAGTAAGATCAATCCTCCTGTCAGCCCCTCCCCCTGCCCCAGTCCCCCTCCCTTGCTGAGCACAGAGCCTGTTTAGGATTCTCATTCTCTTTGCCCTTCCCCAACTCACACGCACTGTCTCCCTCTCTCTCTCTCTCTCTCTCTCTCTCTCTCGCCGAAAATAAATAAATAAATAAATAAATAAATAAATGAACATGCTTAAGTTCTTAAAAACACATTCCTTTTCTAGAATTACACAGAATTACATTTTCGGAAGGTTCTGAAATGTGATTAGAATTATGCATCACATCATCGTCTTACAAATTTGTTGTTTGGGAATCATCAGTTCCCCAGGGCAATTTTCATGCCGGTTGAGGAGAGGCCGTGAACATAGCAAAATGTCAGCTGTCTGCACCTTGTTAGAACAAAGAGCACGTCAAAGCCAAGCACAGTGACAGGATTAAATAACATGACCTCTGGGGACTGTTCCAAACCAACAGTCTGTGCCATCTGTGGACACAGGAGCCTCCTGTAACTTTTTTGCATTTTGCAACCTGCTTATGTATGTATGGCTTTTTGGAAGAGATTTCCCTTCCCCCCAGTCCCTCCCTGCTGCGTGAGTGGCTGAGCGAGGGGACCAGCAAGGCCTCCTCAGCGCTGGGAGGAAGGAAAGTGTGTCCCTGCAGTCCCCGCAAGTCAGTAGAAACTATCACAGCAAGTGGCAGATCATCTAAGAACTTCTTGAGTCTAGTTTAGCCTATTTCCTTTGTCACCTCATCAGTCTCAGGGTGCTGTGCCCCATGCCTAACTGCCTCTGACAGGGTAAAGCGTGCCAGGATTTGTAAAAAGGATTCAGGGCCTTCATAGGATCATCCCTACTCCTGCCTGTGCAGGTCAGCCCAGTTGGACTTATAACCCACATCAGCACTTCAGACATGCCAAAGACAACCACAAAGTATTTGCAGATCGCGGTAGAAAGAAAAGAAAGAAAAATGGTAGAGTGTCTGGAGAAATTTGCAAGTTAATTTCTCTGGTTAACGGTGGTTAAGAACCACAGAAACACGTTGCTAACAGTTAAGCTGCATGCACCCCTCCACGCCAGGACTCTTTGTCCTGTCACTAGGATGCCGTGAAAGGACATGGGCACGTGGTGCCCTGGTCTCCCTCCGTGAGTCCAGCCACCCTGCTTCTCAGGAGGTCCCAGACCCCAGAGGGCCTGGACCGCGTTCCTATCCACTCCGCACCTGCCTGCACTACCCTCTGCCTCTCCTCCTGCCATCTGTCCCGTCCTCTTTGTTTTCTGCCCCTCCTTAAAGATAGAGACAGGCCCCTAAGAGCCCATGCTTCCCTCTAGCAACAAGTCAGCTCTTGAGGACCAGCAGCAGGGTGGTGGTGGGGGCACATGTGTCCCCAGTAAAGACTGCTTGCTTGGTGGAAGGATCGGATGCCTTCTCCAGGGACAGAGATGGAGGTGACCAAAGAGGCCTGTGGTGATGGCCCCTCCTGCCCGGGGAAGGGTCAGGCTGAAACAAGCCAGCACAGGTTATCCACGGGTGGTTGGGAGCATGGGCTCTGGAGTCAAAAGGCCCCACTTTGAATCCCAGCTGTCCTCAACTAGGTGTAGGACATGGGACAAATTACCCAACTTCTCTGAGTGAATGTTTTCTCATGTATTAAAACTGGGATAATCACAACAATGTGAATATGCAATGTATAGGCAAAAACACTACTGATCTAGACACTTAGAGGTAGTTAAGATGATAAATCTGGTGTGTAGTTATTTTTAATCACAGTAAAAAATGCGGATAATAATAGGACCTACCTCAGAGGGTCGTGAGGGTTAAGTGAAGTAATAGATGCAAAGCACCTGGTGCATAACACAGGCTCACTAAGCGCCAGCTTTTACTATTGAACTACCGATTATCTGAGTCTGACCACCGGCATGGCTTCCTGGGCACGGACTGTTCATGGTGGCTCTGGGCTGTGGCACAAGAAAGTGGAAGACGCAGTCCCTGCAACGGAAAAGCTGAGCCTCTGGCAGGAGACCCAAGCCATGTGTGGAAAGGGAAAGAACAGGCTGTGATGGAAAGAGCTGGGGGAATCTTTAGCTAATCAATCTTTTTTTTTTTTTTAAGTTTTTGAAATTTATTTTGGGAGAGAGAGCATGCACGAGCAGGGAGGAGGAGAGAGAGGGGGAGAGAGAAGGGGAGAGAGAGAGAATCCCAAGCAGGCTCTGCACCATCAGTGCAGAGCTCGATGTGGGGCCCGAACTCACGAACCCTGGGATTATGACCTGGGCCGAAGTCAGATGCTCAACCGACCAAGCCACCCAAGAGCCCCTTTTGCTAATCAATCTTGGGGCAGTGGCAACATTTCTCTAGAGCTTAGTTTCCTCCCTTACAACAAGAGGGGATTGACCCAAGATATTACTAAAGTCTCTCTCACTGTGACTACCTTAATGACAGGCAAACCTAGGAGTCAGGGTTTCCAAGCTGTGTGGTCCGAGACAAGACAAGCGTCATGATCTCTCTGGGCCTTGGTATCTGCATCTGTGAAATGGGACGGTGGTGCTAACTCATCCTTGGGGGGCTTCCTCCACCACAGAAGGGGCTGTCAAAACTTTTGTGCCATCTCCAGTGCGGACTCACTTTCTAGAAGGAAGAAGCCCCCTCTGCTGCTGAATTTGCAAATCTAAAGATAGCACCAATGATGCCACAGGAAGGAGGGACATGAGGAAGCTGGGCCAGGACTAGAAGAGGGTTGGAGAGGCAGAGGAGGGAAGCCTGCCAGCCAACGGGATGGGACAGTCTCCGCCTCATGCAGATAGCAGACTAGTCACTAAAAAGTGGCATTCTGCTTCAAGATGATGGTTCACAACCAGAGACTTCAGCTTTGAGACAGAAATTATCCAAAAGGAAGATATTTTGTGCAAATCAGAGAATCCCCCAGTCTCTGTCTGTGTTTGTCCTCTGGTTTCACATAAACCAGAAGGTTTTTGTCATGAGATTAGGGGGTGGCAGGACCTTTTTCCTGCATTCCCAGGGGGAAGGATTTGTGCTCAAGCTAGTTAGCTCTGTGTCCGGCACCTGACTTTCTCAGCGTGGGCACTCATCCAGGGTTTATAGACTAAAGAAGACAAATACATGTTTCATGTAAAAAAAAAAAAATGATAACATTAAACTTTAAGAAGAAATCCTCCACCCATCAGTAAGTTAAATAGTATTTCAAGATAATACTTTAAAAATGAAAAGTAAGGCAAAAAAAAATAGTTCACGATGAACAAAAAATTGAAATGTTATTGTTTATTTATTTATTTACTTATTTTGTTTTTTGTTTAATTTATTTTGAGAGAGAGAGTGGGGGAGGGAGGGAGAGAGAGAGAGAGAGGAGAGAGGAGAGAATCCTAAGCAGGCTTCACGCTGATGCAGGTCTGGAACTCATGACCTGTGAGATTATGACCTGAGCACAAGTCAGATGCTTCACTGAATGACCCACCCAAATGCCCCACAATATTGACATTTTAAATGAAGACAGGACCAGTATTGCGGATCTGTTCTGCCTCAGACCCCAGTATGGTCCACTGTGCAGCCATCAGTTCTTCCCCCTGCCCAGCTGGGGCACTAAAGGGCATCTTGGTGTTATCCTTCTAGTATCTCCCTACCGTGGACTGGGGCTGGGGCCCAGGAGGGCTGCTTTCATACCGGTCTCCCAGCCACCAGTGTCCCCTCCTCCCTTTTTCTACCCTAGCCTGGGCACACCTCTGAGGAAAGGTTTTCAGGGGCTTCCTGCTGCCTATAACCCATCTCCTTGGCCTGACTAACAAGGCGCTTGCTGCCTGACCCCACCCTCCAGCCTCATCTATGACTCCACCCTTCCCCCAACACCCCACATCCTGCTGCTCTCAGCTTCTCACCAGACCCCAAACATCCCAGCCAGTTTCACCTCTGGGCCTTGGCACCTGCTGTTTCTGCCACCTGGCTCCTGTTCCTCACTCTTTTGCCTGCTGAATTTCCATTTTCCCATCAGGATCCAGTTCCCAGGACACTTCATCTCAAAACTTCGGGTCAGCCACTCCCTTCCCAGGGGCCCTCACAGCCCTCTGATCCTCCCTATGGCCAAAGGAGGAGTTTTCCCTTTTACGTGTCTGTATCATATGGATTTTTAGGGATTAGCATGTATCACTTTCATAAAATGAAGAAACAAAACTACTTTGAGTTTAGGAAACGAAGTTTAAGATACAGCATACAAAAGATGTCACATGAACCAAGTAACAGTTCACAAGCTGTTATCAACACTGGAGATTAAAGGGCCCATCAGTAGTCCTGCCTGAAGTGCTATAAATCCAGGATATACAGAAATAAAATGTAGAGCTCCAAAAGACCTCAGCGCCCCTGTAATCCAATCTTCTCGTTTTGCAAGAGAAAATGAGGCACTGAGTGATGAAGGGGATTGCTCAGATTGGCGAAGCCAGGAAGCAGCAGAGATAAGAGCAGAATCCACTTCTCTGGGCTCCAGTGCTCTTTCCCTAAGCGACCTCCTTCCTGCGCCCAAGAAATAATCTGGAAGGGGAAAGGAGCCTCTTAAGCTGGGCCTTGGGCTCAGGGGAACAACTGTGGGTTCATAACAGTGGGCATCATAATGATGTCTAAAATGTTTGGTTGGGTCCAAATTGTGAAGCCTTTGAATGCCAAGCAAATGAGTTTGTCCTTTATCATGCACGAAGCAGGGAGACATTAAAGGCATTCGTGTGTGGGGTGACATGATGCAAAGGGGTAATTTAAGAAAACGAATTTGGGGGAAGGGAGGGACTGAAGTAGGGAGACCCAGATGGGAAGCTTTTGGCGTTGTCCATTGTCCATGAGATCATAGTGGCTGTGGCTGAAGGAGTGGGCATGAGGAAACAGAGACAGGAAAGATCATCTGGAGGTGAACTGACTGAACTGGTGATCGCAGATGAAGAGTCAAAGAGAAAGAGGGTCAAAAAAAGCCCAGAAGGTTCAAGCCTGAGCATCCAAGGGTACCCGATTATAAATTCCATTGTTTTCTTATTCTCTTTCGTATCAGAAGCTTTCAACTTTCTATCACACAATGCTTGTATTGAAATTTAACAACAAAAATAAAACATACTATAAAAATGATGAGTAGCATCTTAAAAAGAAACCCAGACTCAATGATCGAAGATCATTTAAATACCTCAGAAAGGAGGAAGTCAGATGAAGGATCGGCAGACCCAGTGATGATTGTTACATTTTTAAAACTCCATTCATGGTGGAAAGGAATTAAGAGAACGAATGTCTTCTTCTCTATATATACCAAGGAAGATGTTAGAGAGATTGTTACTCCAGATGATCTTAGGAACATATATGTTGGAGGAAACAGCCGGATATCAGGAGAGCGCAGATGTTCTAAGGTACCCAGCCAAGTAGATGCAGATAATTCACAGATCCAAGCCCACTGTCAGCAGGGGTTCCAGGAGCTCAGGGCAACAGTGAATAACTCTCAGCCCAGAGGAAAAGTCAGGATTATTCAGGAGACCCAAGGAGTTGCTGCAGACTCTTAAGGAGGACGTGGCCTGGTGAAAGCTGGGGTTTAGGAACAGTAGCTGACGAGGGCCCTGACAAAATCCCTCACACACAGAGGACCAGCCCCACGGATACTGACAAAATAAAATTCTAGACCCGGATCAGACCGTGGTTAAGATGTGGGGGGTGAAGAAGGAGGAAGGATTTATCTGCTCTTTTTGTTTGCAAAGAGTCTCTTTCATCCGAGACCCTCTTCAATCCATTCCTAAACCCAAAGCAAACATGGATTTTCTCTGATTAACTTGCTCTGCATTCCACCTTTCCTGGAAAAGACCGAAGTGCAAAAGCCTGCTAAAACCTGCCTTTCATGGTCCTCTGTGAGTGCATTAAGGAGCTGAAAGGAAAGCAAGATGTTTTCTGATCCTTTTATTTTTTCTACTAAAAATAATACCAGATAATATCATCTTTGAAATCATCTCCTGTATTTGGCAAAATTATTGGAAAGATATTTTGTAAAAGATACAAAATTATCTTGGACTACTTTTTGACGATGGGACCAAACTACGCATGTGCAGTGCCTTCTCGGTGCTCCCTTGGCCCTGGTGGAGCTCTGTGTCCACCAGTCCACCCTTCTGGATTTGTTCTGTCCCTCTACATCCCAGGGCTGCTCTCAGCCTGTAGACACTTTTCTGAAAGACAGCCAGCATCTATGGATTCGTCTCCCGTGCTCTCTTAGGCCGTGGGTCTTTCCTACAGTGATAATTTGGCCAGTGGTTCTCAACCTTGGCCACACATTAGAATCACTTGGGAGCCAATGGTCTGGTGAGGAGCCTTGGGTATGAGGATTATTAAAAGCACCCTAAGTGACTCTAACGTGTAGCCCAAATCAAGACTACCTCCTCTAAGAAGAAGATGTATAGAGACTGCCCATTGATGTAAGCTCTTAACTCCAAATTTACAAAATACCCCTTGAAAAAGGCTGGGCTGTTTGTATTCAGCTCCTGGAGTTGGGAGTCCCTGCTCTGGTGCCGGTTGCCAGGGAACAGAGAGCAGGCAGATGAAAAGTAGCTCTGTGTCAAATTTGTATTGATCTGAGCATAGGCGAAGGTAAGAGCCTGGTCCTCCGCACCCACATCTGATTCTTTCTGCTCTTTTCCCCTATTGCAAGCAGACATCACACTATTGACTAAAACTCCTATGTTCCTTTCGTGGGAAGAGAGAGTGTCCGGGTAAGCCTTCAGCATCCCAATATGGAGTAAAGGTTTTCTGTTAAAGAAATTTCAGGCAATGCAGGCAGGTGCAAAAATACTATGGAAGTTGGGGGCCTTCTCTTGTGCTCTGTGCAATTAAGCCTAGACTAGAAGCAGATAAATCTGCCTTGCTTCTTTTAATAAAGCTTCTCAGCTTTCTGTGTGCATAAGAATCACCAGTCCAAGAAGTCTGTTAAAATGCAGATTCCTGGGCCCCACCTGGGATTTTTATTACCTTGAGATGGTTGCAGGCCCAGCAATCTGAATTTTTGTTTTTAATTCAATTTTTTTTATTTTTTTTTAATGTTTATTTATTTTTGAGACAGAGAGAGACAGAGCATGAACGGGGGGAGGGTCAGAGAGAGAGGGAGACACAGAACCTGAAACAGGCTCCAGGCTCTGAGCGGTCAGCACACAGCCCGACGCGGGGCTCGAACTCATGGACCGCGAGATCACGACCTGAGCTGAAGTCGGACGCTTAACCGACTGAGCCACCCAGGCGCCCCTCAATTTTTTTTTTTTTTTTTAAGCAGGCGCATTATTTTGCCTTGTACTAAACTTAGTGGTGATTAAAATGCTCTCTTCTGACACTTGGATACAGCTGGCTCTACGGAAGCATTTGTTGGGACTAAAGGCACCCTAAGAACCCAAAATAATTCATCTTTTTGCAAAGGTATTCCTGCAGGTTAGAGATCAAAATGCCACTCCGGTCAGGGCACGTAATGCCTGGTTTTATGCAGAACTGTGGTTAGATGATTCCCACTCGTTGGTACCAATCAGCCACGCCAGGTTGGGAGCGTTCTCCCTGCAACCATCCATCACCTCCCCCCCAGAAAAAAACACTAACAAAACAAGAACAACAACAAAAACACCCCACAACCAAACCCATTTCTGGAGCACCTTCTGGCCTGGAGGAAATCAACCCAGGTGGTAAAGCCCTCCCACCCCCACTTCCCTCTAGCAGAGGGCACTGATTTTGAGTTTTGTTCCTGGTCCAAACCAGTCCCCAGGGTCTTCTGCAAGAAGAGCCATTACAATGGACCAAAACTTCCTATGCGGGCAGGCACCTTACATCCATTGTCTATTATCTTCACAGCAACCCTGCAAGGTAGATATCTTCATTTAACAGGTGCTAGCATTTAGAAACATTGTTTTAGAGTGATCTGGGTTTGAACCTGAGATGGACTCTTTCCTGCCCCTCCGCCCCCAGGCATCCAGGACTTGTCAACAGCTCTTGCTGGTGCTGGGCTCAGGTCTGGTCTGGTCTTCTCTCTCCACTCCCTCAAGCACACGGGCTGGGGGGGTGGGGGTGGGGGTCCTGACATTTTATTGCTCCCTGTCACACCCACCCACATCAGAGTTTCAGCTAATTAAAAGCCCTTTCAGTTTGCAGGAGGAGAAAATGTGCAGATAAAGACTGGCTAGCTAAGCAAACAAAGTCTAAGGATCCTACTCACATGTGAAAATGTTCGAGATATAAGTGAAAAATGCAGATTACAAAATGTCAAGTATCATCTTAATTATGTAAAATCTATACATACTATACACGTGTAGTAAAACATTAGAAGGCTTTTAATTTTTTAATGTTTATCTTTGGGAGAGAGAGAGACAGGAGAGAGAGACAGAGCTCGAGTAGGGGAGGGGCAAAGAGAGAGGGAGACACAGAATCCGAAATAGGCTCCAGCCTCTGAGCTGTCAGCACAGAGTCCGATGGGGGAGGGGGGGGCTCGAACCCACAAACCATGAGATCATGACCTGAGCCGAAGTTGGACAAAGTAGGACGCTTAACCTATTGAGCCACCCGGGCGCCCCTAGAAGGCTATTTAATTAAATGTTAATAGTGGGGGTTGGAAGTAAGAGTGACATTTTAAGTTTTATTTGCAAATTTTGATACAATGAACATGTTACATGTGGCCACCCTTATAGTGACATACAAAAATAGTTTCACGGCCCGAAAAATCCCATTCCATCTATTCATGCTTCCCTTCCTCCTCCTGAAATCACAACCACTGATCATTTTACTGTTTTCATAGTTTTGCTTTTCCCAGAGTCTAGTTGGAATCATACAGTATGTAGCCTTTTCAGGCTTTCAGGATTGTTTCACTTAGCATAGATTACATTTTTTATCAGAAATAAAGTTATAAAATTAAAAACTGTACAACCTATGTGACCAGTCACTATTTACCTGTGACTCCAAAGAAAAAAAGTCACATCATTCTTTGCCGTTCAAATTACAGTACCCTATTCCCGCCCCTGGCATTCTGGGACTCCCAGGGCTGCATACACATCCCACACTGCTCCATACTGGCTCTTGCTGGTCTCCAGATCCATGAGTCCCTCTTCTTGGAGTCATTTTCCCCCCACTGTGGAGCAGACAGCATCCTCCAGGCACCATGTGAATTTCTCAGGCTCTTGCACCTTTGGCCACAGACCCTTTCCTCATTCCCCCACAATCCTAACAGACTTAGTCATACATACTTAAGACTTTGCTGAAATTTGGGGAATGGAAGGAAGCACAACACAGAGAACGATTTGTATTTGCTCCTAGACAAGGTTTCGTTCAGCCTCCTGGATCCTTCTTCAGGTCTTCCGTGCTTTGCTCCCAGCCATAGACTATTTCAAGGGCCAGCTCACCTCTGCACTATAAAAATCCCTGGAGAGGTCAACCTGTAGAGGGACCAACAACCAGGAGGCCCCAGAAGACAGGAAACATCCAGTAGCAAAGCCCAAGGCCTATATACCATATCCTCATTTTCCTCACTTCCTGGCTTAGAGTCTTCGCAGGCTGAGTAGCAGCAAGGACAGCCAGGGACAGGGATATAGTCATGTCCCAACGTCACCGAATGGTCCTGGCCATGTGGCTCTGTGCCAAGCAGATCCAGTCCCTTTTTACGTTGTTGCAAATGTGAGGGGCGTGTCTGTCCTGCACACCCCCCCCACCCCCCCCCCCCCCCCCCCCCCCCCCCCCCCCCGTCATTGATACTCTGCTTTAGCAAACTATGGCTCAGGAAGAAAGCACGTGACTATAAAATAAATAAAAATACACAGGCATGGGGTAGTCTAAATCCACACAGAGAAAAGTCCAGAGTCTCACAGAGGAGGGACAGTCTAGTAAAACCCACACCCAAATTAAGTTATTGAAGTGACCACTCAATTTATTTGTCTGAAACTTCACCCTTGAATGCTTGAGAACTTTTCCAAGCATCTATTTGCTTAACTTAGGCACAACTAAAAGGCTCACAGCAAGGGGCGGGGGGGGGGGGGGGGGGGGGGGGGGGAATATGTTCAGAGGGTGGTCTCCTGGCCAGTAAAGTCAGCACCAAGGAAATTGTTAGCAATGCAAATTAGCCGACCCACTACAGACCTACCCAATCAGAAGCTCTGGGGGTGGGTTCACCATTTTCAGAGCCCGTCAGGTGATTCAGGTGCAGTTTACAGTGGGAACCACTGGTCTATCAGATTCTAAAGTAAACCACTTCCTTGAAGGCAAAAAAACCCTGCTGCTTACTTTCAAACAGTGATTTTTTTTCCAACTCAGTACATTGTGGGATCTAAATCCTCTGAGGTCCAGGCTCAGCCCGGGTCACACTACTTCAGAGTATTGTTAAATAACTAAGGTTGTTGACATTAATTCAAAAGCTTGAAGAAAATTTTTTAAATCGGTGACAAAGGAAAGAATGTATAATTTGATTTGGTTTATAGCGAAATAATAATTGTAATTATTTATATAATGTATTCACCACTGTAAAATGTTGAAATAGCATGCTACTTAAAAAATACGTTATTGGGTGCCTGAGTGGCTCAGTCAGTTGAACATCCAACTTCAACTCAGGTCACGAGCTCTGCGTTGGTGAATTCAAGCCCTGCATTGGGGCCCCCTTCAGATCCTCTGTCCCCCTCTCTCTGCCCCTCCCCTGCTCCCTCTGTCTCTCTCAAAATAAGTACACTTAAAAAATACACTATTGACATCTTTTAAAAAATATATTAGATGAGCTTTGTTCTTCGTTCATTTTATTTTGTTACCTGTACGTGGCTGTCTCTTCATAATTTAAAGAGTAGAACATTGTGCTCCTATTATCCTTCCGCCATCCATGGAAAGATATTTCTGAAAGGGCTAATCAAAGAGAAGTTTTTTTTTTTTTTTTCCTATTTTCACCTACACGCGACTTCTCACAGTGAGACCGCTGGTATTTAAATCTGGGAACAGTCCGGCTGCACATGCCTTTGCATGTGCTTTATGTTGTAGTAGAGGGGGGAAAAAGGGGCTCCAAAGACGGTACCAGAGAGCAAGAAAGCTGTGCATCAGGCAGCATATGAATAGTTGATAAAAGGAGCTGAGAGCATCCCCAGGTCTTCTTGGTTTGACGGACACTGTTTTTCCAGATAACAGACACTTGGCTGCTGAAACAGCAGTCTGTGAGCCTCAAGTGTTGTGTGAACGAGAGGCAGAGGGAGGGGAAAAGTTTTGAACATAAGAAGCATAATTTATGAAGCAACTGATTATTTTAATAATCTATAATGAGGGGTGCCTGGGTGGCTCAGTCGGTTAAGCGGCCAACTTCGGCTCAGGTCATGATCTCGCAGTCCGTGAGTTCGAGCCCCGCGTCGGGCTCTGCACTGACGGCTCAGAGCCTGGAGCCTGTTTCGGATTCTGTGTCTCCCTCTCTCTGACCCTCCCCTGTTCATGCTCTGTCTCTCTCTGTCTCAAAAAAAATAAACGTTAAAAAAAAAAATCTATAATGAAAATAATTTAAGAAAGGCCGAGAAGTATCAAATACCAACTTGAGCAAATGACAGAATTACATGAAACTCTTTTGCAACAATTTACGCCTGTTTGTCTACACCTGCAGCAAAGTTGCTTCTACAAATCAGCCCCTGGCTCCCTCTTTGTGTCTCGCTGCTGACAAATTTCAGACAGCATCCTTCACTCTGGCTCATCTTGTCCTTAAACCTGGTTAAGGTTTAATTTAGTCTAAAGGCATTCCGTTCAGTTACATCAGCTTACAGCGGCAGATGCCCTCTGCTCTGCGCTGGAAATGATTACATTGCTTCCCAATCAAACCATTCCAGCTTCGCTCTCTGTGTCTCTTTCTCTTGTGCCCGGGCATCTTATCTCCCATTTTCCCTCATTCCTCTGTCTCAGAGATTCCCTATAGTTCTGCAGGAAAAGGAGATGGGGCGGGGGGAGTGGTAGGCACAGGTTATATGTGAACAAACTCTAGAATCCCGAGGAGTTCCGAAGCAGCTCAAAGGTCGAGCTTTAGGGACCCTCTGTGTATCTCGGTTGGGCAGGTGGTCCTCCTTCACCCTCATCCATTCTCGTCTCCCTGCTGCTGAGCCTGGTGCTCTGCTGAGTTCTCATATGAGTAGAATCCGTGAGCACAGCCTCCCTAACTGGGGATAGAAAACGCGATCTCATTTCCCTTGTTACCCAGATTACTGCTTGGCTCCCGCCCCTCCCCACATCCCAACATGGGTCCCTCCGTGGGTCCCCCAGTTCTGAAGACAGTTCCCCAAGAAGTAGCCTAAAGGATGTCCTAGAAGAAGTTTCTCTTCTGCTACTCCACCTTCCAGCCGTGTTCCCTGTGCACTCAGCTCTTCACGCCATGGAACACACCCTTGCCCACAGCCCAGAGGCTGCAACAGGATAAACAGGATACCGCTGAACATTCAGGGGCAATGGAGAGGAATTGTCTTGGTGCAAATGCCTAGTGATGGTGCCCGGCATGGCTCTTCTCAGAGCTGGAGCCCAGACCCAGCCTCAGGTTCCAGCCAACACTCCACCCTTGTATCCATCCCTCCCCTCCTCTCCACCACTTCAGTGGTTGTTCTTCAGTATTAGTTCCTAACAATCATTAGACGGAGAAGGGGAGAGAACTCCCTAAGATCCCCAGGAGGAGTTCCCATTCCTTGTTTGAGAACTTTCCTTTTCCCAAAATAGTTGAGGGTAAGAGGGTCCATCCCTACCCTGTAAATCTCACCCCACTCCTTAGTGCCCAAGGGCCCCTCAGTAAACAACTACAGCAGAACAGCAACCTAGATGGGTTAGTTAGCCTTAAATTAACACTTAGTTGCAGACGCCAACAGGCTGGCCAGGCAGAGGCCCCCACCCCCACCCCCCACCCCAAGCCTCCTCCCTGCTCTAAACTCCTCCACCCACACTGAAGAGCTTTGCAACATGTGCGTCCTAAATCCGTGCTGAGCCAGAGATTATTTCCCCAGATTCCCCCCCCCCCCCCCAGTCAACAGGGTTTTGGAGGCCTCTGCCAAGCTGAATTGTGCACCACTGTTCATATTACCTAACGCAAGGCCTAGCTCTGAGAGCAAGAGAAGTGTGCATGCAGGTTTGCGGGAAATAGGTTTCTCCAAGAGCGATGGCTGTGGACAAGATTTACGTTTTGATAACTACAGGGCCCGATCAAATGGTTTCCTCAGAACAAAGGAAAGGCTTGCCTGAAGGGTAAATTCGGCTATCCTACTCTTTCAGGGCAGAACCGTGTGAAATTATACATACATAATTTACATTTACATATAAATAGAAATAATAAATATATTTTATATATTTATACACACCATTATTTACATATACACTATAATATGTAAATGTGTATTATACACAATATGTGAACATATTTATTAGATATATTTACATGTAAATATAAATATATATAAGTAACATATTTACATATATATTTTTTTAAGTCAGAGAGTTATTATGAAGGAAAAAACCATGGCCCAAGATTCCAACTTTTAACATTTTCCTCTATTTATGTATATAAAAACAGATAATAAAATGATAGATGCACAGGCTATGAACATTCAACTAATATAGAAAAATCTTCATTGTAAAGTGAAAGTCTCCTTTTTATAAAGCAGAAGCCCTCATCCCCAGTCAAGTCTCCAGCCCTCGCTCTGCCATTGGTACGAGGGCACCCAGCTATGAGGACAAGTAGAGACTGAAATCTGTCTTTCGCTATTTGCCAAGCTGTGTGCCTGGCCACTGAGCAATGTCCACTCAGAAAAAAAGGTACCTTTTCCTAATTTGTATGAGGACGCTGTATTGACTTTGAAAACATTCTTTGAATAATTCCTGTATATCTTTCTAAAAAATTATGCACCTACCAGCACATATGAATGTATGTGTCCTTTGCAATCCCACAAAAAAACACAATACACATTATTCTGAACTTCCCTTCCTTTCTTCCTTTTTTCTTTTTCTCCTTCATCGTATTTGTGTAACTTAATAGGTATTGGGGATTTTCATGTATCAGCAATACTGATGTGTGCTTCTTTTTTTTTTTTTTTTCTTTTTTTCAAGGGTCTGTGGTATTCCATTGTATGGCTTTATCAAAGTTTATTTAACTAGTTCCCTTTTAATGATTGATGGGCATTTAGGTTGTTTCCAGGTTTTATTTAGTGGGGAGGCAGGAAGGATTAGGGTTATTACACAAATAACATAGTACATAGTGGTATAGTTTTATGACCATGTTCAGGATGGCAAATCCCTAGCAGTAGAATTTCTGGGTCAAAAGGCATGGAGTTTTTAAAATTTAACAGATATTAATCATCACAAATTGCATTCCCAAGAATATCCATATTTTGGTGCACCTGCCACCCCGCCCCAGGGTATTATCACATTAAGTTTTGCCAATTTGATAAGCAGAACATATCTCGTTGTTTAGATGCAAATTCCTTAAAAAATAAGTCATGTTATCTGTTAGCCACTCGTCCTTTTCTGTTAGCTGTATGTTCACATGTTTTGCCCATTTCCTATTGAATTATTCATCTTTTTTTACTGAGTCATAAGATTTCTTTGTAAATCATAACACATAGTCCTTATTGTTCTTGTGTTGCAAATATTTCTTCCAGCACGTCATTCATCTCCTGATCTTGTGCATATTCCTTTTGTTCTACAGAATTTCCAAATGTGTAGGCAGTCAGATTCATTAATCATTTTCCTTATGGCTTCTGTGTAGGTACAACTTTCTAGTGACAGTTTTTCCAGATTCAACCTAGTAAAGTTAACCAAGAACTCTTGGGCCTGATTTCAGCCCACCTGTCCTTCAAGGTAACCCCATCCTGGCAATGCAAATGCTCTAAGGACAATAAGTGATGAACAATGAGGTTTTTCAGAGGGCTTTTGCCTCCCGTGTCTCCTAAAAATGAATAGATCTGGAAACCAGAATTTCTCTTCAGAGCCCAGACATTCAGGGGACAGGGACACGGCCCAATGACCACGTTCCTTACATTATCAGTCACGCTTTGCTTTACTCAAGTAGCAGATGGTCGATTAAATATGATACGATTCTCACTGGGGGCTTATTGTAGGGTTTTTTCTTTTTGTATTCCCTTTTGACTTAAAAAAAAATCAACCTATTATTAATATTTTATGTTTGATTTTATTTCTTGCAGGCAACTTCAAAAGATGGTCCATGACATCAAGAACAATGAAGGTGGAATAATGAACAAGATCAAAAAGTAAGTTAAACTCCATAGCACTGTATAAGCACTCATTTACATAATTAACACATCATCCCAGCCTGTGCTAAGTGGAAGAAGACAAAGTTCTCCGTTACCTGAGTGAGGAGTTGCAACCTTTTTAGCATGTAACCCTTTCTAACTCGTGGCCAGAGTCCATGGTGGCCAGATCTATGTTCAGGAAACATGGCAAATGAACAGGGTGATGCTCAGGGCCCTTTGCTTTCCCCTCTCATTGCAGTAAAAGTGAGCTATGCCACTTAAGATGGCAAATGTCAACAAAGACCTTTATAGAAACAGGAAAATCAGCTTCTGTAACTGTGTAGTTAAGGGCCACTAGGACATGGTTGGAGACATCCAAAAGAGAAGTTACAAGCACACAGCCCTAGCATCTTTAGGATGCCATACCTGTTTTCCATATTTCAATTTTTGTTTTTTCAGTTATAGCCTTAAAATGGAGTTAAAAAAAATTTTTTTTATCTTTATTTTTGAGACAGAGAGAGACAGAGCATGAGCAGGGAAGGGGCAGAGAGAGAGAGACACACACACAGAATCGGAAGCAGGCTCCAGGCTCTGAGCTGTCAGCACTGAGCCCGTCGTGGGGCTCCAACTTGTCAACTGTGAGATCATTACCTGAGCCAAAGTTGGAGGCTCAAATGATTGAGCCACTCAGGCACCCCTTTAAAAAAATTTTTTTTAACGTTTATTTATTTTTGAGAAAGAGAGAGAACATGAGCAGGGGAGGGGTAGAGAGAGAAGGAGACAGAGAATCCCAAGCAGACTCCGTACTGTCAGTGCAAAGCCCGATGTGGGCCTTGAACCCACGAACTGTGAGATCATGACCTGACCAAAGTCAGATGCTCAGCTGACTGAGCCACCCAGGCACCCCAAAATAGTGTTTGCAGTTGGCATTTGGAGAAGGAAACTAGAATTCCAAATCTTCCTGCACATCAGAAACTCTTAAGTTTTTTTAAAAAAAGAAAATAAAAATTGTACATATCTATATTTGTCACTCAAAATCTAAGTTAAGAGGAAAGGGGAGATGGTATTCCACTAAGTTTTTGTTTAAGTTCTTTTTTTCAGAAAATGAAAGCAGTAGTCATTCACCAGAAGAGAAAAAAAATCAAAGAATTCAGAATTGCATAAAGTCAAAATCTCCTCCTTCCCCATGCCCCACATCAACCCACTCCAGGGCAATGGACATTGTCATGAGTGAGTCTGGTATAAATATCTACATGTATGTATTTTCACACGCACATACGTATATTGACATAGATGTAGCACTTACCTATGCATACATACGTTTTCATCATGAATGGTGCTGTTCTCCATAAAGCATTCTACCAACCTGACTTTGCTTAGTGGTTTTACTTAATGTTATATCATGGATATCTTTGTTTGTTAGTATGTAAAAATAAACCATATTCCTTTTTGAATAGCTGATTAATAGTCTGCTATAAATCCATTATCATTCATTTAACCAGCTATGTATTGGTGGACACTTTTTATTTTTTTAAGTTTTATTTATTTATTTTGTGAGAGAGAGAGTGTGTGCACACACGTGAGCAGGGGAGGGGCAGAGAGAGAAGGACAGAGAGAATCCCACGGGGCTCAATCTCACAAACTGAGATCATGACCTGAGCCAAGATCAAGAGTCAGAGGCTTAACTGACTGAGCCACCCAGGCGCCCCTGGTGGACACTTTTTAAAGAGAGGGAGATGTGGCAGTTTAAACAGGCATATTCTTGGAGGGCAATTTGATAAGATCAATCAAAATTTTGTGGCCATTTCTTTCAGTTTAACTGCCATAAATAACATTTCAATAAATAGTTTTTGTAGACTTTGAGTATAGCAGAAAGCTAAATTCCTGAAATGAAATTTCTAGATCGAAGAAGTTATGCCCTTGACATTTTTGTTGATATTACCAAATTGTTTTCCAAAAATTTTGTACCACTAATAGTGTATAAAAGTTCATTGACCTATACCTTCAGAACAGAGTATGTTCAGGGGCATCTGGATGGCTCAGTTGGTTAAATGACCAACTCTTGATTTCAGCTTCACAGGTCATGATCTTGTGGTTCCTGTGTCCCAGCCCCACACTGGGCTCTGTGCTGACAGTGCGGAGCCTGCTTGGGATTCTCTGCCTCCCTCTCTCCCTGCCCCTCCCCTGTTTGCACTCTCTCTCTCAAAATAAATAAATAAACATTAAATATATATGTATAGATTATATATAATATAAATATATGATATATATTATATATATATATATATAAAGAACAGAATATCTTCATTCTTTGGTCTTTGCTAAACTCGAAAGAAATCATGTTTTATGGTGTTTTTAGACTATAAAATGTAAATGAGTCTCAATATGTATAAGTGATTATCATAAAATCGTTAAAACGGTCTGCTTGTGGGGAACTGGTCATCTCCTAGAGGAGGAGACTTTGTCTCCATGTTCTGTCCTGTGGCAGGGAGGGGCATGTGATTATTTTCATTTAATCCTTCTGACACATACAGAATCTCACTGAAATGAGAGAAGCCTGCGAGTCATTGTTTTAATCACTAGCAATTCTAGATTAATTATCCCACAGTTGCTAGTTTTATAACACACGACTTTTCTTAATAATATGGAGCCTCTGTATAAAATGTCTCTCTATTCCATGGTCGGTCATACTTACACAGTAGCCACGGAGCTCACATATTTTCAGACAGTTTCTACTTTTTTTATGCCCATTGTTCCCAAAATGCACTTGTACTTGACAAATGTTTCCTCTCAGCTTGGGAAATCTGGCTGCCATAGTCATTACCCTGGGTGAAGTCAGGGGCCCTTTGGTTCTAAGGGACCTGCAGTTAGGCTCTTACTCGTTGCCAGGCGACAGGTGCTACCTTGAAAGGAGGAAGCACGGTTGAACACGCTGGTTTCCTAACACAAGACCGTGACAGAGTTGTCACTGGTTCATGGCCAAATGAGAAAATACGGACCTTGAAGCGTTGGGGGTTGGCATGCAGCTGCCAGCTGCTGAGTGAGGCCCAAACCACAGCTCTTCTTCCTGGTCGGTGTTCAGTGACCAACAGCCCTTTCCTGAGTCTGTCCTTTATTCGGAGATGATAACCTTCATACACTTGGGGACATTAAAATGCCCTTTCTTTTCTTTAATGAAATGATGGCAATAATGGGGAATGGTTGGTTTTCAAAATTTTTCTCTTTCAGGAATAGACCTGGTACCATTCCTTGTTTGTTTTTGAGGGTTTTTTCCCCCTATAACACCGTGGATCATCTCTGTCTCTGGACCTCGTCATACATCTAATGATAATATCTTCCCAGCACACCCTGTCTTGCTATGAGAATTGAATGAAATAATTGATCTGAGAACCTTGGGGCAAACAAAAAGCAGAATTTCTATGCAAATATAAAAATTGTTATTTTTGAAACATTACAATTCTGGTTTATCAGGCTTATTTTTTGTAATCAAACATGAATTTCTGTGCTGCTTTTTTCCCCCCAAGGAATGAAATATGTTTTGCATGTAATGGTTGCCTTATATCCTGCCTCTGTAAAAGGTTGTGATGTTTTAGTAAATAAAAGCTACTGGATATAGGTTCTATTTATATATTTTTAAACTTCTTTAAGCAAATCATTCTTAAATAAAATGGGCAACTATTAGTAAGAATAATAATTTACTAGAAATAGAATGGGAGGTGGTGTCAAAACTTATAAAAAGCCTAAAAATTGGGGTATATTTTTAAAATGTAATTTTAAGTTTCTTCTTGTAATGAGTAGGGAAGGATTGTGAATATTCAAACATTCTATATATGCCTAAAGTTACTAAAGTAGTTTTGAGAGTGCTTGAAACAGTTCAACTTCTAAGTAAGCTAAATATCACAATCCCCACCCGGGAACACTCACTGCTCTCTTATTTGGCTTTTTTTTTTTTTTAATAGTGCAAAAACAGTGTCAGTCCAACCTACAACCAAAGTGCTCATTATAACTAATATTTTTCTTGTTGTTTAAAGCATTGAGGTATTAATTTATTTCTTTTAAGTTTATTTTTGAGAGAGACAGAGACAGCATGAGTCGGGGACAGGCAGAGAGAGACAGAAAGAGAGAACCCCAAGCAAGGCTCTGCGTTGCCAGCACAGAGCCCCATGCGGGGCTCGAACTCACAAAACCGTGAGGTCGTGACCACAGTAGAAACCAAGAGTCAGACGCTTGACTAACTGAGCCACCCAGGCGTCCTGCATTGAGTTATTTATTAAAACAGAGTTCATCTTCTATTACCATCTTATCAACCAATTAACAATTTTCTTCCCTGAAGCTCTGAACTCAGGTGAATATTCCACCACCTGACTTCATCTTTGCCAAGTCACAGCCCCGTTGTACACTGGGGAGATGAGGGAGCTAGGAGACCTCTGATCAATGGCTTCACTACATTTATAATACATTTAGTCTTTCAATGTGATGGGTCCAAAAGAAGCCATTATTCTATTAGTTATCTGTCTGTTATCTCTGTATTTGCTTATATTATGGGCCTCACAACAGTTGTCCTACCCACTGACCGTTTGTCTAATGGTTGTTATCTATAGGCTGAAAGTCAAAGCACCTCCAAGTGTTCCTCAAAGGGACTATGCCTCAGGTAAGAGTATTTCTACAATACTTGGACTCTCGACTAATTTCATGTTCATATTTAATTCTTGAAAAGGGAACTATGTTCTACTCATTTGAAAATAAAAGGTGCCTATCCTAATGCCCAAATCTATTAAGCATTTGACTATAGTGGAGATGTAGTACTCCATCCATCCATCCATCCATCCACTCATCTACTTACCAGACATTTATTAAGTATTGTCCATGTGCCAGGTACATACAAGGTTTTAGGTGGAGATACAGTGCTAACCAAGAAAAATATAGTCTCCACACTCACAGAATTTATAGCAAAGAAGAGTATCCATTGATGATCTAAAAGCAATTAGGGTTCAGGGTGATGGGGAAGCACAAAGTTTTATGAAAGTCCTTACAGCAATGTCTAATCTAATCTGAGGTGGAGGTTGTGTAGGACCCAAGCTACCCAAGTCTGGTGACTGACCTGTTGGACCACTTTCCAGAACTCACTGGGTCACAGAGTGATACAAACATATATACATACATGCCCCGTCCTGACCTTTGAAATCTACCCGATCAAAAGTCAAGGGAGCTGCTTAGTGAACAAATGAGAACAAATTCATTCTTCTCTCCCAAGTTCTAAACAAGAAAAGAAAACAGACTACACCTGCTAAGTCACCCAAGTTGTGGTTGGTAAGTCATGGAATCATGGAGTGTCAGGTTTAAAAGGAGCCCCAGGGGTCCTACAGCCTGTATCCAATCCGGTGCTTACACCTGCTCCCCCCACCATGCGCCACAAGTGAGGTCCACTTTCTGTTTGGACGTTTCCGGTGGTGACCTCCCACACCTACCTGGGCCTGTCAAGGGCAGACAGCTCCGTCAGGACACAGATGCAATCCATTTCCTAGTGGCTCCTTAAGTGTGTCCTAATGGCCACACAGCACAAGTCTATAAACACCAAATAAAAGAGAAATAGAGTGGGTCTGTGCAACGTCAAGGATACAATTAGGAAATTAGGTCACTTGAAGGGTTTCTTCTCTGGACTCGGTAACTCCAGTTGCTTCCGCTGTTGCACACATTCTTTGACTCGTTCAACAAATATTACACAAGTGTGCCCCGCGTGGTGCTCACGCTACTAGACATGGAGTAGGGAACAAACTATAGCCCCTGACCTTAAGGTGCTTAATGACTAGTGGGGAGCAGATAATAGATAAGAAAGGCAATAGGCAGATACTGGCCTAAGGTCACACTGCTAGTGGATTGACGCTCCCTGGCCATTCCACAAACCCCTGAGCGGTCAGAACTGAACCAGGCCCCCCTCCCTGTACCCTTGGGCCCTAATTCCCAGGGGCTGTTGTAATCATTCTCCTCCCACCACTGATGTCATGCAGGGAGGAGATCTGAGCAACTGCAAAGAGGACAGACCTCGGGACAAAGGAAGGTAGTCAGACAGAGATTCTTGGGCAAATGCCCACCACAGAAGCACAGGGCCTCCCAACCCTCTGGCCACCAAAGATGGGAAATAGAACACTGCTCTGCCCTTGCCCTGCTGTCCTTACCGAAGCCAGCATTCACTCGATTTTTCGTCTCCCTGGCTACACTCTGACCGGTGGACCCCGCAAGGCTGACAGGGGGAGAGCGGCTTGCACCATCAGTCCTGCCTCGTGCAACTAAGAATAGAGGAATAAAACTTGGACTTGAAAGTCCTTTAAGGCTGGAAAGCCCTGAAAGACCACCCAACCTTAGCTTCTCACTTACGGATAACTGGAGCCCAGACAGGCCAACTGGCTGCCCAAGGCCCTTACAGACAGGCGATGGCTAAGCTGGGCCTAAGCCCTCCATGTCTGCACACCCACCCCGTTAACAGGGCTCTGGGAAGGGCTGAAGGGATATTCAGACAAAGGGACCTTCTGAGATGTTAGGTATTTAGTTGCAGATCACCTCTCCTAGCCAGCCCAGATCTGCTCTCCACATGGTCACATCCCTTTCTTCTCTTGGGGTACACCCAGTGGTCCTGGACTGTCCACCGGCTGCCTCCCCCACAGCTTCTGTAGTTCTGCTTTCTGTTCCTTCCCTGCGTCTGTCCCCACCACCACATCTAGTCCAGCCTCCTTCCCTCTTTCTTTCCTGCGTGCCACTGCGGTCTTCCCACTGGTTCCCTGCATCTCACCACCGGCTCTGCATGAGGAGAAGCTGGCAGGCCCGGTGGCCCAGCGCGTGGCCTCCAGTGCTGAATCAGGGCTACAACTGAGCATGTGTCAGAGCCACAGTTTGGAGAGCGTGTCTCTCAATGCTGGTCTCTGGTGCTGCTGCTGATCTGGAGCGGAAAGGCCCAAGTCACACCCTTGCCTTCACCCCTTCCCTCAAGCTCTTGCCACAGAGTCCTTCGCCGTCCTTCCCTTCCCATTCCCAAGACCCCTAGTCTGGTTCGACCTTCGTCTCTTTATGCCTGAGCTACTCAAACACCATCGTCATCAGCCTCCCTACCTCCAGCTTGTCACTGGGACCTACGGTGGCCTCTGTGGTTGGAGCGCCCCCTTGGCTGGCAACGAATCTGGTTTCGTTTTCTTCCCTGACTCTCCAGTGCAGCTCGTTCACTCCAGGCACCTCTGTGCCTTATGGATGCCCCTTCTAGCCACCAGCCAAGCCCTGCTTCTGGGGCTGACACACAGGCCCCAGCCTTAAGAGATGGAAGGAGGATGCCCTCTTTCATCTTCATCTGTCACTCAAGTCCTGCTCGTCCTTCAAGGCCCAGTTCAGTCCCACTGCCACCACACAGCCTCGTGCGAGCTCATGCAGCACCCTTCCTGGAGCTTTCCCAGCATCTGACCCTGATCCCAGGTGTAGGGACATTTGTCAGGAAAGTTTACACTGCCCTGGGTTGTCATCAGTGTGATACATGGTTGCCCTCCTAGACTCTAGGTCTATTCCCTCTGTGGCTCAGTGAGAAGATCTTGGACTTTGGGGTCCTTTAGCCCTGGGTTAGAATCCTGGCTGTGGCCCCTAAACACTGTGAACCTAGAACAGTTTAAAACTTCCCTGAGCCTCAGCTTCCTGCCTGGAGATGAGAGTGCCGACCTATCCTTCAGGTTATTATGATCATTAAAGTAGATTGATTGATAGTCACACACAGCTCCCGTTGAGCCCTTACTCCTATCAGGCACCCTTCTGGGCACTTTCCCTGGGCTATTTCATTCTCTCAAAGCCCCATAATATAGGCACTATTAGTCATGTCCGTTTCAGTGACGAGAAAACAGATATCCAGAGGTTAAGCAACTTGCCGGTCACACTGCTAGCAAATGGCAGAACTGGGATTTTGATCAAGGCAGCCTGACCTGAGAGCCCAAAGCTCAAAACCCCAGTGTGCAACACTGAGGTGGGGTCATCGTGGCGTTCTCACATGTCACGTAGTGCTGTGCCCACAGGCTTGTGGGGTGGGGCATGTGAATCACAAAGCCTGGGCCAGGCAAGGGGAGGAGTCCCTCCATTGTGTGGCGTGGGATTGTGACACCGTAAATGGAGCACCAGCCAGAAACACGACACAATAGAAAAGGCTTTCCCTAATAAGGAGGCTGAGCCAGCGTCTCAGCTTCCTGCCAGGAAGAAACCTGCCAGGTTCTTGCGTGCAACCTTACATCTCAAGTTAAACCACCCGGCCCGTATTACGCTTGAACTTACCCTCCTGAAAACATCACCCTCTATACCTGAGGCTCTCTGGGGTCCATTTCTAAATGGTAACCATACTGTGTGGTTGCCATTAGAGTGAAATAGAATTGGTATTGTTTTGGGGTGCCTGGGTGGTGCAGTCGGTTAAGCGTCCGACTTCAGCCAGGTCACGATCTCACGGTCCGGGAGTTCGAGCCCCGCGTCGGCCTCTGGGCTGATGGCTCAGAGCCTGGAGCCTGTTTCCGATTCTGTGTCTCCCTCTCTCTCTGCCCCTCCCCCGTTCACACTCTGTCTCTCTCTGTCCCAAAAATAAATAAACGTTGAAAAAAAAATTAAAAAAAAAAAAAGAATTGGTATTGTTTTGAGGGTTTACTAAGACATTATCAATACCCGAGAAAACAATAAGTAACATTAATACATCATTTACTGTAAGCCAGGCTTTGTGAAGCACTTCACATGTATTGTATTACTTGATTCTCATAAAAACATGAGGCAGGCACTATTCCTACCCTTGTTGCCCTGGCAAGAAATTGAGCTTTAAACAAAGTACCGGTCCACTGCCAAGCAGGTAGTAAAGAGCAGAGCCAGGATTTGAACCCAGGGAGCCTGGTTCTAAAACCACAACCAACCATATTAGGAGACTCACTGAGGTTCTGGACATCCCCTACTTTGGACCTAGCTCTTTGGACTCTCATGCTTTTCAGTCTGGGAAGTGGCGTGAGGGCTGTGATTTTATGAGTAAGAGATTGCAAGCTGCCTGTAGGATGGGTATAGTGGGCGGGGCACCATCAGGTAACCTCTCCCACATGATGATGCTCTTCTCTCTTTTCTGCCTCAGTGCCCCATGATACCTGCACCGGGCCATCCTGTTTCTCCTAGGCTTTATCTGAAGCCACAGTAGAGGGCCAGGCAGTTTACATGAGATTTTAGCTGCAGGAGCCAACACAGGTACCCCGGCCCCCAGTCTACCCCCCACATTCACCAGCCACGTGGCCTCAGACAGGTTTTGCAGACTCTCTTAGCCCCAGTTTCCTCGACTGCAAAAGTGAGATCATAAAGGCACCTACCACAAAGCACTATTCTGAGGATAATTGAGAAAGTACACTTATCCTAGCACTGAGCACACAGGAAGTGTTCAATAAATGCAATCTATTATTATCCTAATTTTCATTCATTCAACTCATTCATTGGTTCATACTTTTATTACTGCGCAGGATTACAAATGTCAAGGGTCATCCAGATACAAAGGCAAACTAAATAGGCCTTGCTTTTCGGTATAGAGAGACACGAGCAAATGAATCCCAGCATAGGGCAGAATGAAGTGCCTATGTCGTCAGCGTGCCAGCAGCATCTAAGAGGGAGGAGGAAGGAGTCCCTCCCAGAGGAAGGAGTAGTGGGTTATAACCTGAGGGACTGGGGAAGATTGGCAGAGGTATGACAGGGCTTTCCCAGGAACAGCGTCTGGGGGAACAGCGTGAACGGAGCGGAGAACCACCAAAAGTGCAGGCTGGGAGGAACATGCTTCCAGTATCAGTGAACGTGGAAGGCTGTGTGAGAGAAGTCCAGAGAGGGACAGGAGATGAAGGCATTTGATGTGTTGACACAGAGCCTTGACTTCACTCCATAGGGAGCTTCTGATGATTCTTGAGGAAAGGAGCAGGATAATTCAAACTGTATTTTAAGAAAATGACTAGAAACAGAATGAAGTATGTGTGGGAGAGGAAAGATAATGGGGACAGGGGAAGGAGTTAGCTCCTGCGAGTACTTTGAGCAGTGTCTGACCACAAAGTGGACCCTGGGTCCCTGAGAAAAGGTTCGGCAGGCACGGCTGATCAAGGCCGGGAAGTGTGATTTATAACATCAATTTATAAATGTTTCTATTTTAAAGGTCGAAACAAAAACATTGTGGCCCCTTAAGTGCTGATCTTCAATTATCCCCAAACTTAAGGTATTAGAAACCTATTCCCGCTCAGTGCCAGGTATTGGGAAGAGGACTTAGCCATCTATTCTTCTGGAGTTTCTTGGAAAACCCCAGTGGTTGCAGTATGCTCTAATTTGGTATACATGAGGCCAAATCATAATTTAATAGATTTTTTTTTCTGTTAATGTCAAAGTTTGACCCATTATTTGGCTCCTAGAAGAAAGCTCTGTCTTAGCGCCTATCACGTTTTTCCCATGAGAGGGCGCTGTTGCTGCCACAGTTTAAAATCCGGCCACTCTGATCTAAACACCTCCTTCAGGCCCCCATTTTTTTTTTCAATATATGAAATTTATTGTCAAATTGGTTTCCATACAACACCAGTGCTCATCCCAAAAGGTGCCCTCCTCAATACCCATCACCCACCCTCCCCTCCCTCCCACCCCCCATCAACCCTCAGTTTGTTCTCAGTTTTTAACAGTCTCTTATGCTTTGGCTGTCTCCCACTCTAACCTCTTTTTTTTTTTTTCCTTCCCCTCCCCCATGGGTTTCTGTTAAGTTTCTCAAGATCCACATAAGAGTGAAACCACATGGTATCTGTCTTTCTCTGTATGGCTTATTTCACTTAGCATCACACTCTCCAGTTCCATCCATGTTGCTACAAAAGGCCATATTTCATTCTCTCTCATTGCCACGTAGTATTCCATTGTGTATATAAACCACAATTTCTTTATCCATTCATCAGTTGATGGACACTTAGGCTCTTTCCACAATTTGGCTATTGTTGAGAGTGCTGCTATAAACATTGGGGTACAAGTGCCCCTATGCATCAGTACTCCTGTATCCCTTGGGTAAATTCCTAGCAGTGCTATTGCTGGGTCATAGGGTGGGTCTATTTTTAATTTTCTGAGGAACCTCCACACTGCTTTCCAGAGCGCAGGCCCCCATTTTTAATGTGCAATTCTTTTCCTTGTGCCTCTTTGGAGTCTACCCGGATCTGGAGTCAGTAGCCTGCCATAGCAGGGGCTAGAAATGGCAAGAAAAGTTTCTAGAGAGGCTCTGGGGGATTCAGGGACCATTCACTGGGCCCTCTAGCCATGACTGCTCAATGGGATGCCTCTATGGGATAGTCGCTGGAGCCACACTGCCCTCTGGACCTGTGCCTGGTTGATGTGTACACAGCTGAGTAAATTGTATTTAACCTCTAATGTCAGCGTATGTGATGGGATGGATGCTAAGCTTCTCATTCTCTAAATGTGTTTTGGAGTAAAGGGGGTCAAATATTCTCCTTGGCTGCCATAATTCAGATCAATTTTATTCTTCAAGATCCTCAGCTACTTGAGACCTGTTATATCCATTTTTACACTGCCTGCAGAGCCGAGGACAGGGCTTGAACCCTGGAGCTCAAAGACAGTGAGGCAGTGTGACATTGGAGTTCCGAGCATGCACTTGGAAGTCTACCTACAGGGTTCAACTCCTGGCTCTATTATTTACTATCTGACTTGGGCAAATGGCTTATTTTCTCTAGGCCTCAGTTTCCTCGTAAGGTTTTGAGGGAGCTAATTGAGTGCAAAACTCTGATGATATTGCTCAGCGTGTAGGAAAGCACCGGGTAAATGCTTTTCAATAAGAAAGTCAAAGTTAGAGCTACAGCAGAGAATCACAGAAGTGATCCCGTAGATCTTAAAACTGAGGCCCAGAGATGTTAACTGTCTTGCCTGCCCTCCAACTAGTTAAGAACAGAGCCTGCATGAGAGTTTTGGTCTATCTGACTCCCTGTCCAGTGCTCTTCCTACTATACCATCCATGTATCGATTCAAAGGAATCCTTAGAAGCAGCATGGTACGGATTGCAGGTGCCTCCCGGATCGTTCTAAAGTCCCAAAAGTGTTCCTTAACAAAAACGGACATGGTTCAGATGAACTGTTTCTCTGCTCGGTGGAACGTCCCTTTATGCTTTGAGAACTGATTTTTTCAAAAAAGAGGAGTCGAAAGTGGATGAACACGAGGTATGTGTAATAACCATTCAAGGCCAAGGAAACAGGACCAGGAAGCCCAGGGGCAAGGAAGGTGGGCGCAGGGAGCTTGGGGACAGGGTGGAGCTGAGATTGACGCTTGTGCTTTCTGCTTCCCACATGCCACTGCAGAGGACCTTGCTGACGAAGAGGAGCAGTGGTCAGATGACTTTGTAAGTATTTGCTCCTGGGATCAGAAGATCATCCTTTCCGCCAGGGTCCGTGGGAGGCCTTTTGAAGGGCTTGTTTCTGAATTACATGCTCATAGTCAGCTGCACATCCCAGCAGGGAGATGGCTGGGCTGGAAAGGCCACCTACAGACAAGGCAGCAAGAACCTCATGATGGCTGACTTGACCTAGTACCCCCATGTGCCAGGCTGAGTGCTTCATCGGCATTACCTCATGTGAGCCTCCCCACAGCCCTGTGTGCAGGCATTCTTATCCCTGTCTTCAGTGCTGGTATTCAGAGTACTAACCAGCACAGCCAAAACACATGTTAGAATGTTTTTTAAATATTTCCATATCAGTTGACAAATGCCTCTGCCCTGAATTCCTCAGTGTCCCATCGCTGTCTGGGCCTTATCCAGGAGCCAAACATCAAAAACCAACATCAAAGAGTGAATGCCTGGCGCATCAGGGGGCCTCTGGGACACTCTTTAGGGCGAAGTCGGGATCTGAGCCATGCTAGTTGTCAAACATTGTGAATATCAGCCCTGCTCATTCTATAGGTAAAGAAACCAAGGCATGGAGAGTTTAAGTAACTTGCAGTTCCAAAATTCCAACCCAAGCCCTCAGGTCTCAAAAGCTGGCTTTTAAACTCTAAGGTGCTTGCAGTGACCAAGAGGACAGTAGCAGATGCTGGGGGCCACAGACTGAGCAAGGGACCTGGCCGTGATGATACGGAAGGTGATGTGTCAGAATTAACTGTCAACCTCTCCAAGGTGGCTCTGTAGCCCACAGGGCCCCAGTGCTCACTGCTCTCTTGGGTGAAGCCTTGTAGGGACAAGACAGCCTAAAAACTTTTTTGTAACAATTATTCCTCATTTGTATCGAATTCATCCAGAATGTTAGCCTGCTCCACTCTACGTGTGTTTTATCTGGACAGGATCCAAGAGGGCCTCCACACAACCACACACCCCCTTTTACAGATAAGGAAACCAAGGCTAAGAGAATGAAAAGGACTTGCACACGGAAATTCAGTTACTCAGTGGCCAGTGTAATGAGAGCCCAGGACTTCAATCCAGTGCCCAGAACTGAGTCTGAGCCCAGCTCCATCCACACTGTGTACACCACCTGGAGTATATTCAACGTATTATGAGACAGGAGTATATCCCTTCTCAACTGCAGAGCGAAGATTTGTAAAAAAGAGGGGATGACGGGTTCTCTGCAGGTCAGCGGGGCGTGCAGTTCCTCCCGGCCCCGCAGCCGCTGGTCCTTCCGAAGCGCTGCAGCTGCGCCCCCTGCTGGCCGCACGGGCCCAGCCACGTCTGAAGCAAAGTTGAGAGCTGGTCCACAACCACAGGGAAATCAAGAAAATGGAGCTCGCAGGCTGGAGAAAAAGAGCACATGGTAGGGACTTAGAAAATACAAATAGAGTCAGCCTGGAGAGGAGAGCGTGACTTGTGTCCCAAAGCCAAACAACCAAAAAATTAAGATACCTGCTGTAATAAAGATTGAGTAAACATTCACTCCCAATTATTTTGACCTTATTGGATTCCCATTGTACACAGAATGAAATCCAGGCTTGTAGCCTCCAGGCCAGATGAAATCCAGCCCCTGCGGACCTGTCCGGCCTTCCTTGCACCACCCCCCCCAGCAGGGCCTTGTCCATTACGGCCCAGATGCACAGATCTGCCCTTAGTCTCACAGCAGGTCAAGGTCATGCCTGCTCGGCAATTTGACTCACGGACCTTGGGCAGGCGAAGGAAGAGGGAGGAGAGGAGAAACCAAAGGGCGTCCCCATTCTCCCTCATTTGCTCTGCTCCTTCTTGTCCTTCAGGCTTGGCTTAAACGTCTCCTTCTCAGGAAGGCCTTTCCTGCAGCCGAGGTAGAACCCCTCCTCCCATTGCTCTTGAGGTGGCAGCCCAGTCCTCATGGGCGTTACAGTCTGATGGGCAGCCCCGTGTCAGCGTTGGCCTGCCAAGAGCAGCTGAGGCAGAGGCGCCCCTCCTCAACCTCCTCTGCCTCTTCGGCCAGCCTGGTCCTCTCAGTCAGGCTGCTCTGCCCAAGGGGCTGTGAAGACCCCCGTGTCCTTCCCAGGAGGCACACTGCTCCCCAGCCTCCAAGTGATCAAGTCTAGGGAAGCCCGGTGCCTGCTCCGATGAAAACTGAGACAAAGTGGGCCGCCTGAACTGTCTCCCCCTCCCAGGCACAGGCGTCTGGGCGCCTACTGATTCTTTCACTTTCCAGATGGTTATGAAGCACCCGTTTCTCAGCGCGTTCACTGCTGTCTCCCTGGGATGCTGCAGCCACAGAGACGGGCCTTTTGGTTGCCCAGGATGAGGAGGGGCCCCGACGACTTCAGGCTGGCTAGATGAGACTTTCAGAGCCGGGTTCTTGCCTCGGGCTGCTTTTCTGCTCTCACTCCACCTTCCAGGCGGCCTGTTTGAGAACAGTCACTGCTTCTTCAGAGCACAGAACAGCCCCAAATTATTCAACTCCTCATGCCTCAGTTTCTCTCATATGATACTGGTAAAGGGTAACTGAGGTATGCAGTACATAGAAATGTTAAAATAATCGTTATCATTCCCATTATTCTATTCACCTTAATTTCATATTCACGGTCAGGAAGGATTATTGAGCCTCGCTGTCTGCTGTTACTGAAACAGGGGTCTGGGAAAATCCCCCTACAAGACTTCTCTTACCTCCCCGCTCCCTGTCCCTTCCTGACTCTTCTGCTTTAGGACAAGGACAAGGACCCTCCTTGAGCTCCTCCTTCCTTCTATTCTCTCCCAATTCTCCTCCACCACCTTGGGAAAAGTTCCCTTTTCAGCCGCCTTTCTCTCTCCCTCTCCTGCTATTCACCCTCTCCCTCTCCTGTCCTCTCCTCCATGTCCCTACAGACTCAGGAGGAAAGCGGTCCTCACTCACTCGCTCATCCATTCGCTGCAAACATGCTGCGCTCCTGTCCTGTGCTGGTCCCTGCCACAGGCCCCGAGGAGACAGCAATGAAGGAACCACTGTGTTTGTGTCACACTGTACCTGCGTCGGTGTTGTGCGATTGCAGGTGGAAGGAGACAGGCCGAAAGGCAGGTGCATCGTGCATTCATTGGAAGCTCATGTACGAATCACGCAGTGTGTCAGGCGGTGTGGACAGAAGACCTCTTAAGTCCTGGATCAGATATTTCCTGCACGGGAATATGCATATGGGTGTAGTATGCCTAAGCGATCTCTGAACGAAATGCACAAGAAACTAGGAACTGCACCTCTGGGGAGAAGAACTGAGAGCCTGGGAAGGAGACTTGACATCCTTTTGAACTATTGCTGTGCGAATGTATTTCCCATACATATTGAATATTCAATATTCGATCATTTCAGTGAAGACTTAACTAAAATTTATCTTTAAAACAAGAAAAACAAAAAGAAAGAGAATGGACTCCGGGTCAGGTCGAAGCCTAGCCCCTGCAGCTTATCAGCTCTATTAAAACACACACACACACACACATACACACACACACACACACACACACCTCATCTCCTCAAAGGTATCTGTATATTCTATGCAAACCTTTACCCTTTCATATTAATCTTTTTCCTCAACCGTCAGCATTCATGATAAACAAAACCTATTGGTTATTCTATTTTATTGCGTCCTTTTTCTGTCTTCTAAAAATGTATTTTATCTCCGACTGTTCTTCTTTGCAGACACACAGAGTTTCAGCCACCCTTCCTGTTAAATGGTCCACATGCTCCCCCAGGATAGTGGTTCAGGTGATAAATTCTGGAGGCAGAAAGGCCCGGCCTCAACCCCAGCTTTGCCTCTGATGGCTGCCCAACCTTGCTTAGCCAACCCTTCCAAGCCTCGCTCTCTGGTCCCTACGCTGGGGGAGCAGCTCCCGCCTCCTAACGCCAGAGCTGTCGCGATGGCTGAGCACAGACAGGGCACTGAGCATTCTGTGTGCATTTGCAGGACAGCGACTATGAACACCCGGACGAGCACTCGGACTCGGAGATGTACGTGCTCCCCGCGGAAGAGACTGGGGACGACAGTTACGAGCCGCCGCCCGCCGAGCAGGAGACGAGAACCGTTCACCCAGCCCTGCCCTTCACCAGGGGCGACTATATAGGTGAGGCAGCCCCCCCACCCCCGACCCTGGGCGCCCAGCCTGCCAGGCATGGGGGAGGGGGGTCGAGCCGGGCTGGCAGGACGCTGAGTGCCTCCCACCCTGGCCACCCCCACGTGGGTCATCTGCTCACTCACAAGCCAGGGAGCCCCAGATGGAACGCTTGCCTGGGGGAGGGGGATCGCTATCCCTTCCCAAGTTTCCAAGGGTAAAAACGGGTAAAAGACAAAAGGCGCATGCCCTGACGGTTGCCCCCGCCCCACCCCAGCCCAACTCCAGATAATCCCATGAGAAATCAGCCCTGAGGTTAGTACCTGCTTCTTTTGGGGTTTCCCGCACACAAGGTTCTGGTATTTCTTTTGAGACATCCGTGCAGAACGAGGATGATCTTCAGGGATCCCAGTATCTGCCAATGGCCCCGTTCCTTCATGCCCAGCCCTACGCAGGCAGCCCACACTCTGAGTCTAGACTGTGGGTTTTCAGCAGGGAGTGGAGGTGGGTGAGGAGCTCTAAGTGTGGAATCAGCGGTAGGTTAAATGGGCACAGCTCAGGTGTCACCTCCAGACCTGAGTGTGACTCTTAATGTCCCCCAGGAAGAAGCCTGGGTTGCAGGCGTCTAAGTTCAGCAGAGGCGTGGAGGGGAGTGTGTCTGTGATGATCACGGTGACGCCAGCATTTGTACAGAAAGCCCTTACGTGTAGAGGACTCTGTGTCCATTATCACTACCGTTAACTGCCTCCTCACGGGGCACTGAGCATGGACCCTTGCTTCATGCCACAACTCACCTGTTGAGCACCTACTGTGTGCCACAGCTACGTTGAGCCCGGAGTTTTCAACAGCAAGCAAGACAGACATACTCCCAGAGTGTTTGTAGCTCACAGCGTCGTGCTTCACAGTCGTGGCCTACTTCACCCTCTCGAGAAGCTTACGGAAGAGGCATCCATCCTCACTTTAAGAAGGAGGAAAGTGAGGTTCGGAGGAGTGAACCGCTTTGGGGAGTGGCAGAGCTGGGACGCACGCTGGGCTTCTCAGCCCCCAAAGCCCTGGCTCACCAGATTTGTGACCTTGTTCAAGCAACAGGACCCTGGGAAGGAAGGGGCTGCATCAGTCCCATTTTATAGGCCAGCAAACTGCAATTAAGGGGAGGGGGCGCAGTGGCTCATTCGCGGCCACGCTCTTCAAAGCCTGTCTTGTGTATTTTGCTACTTTTGATGGGCTTAGATCTTACATTAAGAAATCCCAGTAAACTCTAAGAGCTGCAAATAAAACTAGAAAACCTGACAGAGTTATGGGCACAGCAAAGTGGCTGACCCGGAGCCCCAGCCCGACCACAACACCCAGAGGGAGCCTTCCAAGGAGACATCCAATGTGAAGCGATCGGCACACCTTGGACAGGGCAGGAGCTGGCACCGGGGGGAGAGCAGGGGGTGGGCCTGGCGGCCGGGTGGTGGGGGCGGGGGGCAGCCTTCATGAAGTTAAGGGTCGGACAGAAGCCAGTGTGAGTGCCTGGGCTGCTCCCAGGATGGGGTTGTTATGCCCAGAATTCGTGATCCCCAAAGACCACTAGGGAACCGAGTCCGATGCAAAAGCAAAGAGCCTTTATGCGAGCTAGCTCGAGCTCAATCCCCTACCTGCACCGAAGCAGCAGTGAGATACCAGGGAAAGAAAGCGAGTTTCAAAAGGACAAAGGTTTTATAGGGTCTAGGGGCAGCCGATTGGCTGGGGAAGGGGCGTGGCCTCGGCCGATTGGCTGGGGAAGGGTCAGAGTCCTGTTAGGCCGGTGAGGGAGGGTTTACTCAAGGGGAGGAGGTGTGGTCAAGGTGAAGGACACAGAACAAGATGGAGTCGGCTGGCGTAGGCCCGCCCTTTCAGGGTCATGCCAGGTTCCTCCCGTGCTAAGCTTTCCCTACAGCGTATCAGTCTGCAACGTGCTCAGATTCCACTGAGCAGACTCCCTGTGGCCTCACGCCTCGGCCATGTCACGTCGCCATATTGGTCCTCTGGATTAGGCACCCACTCTGCCAGGCACTGCTCCCACAGCTTGCACTGCTTTCTTCCCAGTCCCTACAGTGGCCCTCTCGGGTGGATGTTATGATCCTCACTTTCCAAATGAGGAATGTGGGGGCGCCTGGGTGGCTCAGTCTTCTAAGCCTCTGACTCTTGATCTGGGCTCAGCTCATGATCTC
The DNA here is from genome assembly GCF_018350175.1 of Felis catus. Classification (NCBI taxonomy): domain Eukaryota; kingdom Metazoa; phylum Chordata; class Mammalia; order Carnivora; family Felidae; genus Felis; species Felis catus. The sequence goes on along the minus strand of NC_058378.1, from coordinate 55,433,734 downwards.
CAGGTTTGTGAGATCGAGTCCCACATCAGGCTCTGCACTGATGGCATGGAACCTGCTTGGGATTCTCTCCCCCTCTTTCTCTGCCCCCATTCTCAAAATAAATAAATAAAATGTTTAAAACAAAACAAAACAAATGAGGAATGTGAGTCCCAGAGAGGCTGGATGATGAATAACTAGCCCAAACAGAGCTCAGCCAGTGAGGGGCAGAGCAGAGGACCCAACTCAGGGCCATTTGGCTTTGGGGCTTGTGTTCCTTCCCTGACATATGCCGAGGACAGTTCCCGACAAGGGGTAACTCAGGGGCCCTCCATGATTGAAGGGAAATCATTGAGAGGAAGAATGTGTGCATTCACTCAGATGAGTAGCTGCAACCCTGAATCCACCTCAGAATAACCTGAGAGAGGGGCGCCTGGGTGGTTCAGTCAGTTAAGCGTCCGACTTCGACTCAGGTCACGATCTCCCACTTTGTGATTTGGAGCCCCACATTGGGGTCTATGCTGACAGCTCAGAGGCTGGAGCCTGCTTCGGATTCTGTGTCCCCCCGTCTCTGTGCCTCTCCTCCGTTCACTCTCTCTCTGTCTCTCGACAGAAAAAAAAAAATTGTTAAACAATAATAATAATAAAAAAAATAACCTGGGAGACTTGAAAGTATTAACACCAAGACCTTCCTCACAAGTTCTTCCCAGTATGTCTGGGGTGGGACCTGGGCCTTAACATTTTCTTAAAATTCCCCAGGTGGTTCTTCTATGTAAGGAGGATTGAGAGTCACTGCCCTTAAGGGTTCATAGAGCAAAGTGAACCTTCGAGGAGCACACCCCTCTCGGGCCTCCCTGCTGCCAAGGTCAGCCATCCACTCTGTCTGGCAAAGTGCAGGGCCATAGGCTCTTCTGAGTCCTGTAGCCGTCATTCTTGTGGGAGAGTGTAATGTAAGGAACAGGCAATTGAAAATTTTTGCCTAACATGTCATTTTACGCTTTTAAGGACTGCCTGGAATAATTGTTTGTGACTACATAGATGTGGATGGTTTTATACTTGGGTGCAGGGAATGGTCCAGAGCCCCCCTCTCATTTTGTTTTGTCATTGTTCCTTTCAAGACAATCGATCAAGCCAGAGGCAGTCTCCGCCCTTCAGCAAGACACTTCCAAGTAAGCCCAACTGGCCTTCGGCAAAGACAAGGCTGACCTCCACTCTGCCGGCCCTGACTTCTCTTCAGAAACCTCAAGTCCCACCCAAACCCAAAGACCTTGAGGATGAGGTAACCGAAATCTGTCCTGAAGGCTTCCCAGTCCGAGTGGAAGGCAGGATGCAGGGGGAGGGGGACCGGCCAGGACCGTCTGGCGTCTGACATGCCTTCCTCCTCCTCGCCCACCCCTCTAACTCCCCACCATTAATCCCAAAGGTTTTCTTCTCTAAAAAAGGCATGTATGGCCTTAGTTTAAGCACGTTCATTCCCAGAGCGTATGGGTGATACCAGCTCTGGATCTGTGCCCCTCTGATTAGCCTCTTCGGGGGTTTCCTGTGAATCTTCTCCTTCCTCCATAAATTTCTCTATCTTTACTCTCCTTTGCTTCTCTGCCCTGCCTCCTCTCCACTTCTCCACATTTCTCTTGCAAGGTGCACAGGAGCGCGGGAGGACAAATAACAGAGACCCTAGTCGTCAGGGACCCCACACAACGTGCACAGGAGCCCGCACCTCACTTCCCGCTGGCAGCCCTTGCCTCTCACCCCCTTTTCCCTCAGCTGCCGCTACCCAGGGACCCACCTTTGCAGATTGTCCAGGACTCGACTCTGGGTTTCACTCATCAATCTCCCCTCTGGCAGCACCCAGCTTTTTATACGTCTTATTCCCTATGGAATTGCTCCTATTTGAAAACTAACCGGTAAACTCATTCAGACTGTTGTAGGAATGACTGATAAGGCCTAATATGTTGTGGCTCCCAGAGGTCCGCGCATTGTAAATAAGGGCAAAGTGAAGCCCTCGAACCTTGCCATCAGAACAACCCTATACCAGAACCCAGAAACAAGATCACAATAAAGGCAACTTCTAACCATAATCTTACTGCAGCTTTTGAAGAAATGACTTGTTTCTAAATGCCTAGAGGTGATAAAACCTATAGTGTATAAATATGTTGTAAAAACACCTTCATTTCCACCTTGATATAATTTGTAGCCCAGCAGGGGAGGGAAAAGAGAAACTTTACTTTTTTTTTTTTATCTTTATTTTTCTTGAGAGAGAGACAGGGTGTAAGCAGGGGAGGAGCATAGAGAGAGGGAAACACAGAATCCGAAGCAGGCTCCAGGCTCTGAGCTGTCAGCACAGGGCCTGATGGGGGGGCTCGAACCCACAAACAGCAAGATCATGACCCGAGCCAAAGTCGGATGCTCAACCGACTGAGCCACCCAGGCGCCCCAAGGGAAACTCTTAAATAAAATAGTGGCAGCATTTAGGCCCAAATTCCTGCTTTGACCCGTATTAGCTGTGTGACTTTGGGCGAGCCAGATAACCTCTCTGAGCCTCGGTTTTTAATCTCTTCAGATTATTTTAAGGATTTAGTGTTAGAACAGCACTAACTACAGTGCCTCACCCATAGACGGATTCCCTGTGTCGTATGTTCCTTTCTAGCATATTCTAGATTCTTTACAAAATCCAATTTTCTAGTTTCTCCTGAAAACTGAAAGCCTGGGCAACACTGAGCCAGTCATGGCCTCAAAGCCGCTGAGCCTCATGGCAGTCCTCTGGCTCAGCTGTGAATCCCTGACCTTGTTTCCATTGGTCATAGTCCCCACCACTCGTACAAGGCATGAACATGCCCTTCCTCTGCACACGTCCCCATGTCTCCCTGCCTGCCTCTGGAAGCGTTTTACTTTATGACTTTACTCTAGGGACAGTTTAAGTTTAAGTCAGAAAGTCAGCTGACAGAGAGAGAAAGGAGGTTTGCCAGTCCTCTGTCTATCTGTCTGTCTGAGAGGTGATGCTGACCTTTTGGGGTGAGAAGAGGGAAGCCAAGCAGGGGACAGGATGCAGAGACCAGCTATTAGGGGCTCACTGTGAATTCTTTCAGCGCTTGGCAAATCTATATGAAGATATAAATTCAGACACAGAATACAAATGAATACTGTGTGTGTTATATAAGGCTCTCCATTTCTGTGAATAGCTGAGAGCGGACCCCCGTGGGGAGAGGCAGAGTTTTGCTAATAGTAGCCTTGTGGAGGTGGCTCAGGCAAGTTTGAACCAGTGGGAAAAGGAGAAGTATGGAGGCGGCTGCATTCTGGAATGGGCAGATGGACAGTCAAGATAAGAAAGAGGTTAAAAACGAAAAAAATAGGCCAACATTAAGATCTGGCTGAACCATTAGATAGGAAAAGAAGAAGTCAAGCACAAGCATAAATAACTAAAAATACTTAGCCCTGCTGTACAGGTTACAGGAAAAGTATGGGGTACAGGCTAACCAGAGAGCTGGGGAGGGAGCAAAACATGGGAGGAAGAAGCACCTGTGCCCTAATGACACGAGTGGCCGTCACTTGAGTGCTAGGTGTCCACTGGTGTTCGGAGCACTTTGTATTTATCCCATTAAACTCTCCCAAGAACGCTACGAAATCTGTACTATTACCATCCCCATTTTACAGATAAGGAAATGGTACAGATGAAGTGCAAAGGGGTTGAAGAACTTGTCCGAGGTCACAGAGGCCAGGTGTGGAGGTGAAGAAAGAGACGAGAAACAGCAATTATGAAGAGAGGGTAGAAATAAGACAGAAAGAGAAGGGGAAGGCAGAAAGGTCCTAGAATGTAGTGGATGAGTATGGGCGCTTGATCCTTGAACTGATACTTGAACCCCAGCTCTTCTACTTTTTACCTATGAGGACGTGAGCCAGCCACTTCACTTCTCTGGGCCGCAGTTTCTTCAAGTTTCTTCATCTTGAAATGCAGCCGATAGCAGTACCTATATTATTGGGTGGTTCTAAGGATTGAGTGAAATAACACATGTAGAGTACTCAGATGAGTTCCTGGCAGTAAGTGCTCAGTAAATGTTTGCTTTTTGTTTCTCCTGGTATCCTCCTTGGCTACCCCCAAGATGGGTGGTAAAAACCACATTTGGGATCTGATCATCTCATTTGCTTCATGTCAGCATAAAATCACTTCCTCCCCTCATTTCTGATCAATTGATCATTGACAAGGTTGCCATGACCATTCGGTGGGGAAAGAATTGTTTTTTTAAAAAAATGTGCTAGGAGACCCGTATATCCGCATACGAAAACATAAGAGTGGCCCCCGTCATATGATAGACAAAAAGTAACGAAAAATAGATCATAGGCCTAAAGGTAAGGGCTAAAACTATAACATTCTTAGAAGAGAACAAAGGTATCAATCCCTACAACCTTGCATTAGGCAGTAGTATCTTAGATACATCACCAAAAGCAGAAGCAACAACAGAAAACTTAGTTAAAATGGGCTTCAAAATGTCAAGCTTTTGTGCTACAAGTGACACCACCAAGAAATAAGAACAACCTACAAAATGGGAGAACAGTTTTGCAAATTATATATTTGATAAGAGGTTTCTGTCTAGAGCATTTAAAGAACCCAACCCAATAATAAACCCAATAATAAAAAAGACAGACAACCCAATTACAAATAGACAAAGGAGTCGAGTAGACTTTTGCCTAAAGAAGCTATAAAAAGGGGCAGTAAGCGTTCAAAAAGAGGCTCGACCTCATGAACCATCAGGGAAATGCAAGTCAAAGCCATAATTAGATACCACTTTACATCTCTGGATGGTTCTATTCCAAAAGGCGGACAGTCACAAGTGTCGGTGAGGACGCGGAGAAACCGGAGCGCTCGCACACTGCTGGTGGGAACGAAGAGGGTACAGGCACTTTGGCAAACAGTCTGGCAGTTCCCCAGACTTAAACACAGAGCCACTGTACGACCCAGCAATTCCACCACTGGGTATATTCCCGAGAGAAACGTACATCAACACAAAGACTCACACCAATGTCCACAGCACCATTATTCATAAAAGCCGGAACGTGAAAACCACCCAAAGGTCCACCCGAATAATCAAAATGTGTTATATTCATATAATGGACTATCATTTGGCCATACGAGTGAGTGAAAGACTGATACATGATACGTGGTTGAAACCGGAAATTACTATGCTGTATGAAAGAAGTCACAAAAGACTTATCTGTCGTGTGACTCCGTTTCTAGGCAGTGCCCAGAATGGGCAGCTCTTAGAGATGGAAGGTAGATCAGTGGTTGACTGGGTCCGGGAAGGGATCGATGAGAAGTGACTAATGAGCACAGGGCTCCTGTTTGGGGGGGATGAAAGTGTTCTCAAATTAGATTAGGGTGATGCTCGCACACTCTGCGAATATACTAAAAGCCACCCAACTATACACTTTACAAAGGGGAACTTAATGGTGTGTGAATTCTGTCTCAACAAAGGTATTTTCAAAATCTTTCCTCCCAGACGATGAACGTGGAATGTACGGCCTCCTTCTCACTCATTTCCGTACTTCTTCCAGGCTGATTATGTGGTTCCTCTGGAGGATGAAGACGAAAACTACATTCATCCCACAGAAAGCAGTTCACTCCCAGCTGAAAAAGGCAAGCGTTTGCAGTTTTAAGCGCCCGAACGCTTTTTGCGGTGGATGGGGGCACGCAAGGCTGTCTGGTGACAAGCACCAACAGGGGGGACAGAAAGTCCGGGCCCAGGCCTCTCTCCTCTGTGGTCACGACATCTGCCTTCCGTGGGGGCCGAGCAGAGGCATCAGGGAGAGACCCACCTCTGTCCCGCCCTTGGTCCCCCATGCCCTTCCACCCTGTCATACTCCCATCTCCAGTTATGAAGGCAGCTAGGTTCTTATTTAACTGTCCTCATGTAGAATGGATTTCTCATAAAACTGAATCCTCACAAAGCCGCAGGCCACCGTGTTGGCCTCACGAATATGGCACCGGAACAGTTTCTGCAGAGGACTGAAGAAGGAGCGAAATATGCCCGACTCTTTACATGTAGTGCTATCCCAAGCGATGAGAAACGTTTTGTTTGTAAGCCTTCCGTGGTGTAACAGGTGCAATTACAAGTGATCTTTAGAAGCCGGTGCCACATACCCTTGGACTGGGAGCAGAGCGGGGTGTGTTGACTCTGGAGCGAGTCACTGTGAAGAACATGATGCTCTTCAAGTAACATTACTCACCTGATAAATGAGTCCAAAGTGGTCATTCTCTGTTTTTACTCTGCCATTCTGTAGCAACCCCCTCCTTCACTCCCCAAATATTACCAGCAACTTGAAGGCCCTCCTTAGCTACCCATCACCATGAAACCACAAATAGATATTAAATTGTGCCCCCAAACCCCACAGAATCCAAGAGATTGATTATTCCCTTAATCATTAATACATTTACTCTGAAGATGTTTCTTTGGAGAAGGCTTCTTTTCATGGCTTGTGTGTTTAACAGTTGTGTTTCCCGTTCTTTACAAATTTCCTGGTCTGACCCATCGTTCCCACGATGCATTTTTCCATAAGTGTGAATCTCCCTCAACAAACTGTATTTATCATTGTTATATATATATATATGCATGCATTTGTGTGTTTAAGCTCCCACGGTGAATAGATCTACGAAACCAAATAACGCATCGAAGCCAGCCTCTCCTCCTGGGACAGCGTCAGGTAAAGTATAGGCGTGATTCGATGCTTTCTGTGTGTGTGTGTGTGTGTGTGTGTGTGTGTGTGTGTGAAACGATTGCATCTGGGGGGTTGGTTTTAAAATCTATTCCAAACAACATAAACAACTCAGATCCAGTATTAAGAAATAATCGCTTGTGTTTCCAAATTTCTTCATAAATTGTGACAGAAGGCCTTGTGCTCATCCTCATCCACTGTCTCGTAGCACCTATGTTGAGGGGCCCTCTCCCCCATATCCCAAGGCCTCTGTTAGACAGTCCTGGCTTTTCTCCTACTTCTTTGGGTACTTTTCTGGCTCCTTCTTTCCCCCTCCCCTGACTGAGGCTGTCTGCACTGTTCAGCCCTCAGCCCTCCACTCTTCTTTCGGAATATTGTGGTGGTTAAAAGCTTGGGTTTGGGACCAGACAGACGTGGGTTGGGATCCCGGGGCTCCCAGTTACCGGCTGTACCACTTTGGGCCTGGCCTTTGCCTCTCCAATCTTAAGATTTTCTCCTCCGTAAATGGAGATAATAGCCCCTGCCCTGTGACAGGAGAATTCTGGAATTGTGCCCAGGAAATCTTTAATGCGGTGCCTGGCACACGGCACATGCTTGGGAAAGAATATTCTCTTTCACTTCTTTGGGGTCCATCCATTCTTCTGGCCTCAGTTCTCTTGTCCAAGCCAATAATTCTCTGGTGTGCAACTTTTTAACTATAAACAAGCTTTTTAAAAATGTTTATTTTTTTATTTTTTTTAAAAATTTTTTTTCAACGTTTATTTATTTTTGGGACAGAGAGAGACAGAGCATAAACGGGGGAGGGGCAGAGAGAGAGGGAGACACAGAATCGGAAACAGGCTCCAGGCTCTGAGCCATCAGCCCAGAGCCCGACACGGGGCTCGAACTCACGGAGTGCGAGATCATGACCTGGCTGAAGTCAGACGCTTAACCGACTGCGCCACCCAGGCACCTCTAAAAATGTTTATTTTTGAGAGAGGGGAAAGAGAGAAAGAGAGAGAGAGAGGGGGGTGGAGGGGCGGAGAGAGGGAGACAGAGGATCCAAAGTGGGCTCTGCGCTGACAGCAGAGAGCCTGATGTGGGGCTCAAACCCACAAACTGTGAGATCACCACCTGAGCCGAAGCCAGATGCGTAACTGACTGAGCCACGCAGGCGCCCCGTGGTGTGCAACTTTGACCTAATTTCTCTTCTGAACAACTTGACATACCCAGGGCCTCAAGCTCAATGCCTTCATCAGCTCTCTGCCCTTAGGATGGCCCTGTTCCTCTGTGCATGTCAGCCTCCAGGTCACATGCCTGAGGGCCTGTGTTCTTTCCAAAGTCTGCCATTTCTTTTTCTTGAATTTGCTCTCCCGTTTTTGTTGCCACTACCTTAGTCTAGGCTTCCTTTACTTTGTCACTTCATACCTTCTGTCTCCTGTGTTCGAGAGTCCACTTAGCCATACCCTTGCCTTTTGGCTCTCTCCTCAGTCACTGAGATGAGTTTCTGAATGCCTCCAAATGCTGCCAGTTTTATTCATTTGTTTTCCATTAATCTAGTATAGCTGTATTTTAATACTAGAGGCACCAGAAGAAACCAAACCTGAACAAGAAAATAATTTCCTGGTTATGTGACTGGTGGACACGGACGGGAGGAAGTACAGGAAGAGGAAGGAAGTGAGATAATTTGGGAGGGACGAAACCGGAACAGTTAGAATGAGTTTCTGAGTTTGCAAACAGCAGTTTTCAGAGATGATTTTTATAAAAGGAATGTTCAGACTACTTGCCTGTGTCTCTGTATAACTGTCCACTAGCCTTTGAAGACTACAGATAATGCCCAGATAGGCATCATGAAAATGCTAAGGCTTCGATTGGTATTTCTGTCCGCACCATGATAGTTGCCTCTGCTAATGGATGCTGCTTTTGGCTCTTTGATGGCTAAGAAGGTACTTGGCGAGGATCACACCGTGAATTAGGTGCAGGGGCAATGTCTCCCTCTACTCGATGCTCCATACAGAGACGCACAGTTTCAGGACAGCACAGACTCCAAAGCCAGAGGGCTCAGATCTGGATTCCGACTTGCGCTAGGTGCCAGACTTCAAACAAGCTAAGCAATCTGTACATTTCTTAGTTTTCTCCTCAGAAAACATGGGAGGAGAAAATGGCACCTATGCCTAAGGGAGCGTGAAAATTAAGTTGAGTAAACGTATATGAATCCCACTCATAAAGTGAGAGCTCTTTGTTATTATTATTACCGTTCTTTGGAATCCTTTGTTTAGCATGTCTTAATTCGTGACCAGTCTGGCGGAGTGCCCTGTACACATCCCAGGGAACAGTTGTTTCTTTCTTTCTGCATAAAGTTTTACCCTGCATCAGAGTGTCTCAGCCTCCACACAGTTGGTATTTAGGGCTAGATCATTCTTTGTTGTCCTAGCTGCCCTGTGCACGTGAGATGTTTAGCAACATCCTTGGCCGCCTCTGCCCCAAATAGGTGCCAATAACATCATCTCCCCAGTAGTGATAAGCTAAGGTGTCTCCAGACAAGGCCAAATGTCCTGGGGGCAGGAGGGACAAAGTATTCCTAGTTAAGAACCACTGGTCTAAACAAACTGAAAGACTGACATTTTTTAGTGATTTATTTCTAAATGTGATTTAGAAGACAGCTGTGCACCCCCTGGCTGATTTGCAGGTTTTGTCAGAAGAGGGTAAACAGGGGATGCACTTCTGAACTTCCTCTAAGTAAGTAGCATTTAAAAAGGGATCTATCTGCTAATTTCCTAAGATAGGGAAGGAGTTTGGGGAATTTACGATCCCCTGTTAATATGCAAGTTGAATGTTACCTGTAAGCCAAACTGTTCTGAAATTGTTAAATTAAATCTCTTTATTTGGTAAGAGCTCATACAGGGCCTGAGAGTAAGCGATGCTCCAGCTGGTGTGCAAGCCCCACTAATAATACCAGGATTTCTAGAACAGCTAGGAAAGTCGGAAATCCCGAGGGCTTACGGTGCCAACATTGGGATTGTTAAGGATAAGAAAACTTGCCAACGTTGGGGCACCTGGGTGGCTCAGTCAGTTGAGCATCTGGCTTCAGTTCAGGTCATGATCTCGCAGCTCGTGGGTTCGAGCCCCGCCTCGGGCTCTGTGCTGACAGCTGGGAGCCTGGAGCCTGCTTCAGATTCTGTGTCTCCCTCTCTCTCTGCCCCAACCCACTCGCATTCTGTCTCTGTCTCTCTCAAAAATAAATAAACTGAAAAGAAAAGAAAAGAAAAGAAAAGAAAAGAAAAGAAAAGAAAAAAAGAAAACTTACCAACATTGTATGTAGAACCAAAGAGAGGATGATACATAAAATACATGTGGTAGAAGGAAAAACTGAGAGTAAGTCGTTTTCCTAGTCGAGAACTTTGGTAAGCACCAGCCATGCAAACATTAACATCATTTTTTGCTCAATACAATGAAAACAAAGCTGATTTTTTTTTCTTATCATTATGCTTTTGGACACATCTCCCTCTGTCGCATTTCCAATTTCTCCTCTGGAGTATTCCAGCCAAGAATTTGGCTTCACCAGAAAGCAAGGATCCTGGTCACAAAGAGGGGACCAGGTTGTCCCCCCCCAACATGCCCTTAGGTCTGACCTCAGGCCCAGAGCAGCAGAGAGCCGGTCTATGAAATAGGACAGTCATTCTGCATCTTCCCACAGGCATCCACAAAAGCACCGCTCAGTTTCACCAATCTTTCCTGAAGTAAGGGAGAAACAGCAAGTGAATCTGACCTGCCAGATCAGAGCCCACAGTAACACTAGGAGGCATTGGCCAGAGAGGAAAGGTACCCACCTGGCTTGAAACTCAGGTAGCCTTGCTTTTCAAGCCCAGCCCTGCCACTTAACCTCTCTGGGCCTCCGTTTGCTCCATGTGATGTTATGTGACGCTTCGAGATGGCACATTGAAAGTACCCTCAGTGCCCAGCAGTGCCCAGCACCTGGAGACACTGCGGTGGTTGGTAGCAAGATGCTAAAACAAAAATAGCAGTAATCATATTTACTGACCTTTGTGAGTTATAATTTACATATTATAAAACTCACTTGTTTTACATGTATACTGCAGGATTTTTTTTCTATTTTCAGTCACTTTATTTATTTATTATTATTATTTTTTAAATATAATTTGTGGTCAAGGTAGCTAACATACAATGTATACACTGTGCTCTTGGTTTCGGGGGGGAGATTCCCATGATTCATCGCGTACATGCAACACCCAGTGCTCATCCCAACAAGTGCCCTCCTCAATGCCCATCTCCCATTTTCCCCTCTCCCCTGCCCCCTCATCAAGCCTCAGTTTGTTCTCTATATTTAAGAATCTCTTACGGTTTGCCTCCCTCTCTGTTTGAAACTATTTTTTCCCCTTCCCTTCCTCTTAACTTCTGTTAAGTTTCTCAAGTTCCACATATGAGTGTAAACATATGATATCTGTCTTTCTCTGACTGACTTATTTCACTTAGCATAATACCTTCCGGTTCCATCCATGTTGTTGCAAATGGCAGGATTTCATTCTTTCCCATTGCCAAGTAGTATTCCATTGTATATATAAACCACATCTTCTTTATCCGCTCATTAGTCGATGGACATTTGGGCTCTTTCCATAATTTAGCTATTATTGATAGCACTGCTATAAACATTGGGGTGCATGTGCCCCTATGATCAGCACTCACGTATCCCTTGGATGAATTCCTAACAGTGCTATTTCTGGGTCATAGGGTAGATGTATTTTTAATTTTATGAGGAACCTCCACATTGTTTTCCAGAGTGGCCGCACCAGTCTGCATTCCCACCAACAGTATACTGCAGTATTTTTTATAAATCATTACATTTACAGAGTTTTTTAACCATCACTACAATCCAGTTGTAGAAAATCTCCTTGCCCACACCAACTCCAAAAGATCTTTTATGCCCATTTTTGGTGAATGTTCTTCCCACCCCCAGCCCCAGACAACCACTGATCTGCTTCCTGTTGATGTAGATTGGCCTTTTCTGCACATCTCATATAGCTGCAGTCATATAGTAGGAAGCCTTCTCCCTCTGGCTCTTTTCACTTAGCGTAATGTTTTTACCTCAAGTACTTTCAGTCCCTTTCCAGAAATATTAGTTTATATTTGGCTAATTCTTTACATTTTCCAGGTTCCCCTCTCGTCTTACCACAATAACTGTGAGGTAGGTACGGTGCCTGGTTGTGTCCCCATTTCACAGTGGGGGAGACTGAAACGCAGTGACTTGTAAGAGGTCACCCAGCCCATCTGGTGGCAAAGAAATAACTAGAACCCTGTCCTGGTGTGAGACCATGGGTTTCCCACCGACACTTATGGTACCACCACAGGGGAAGGCGGCATGCTCCTCCCTCTCTGATAGCAGAAGTTATTTATGAGCGAGGACGGGGGAAGGAACATGTTGGCACACTGTTTGAAGATGTGAAGGGAAGGGAAGCTCAGTAGAGAAGCCAGGCAGTAAAAATATGACAACAATGTACCCCAGGCCAGATGAGCCTTTGGCATCGAAAGAGAGGGAAAACCCCAGGGAGGAAATTCTGACTCAGACCTTCTTTCTGTTTCCTTACTTTTCGGACGAGCGTTTTCCCCCCTCCGTCCCTGAAACCCTCCATCAAGATCTATGAGTAGTCAAGGGTATTTTAATAGCATCAGTCAGGTATTGAGAATTTGAAGGACAACATCCATTTGATTGGTTCACCAACCAGTGAAACACACTTGGACTCACACTTCATATTCAGATGGCATCTCAGTTTATTGTCATATGAAATGGTAAAAATTCTGAACATAGTCTCTTTTGCAAAAGTTCTTAAAAGTCACATCAAGATTGGGTTAACATGTAAGTGAGAGTCGTGTGGAGGGCCGTTCCGGGCATTCGTGGAAACTAGTTCTGTGTAAGGACTGTGTGTAGAAAAGGAGTGGATGGGCTCTAAACGAAAGCCTGAAGGCCTCTCTCTCTCTCTCTCTAAAGTACATGAGAATGAGCTTTATGATCTCTATTTTTCATGCCTGTGGAGGCCTTTTTCTTTTTTGTGTTTGGCGTAGGTGGTCCTGTGAGGTGAAGCGGCATGGCGGGCGTATGTCCTCATGTTGCAAATTCCGAGGGGGCAGAGGCCTATCTCTGCATCTTCACCTCTTCCACAACCCCTGACACAGTGCTCTTCACGTACCAGGTTCTCAGTAATTCTCAGTAGGCGATTACTGCCTCAGCACTCACCGATAACGTGCTTTATCTCGCAAACTAAAATAATACATACTGAGGGCAGGTCCTACCTATATTTCCAGAGCATCCCCTGTAGGTCCAGTAGGAACTGTGGGCTTAGAAATGTAGTCATTTCTTAACAAAATGCGTATTCGGTTCACTTTAAGTCAATAAAGCGCTTTTGTCTCACTGGGCCGTGACGCCCAGGCAGGTGAGCATCAGCCTGAGAGAAGGCAGCCGGGAGACGCGGAGGGGAGCTGGCTTGGTGTCTGGCTCTCTCCCTCCTGGCCTGCTCTGTCCTGGTGGTGAAGCTCTGCCTGTCTCCGTTCCTCCCTCATGACCGTCTGCCCCCTGCCTTAGGTAGCGGGAGGGCAGTGCGGTGCAGCAGTCGAGGCCCGCCGGGTCCCTTCTGTGACTCTGGAAGATGCGATTAGGCAGTAGCTTGTTACTTGTCTCAATCTGTCTGTGCAACGGGCAAAAAGGCCTGAGAATTCAGAGATCAATGAACAGCCTGTGAAGGTGAGGTGCATGTGGGCTCGTAGTGGGAGTGGTGGGTCTGTCACATTGTCCCTAGGCACTGCTGGTGTGCACATCTGTGCAGTGTGTGTGTGTATAGATGCAGGTATGAGCTCTTGGCTCCTTCCTATAGGAACACTGGGGGGCTTTCACTGAGCCCACAGAATCAGGGGTTCTGTGCTTGTGTCATGGAAGAGAAGGTCATTTAGAAATATTAAGATGGAGTCCCTACTTCTCATTCTGGTTCTGAGCTTATAAATCGCCATCATTTAGATATTTCATCACCTTTGCCTATAGGCTTTCCCCAATAGCTTCTGTGTAACCCCCTATAGATGCTTGACTGAAAAAAACCAAAAATGTGCCTACATCTCTGAGCCTGCTGGAAAGGCCAGCCTCACTGTGACCGTCAGCCCCAGGTTCAGGACTCGGAGACTAACCTGTGTGTATGTTTGTGCAGGTCGTAACAGCGGGGCCTGGGACGCCAAGTCACCTTCTCCTGCTGCGCCGTCCCCAATGCCCCGGGCCGGGTGAGTACCTGCTGTAGAGAATCAGCCCTGTGAGATGTGAGTGGACGCTCTCCACCACTGCTGTGGGCAGGGCCTCCTGGAATCCACAGAGCGGTCCTGCCTGAGAACCCCGGGGGGGGGGGGGGGGAACGAGGGGGCTTTTTCTGCTATTTCCCTCCAGAGGAGCACAGCGGCCCAGGCTCAGATACAGGTGCACCTCACATTACAGTAGGTGTGTTCCTAAAGGGTGTGGAAAACAAGCCCCACTGCCCTGTTCTCCTGCGCTCCCCTGGCATGCAAGTCAGACTACGGGTCTCCTGCTGAAATAAAGAACCGGCAGTCTTTCCTCCCCTAAATTCTTAGTTAAGTCTTGAGTTCATTGACCTGTGTTCCGAAAGACAGAAGCTCCAGCGCCTGAATAATTTTGAGACCCATGAGCAGGTTTCATCTTTGCTTTCTACTCCTCCACTTCTCTTTCGAGTAGCTAACGATATGTAAACAAACACATGTACACCCAACAGCACACACTGGATTGTTCCATCAAAGGCCATACTGCCGAGGTTCCTTTCAAAGGTGAGATAAGAGAGTGATACTTTCTTATTGAATGTAAAAGAGCTTTGTAAACTGTTAGGTGCTGTAACGTATTAATATCACAAACAGTGACCCCCATAATTTTATATTGATTCAATAGGTTATTTTAAAAGCCCGCTTAAATATGTACAAAGCTGGCCTGCATGATTATAATCTTGATTCCGCCTCTGTGGAAAGCAAAGAAATTCTTAGGTTCAAAGGTTTATTGACCAAAATTTCTCCCTTGCCTGAGTTTTATCACTTTGGGCAAATTACTTAATCTCTCTGAGCCTCAGTTTCCTAATCTCCAAAATGCAACAATAATATCCATTTTAAAAGGTCACCGTGAGGTTTAAGGAACATGAAAAGCCTAACCCAGAGACAGGCACTTGGGAATTGTTAGTGTTCTTCCTCCCATCTTCCAGCTCTGAGCCAAAAACAAAGAGAGACCGAGAAGGAGGGAGAGAGAGAGAGAGAGAGAGAGAGAGAGAGAGAGGTGACAGTCTTTAAACACAGAAAAGAAGTATACACTCTTACAATATTCGATTATAATCTCTACCGGAACCAAGCTGAGACAAGCCCCTACAGGACCACAAATCACAGTGGTTTTCACACTTGTGTTGGTCTTCGATTTCTCTGTTCGGGATGAAATCCTAGGTAAGTGTCTAGTAGAGACTAGTCACCTGAGGCAGGACAGCAGTGGGCAAGGAGGGGTGCTGGCTGCGGTTCCACCTGCTGGGCCATCCTCCTATCTCCACTCGCGTCCATACACTGTAGCCCGAGCTTACCCTTGGAGGATGGGAGATCTCTGTGTCCATACTTTCAAAATACCGAGTCTAGTCCTCATTTTACGGACAAGGAAACTAAAGCTGCAACCAGCCTCACAGGCGAGAGAAAGAGGCCTGAGGTCACAGAGCAATCAGCAGCGGAACTGGAACAAGAACTCAGCTATCCTGACTCCCTGGCAACTGGCGCTCCCGTTTATCCCCAGTTAACTCTTAGCCATCTGTCAGTGGACTCTATCTGAAGCTGGGAGGATCAGGACTAAATCCCCATTCCATCCCCCTCTGCCCTTGAAGGATAGTCTCCCAACACACTCATATCATGTTTATTATTCTAGTTTAAACTGGAGAGTGAAATGATAAGCAGTCAGCTCCACTTTATCTTTGTTATGTTTTAACAAAGCCCAATCTCTTTTTATCCTCCAGGAAAAAACCAGCTACCCCACTGAAGACAGTAAGTTAATTTTGCATTTAAATGTGTTTCATATTTCCTGCCATGCTTATTCTTATTCCCTTATTTAAAGTTGACAGTGCTTCCAGCTAAGGTGAACACAGCAATTTTAGCAACTGAAGTTGCCGCCCAGATGCTCCAAGAGAAATTTAGCTTCCTCAGTTAGCCAGGGAAGAGGCTGCATGGGAGGAGCTCATCCTCACTTAGCCCCAGGGGCGGGAGGGGCGGGGGGTGGGGGGCTTCACCGAGTGTGAGCAGCAGATCCAAGGTGGCAGCCGGGCTCCCTTCCTCCCCTGACATCTGCCTTCCCCATGGGGAGCGCCTGTGTCTGCTTTCCATCTGCCGGCCTGGGGGCTAATGGTGTATCAGGCACACACAGGCCCGACTACACTTGGATTCTGGCCAGAATGTGGGGAACCTGGGCCAGCCCACTGTCTGAGGAAGCCCCCCTTGACCTAGTGCCTACTCTGTAACCTGACATCTGCAGTCACGTAGCAAACACTGAGGTGGGGCCCTAAGACCAGAGCCAGAGGCCACATTCCCTCTGTGCAAGAGCTACTGGCCAGCAGCTACTGGGGGTCAGGGCATCCGTGAGCCTTGTTGACAGGGCACGGAAGTCCCTACACCAGGGCGACACTGCCCCTTCCGTGATACACTTCTAGTCCATTGCTGCTTATTGCAGATGTTGGGCTGGGAACTGGGTGCTTTTTATTGTTGTTCTTGTGATTGAAACAATAGCTATGCATCAAAGAAATGCCCTCCCCAAGTACTTATTTTAATAACGTTGCTTTGACATTTATTTCCACATCCCACCGTAGTGAATATCCTTGCCTATTTTTTTTTTAATAGACTCCACTTACGCCTCAACAGAACGCTTCAACTGTTTGTGAAGGTAAACCTGTATTATTCTGAAGGATGAGTATGTCCTCTCAAAGCTATTTTAATTAAGGATCTGTACATAAGTGTATTTCTAATTTGCTTTGACTACTTATAAAGCAATTGTGAATATGAAACTCGGGTTTCTAAATAAAGTGGCCTTGGCTTTTTAACGAGCAGGAAGGACCTGAGATTTTGAGCCAGTGTCTTTGGGGCAAGGCTGTAGTCTACACGCCCCAAACCTGCCTGTTTGGAGACATATGACTTGCCAGACACGGATCTATGGCTTTACATAGATATGAAGACTTATTTAGAGGCATTCATGTATTTTAAAACAATAGCTTAGTTACAGTAATGAAACTTATAAAAATCTGTTTATCTGAGCAAGTTCTTTTGCTAAGTGTTGAAAGTAATGTTTTCTGAATTCAAATGTCTATTTTAGTACCTCACATCTTCAAATGTTTTTCTTCGCTTTATCGTATCCTTAAAACCTCACAAATACTTTTAATTGGAATTTTCCATTGAAAAAACTATCTGTATTTGAAAAATATTGGGGGAAATAAAAAAAAAAAAAAAGAAAGAAGTAAGAACTATCCATGATCTCAACACTTAGAACACTATATAGAGTTAAAGCCCTAAACCGTCTAATTCTACAACTGAAGCTACCCAGCGTTAAAGCTGAGTATTCTCACCATTCATTTCCTGAGTTAACATGGGCGCATCCACATAAAATGCTCTGGTATCTTTGACGATGGATGTTGGACATTTTCTGAATGTGTCCTACACCTCGCCTGTCTGCTTCAACTGCTCCATTGTTTGTTTGTTTTTTTTTACATCTGTTTCCCCGCATCTTTCTTCCTCCAGGCTATTTTTGAGCTATCACTCCCTTTCTGCTATCTGGCTTTCATCTCCCTTTCCTTTGATGCTTTTGCCTCACTGTCCTTCCATACCTTACAGTTTTCTGTGCCTGTTGAGCAGGGAGCTCAAATTATAGTGGAGCCCTAGGGTGAGCCTCTGCAGGAAGTAAGCTCAACCCTGTGCAAATTCCATTGACTTCAGGAGCCTTTGAAAACCAGCCCAGAAGGAGCTCTTGGCATGTGCCACGCAGCTCCGGTGTCCTCATTCCCAAAGGGCTCCTATACAAGAGCTTGGCATGCTGTCTCTTTTGTGACTTGTCTCAGGGACAGAGGCAATAATCTTCCAAGCCCAGTGCAGGTGAACAGCCTTTTCTCACCTAGAAAGGAAACCTCCAGGACTGCAGAGACAAAGCAGGGTGGTCATCAGGCTGTGGGAACCAAGTGTGTTCATTGTTTCTCCTTCCGAAATTATCAAGTTGTAAAGTCATGAACAAAACATCTCACATGGCAGCTCAAAGTAGGGTGCCATCGACTTAAAACATTCTTCAGGGCCTCAAGGCTTCTGAATTTTGCTGCATTACATGAACCTCTCAAGTCTATTTTATCATTTATTTGAATCTTTGAGTTCATACTACTTTACTCTTTTGGGGTCCTGTAACAGAAGACCCATAGCTCACCTTTCTTCCATGTGGAACACACACCCATAGACATACCAAGATTCTAACACACCCTAGACCAAATTTGAAGGAGAACAAAGCATTAAAATAATTTATCATCACATTTATCCATGGTCCAGCAGTAAAGTTCAACATAAATTCAGCATAAATTTCTTACATTTCAGGTTTACCCATTTCCCTGTGTACCAGTTATAACCCCACCCTTTCTTCTCCCACTCAGGAAAACACAATGAAATGCAAATGTGATTAACATTATTATTGGGATGACCTTGAATTTGCTCAGTTAATTTTGCAAAAAGAGTAGATTATTTGCAAACTCTCATATTTTACCTCTTATCAGTTAGAAATTACTTATAACACCTCTTATGACTAATGAAGATAAACTGTGTTGCAACACCTGTGTGAGGGATACAGGTGTGGGTCAAACTTGTTCGTCTCTGGCTCCCACCTGTACTCACACATTTAAAGGTCCAGCCCCCATGGCTCAGTCCCCATGTATATTGCCACAGAGCTGTGAGGTTTGCCTGCAACACTGCTGGGTAGGATGCCCGGTCCTAATAGTGCAAACACATCACCAGACTGACAGGTGTACAAACAGATGGCATCCTGGTGAAAGACGGGTTCATAGGAAAACATCAGACCAAATCCGTTTCTTCTTGGTTGATGTTGCTGGGTTGGGAACAGACATTTCACTCTAGTCTGATATGAAAACTTTCTCAATGCAGAAAAACCCATACCTGCTGAACGCCACCGAGCATCTAGTCACAGACAAGAAAATATGCAGTCATCAGTGTTTCCTCCTGCCCAGAAGTAAGAATCCCTTCCTTTAAAAATAAGTTTCCCTAACACCTGTATCGTTACATTGCATAGTGACACGGGCTTAGTGCTTGGTAAAGATCTGACATTCATTGTTTTGCAATTAAAATTTTTAAAGGTGTTAAGTAGGAAAGAACTTTAAAAGAACTTCTTAGACTCACAAAGATCTAATATTTGGGTTTATTGGTCTTCACTAAAATCTAACACTTTAGTCAAGGCCCTTCCTTTTCAAAAACTAAAGGGGATAGTTTTACTTACCTTGAAGGTTTTGGTGCCTTATCTGTCCTTCAATATGTTTTATTGGCCATTTGGGTTGACTCCTTTGTGATGCCCCTGCTCAGAGCATCTTCAGTGCAAGCAAAATGTCAGACTTGTTCATCTTGTGCTTTGCCCTTTAATTAATCTGAAATTCTTCCTTGCAGACAAATCCATCACAAACCTGTACCTCTGCCAAGTAAGTACGGTGAAACATGAAAAACAATATCACGTTGTAGGTAAGGCTGGATCATCATGTCTGAGCAACACTTCCAGCTGGAGGATCTTAGTGCCCTCTCTGACTTGTTTCCTTTTCTGTTAGATGGAGCCACAGTATTTATTTCAGGACACCTGAGTGGCTTGGCTGGTTAAGCGTCCAACTACTGATTTCGGCTCAGGTCGTGGTCTCTTAGTTTGTGATCAAGCCCCTCATCAGGCTCTGTGCTGACGGTGTGGAGCCGGCTTGAGATTCTCTATCTCTCCCTCTCTCTCTCTGCCTCGCCCCTACTCACACTTGCATGTGCACTCTCTCTCTCTCAAAACAAACAAACAAACGAAGATTTTAAAAAAGAATATTTGTTTCATGGAGTAATTTTCAAAAGTAAATAAATCTGAGATCATTTTTCTTTTTTTAGTATTGATTCAATATCTTACCAGTCATACTGGGCATCTTTTATATTTAATTTTTTAATAAAAATAGTACAACTGTTTTTAAAATAAGATTAAGTACCTGATATAGTGCTTTATATATACAAGGTCTTCAATAAATGATTGTTATTGAAATTAAATCTAAAAGACACTTTGATGCTCATAAAATATATCCATAAAAGCTACCCTAAAAATATTTGGCAAATAGCTGGATAATTTTCCCAAGGCAAATAGAACATCACCCTAAAAACATATGAAGTCGGACTTGTAGAACAGAACTGCCCAAACTTTGATTTCCCTTCTACTCAAATGTAGGAAAAAATGAAAAAACAAAACAAAACCCCAGTGTGCATGGGTAATTTGGAAGATATTCCAAAATAAGCAAGATTTGGTAAACATAAATAAAATAATTGTTATAAACAAACAAATTATGTGCATTTATGTTAATCAGTTTTCAGGTTTCAATTAAATTTTTTATTTATCTCAATAAATGAAATTCAAACATATATATAAAAGACATATGTATTCTTAAATTCTGAACACAAAGTGCAAGTGGTTTGGCTATAGAAATGTTCTTTTTCACTGTGTAAAGCTTTGTTATACTTTTTATTGTTTTTCAACCTAAGTCATTCTTTCAACTGGCAAATCCTTACTAACCTTCTGTCACAAGCCAGACACTGTTCTAGACACAGGGTAGACAGCACTGAACAAAACAAATGAATCCCTGCCCCTATGGAGCTTCTATTCTACCAGGGGAGATAGACAAAAACCAGAAACAACTGGATAAATCATATGCTAGTGGGTAAACGTTAAAGTGCTATAAAGAAAAAGAAAGCAAGTTGGCAGGGGTAGGGTCACAGAGTATCAGAGGCAGTGGAGTCTGCTGTTTCGGATGGGGCGGTCAGGGCCTCAGCTGGAAAATGGGGTCTAATAGCTCCTCCCACAATGGGCCCATGTGAGGACAAAATGAACTAAGATGTGGAAAGTAGAACAGGACTGGCACTTATTCAAGGGTCAGAAAATATCAGGCTTGAACTCCCTTAACTGCCCAAGCTGCAATAACCGCCAACCACCTTATACTGTGTGGCCTGGGAGAGCCTGACCTCCCACCCTCTGTGGCTGCGCCCACCCAGGAGTACTGTCCCGACCCATGAGAACGCACCCCTTCCTTCACGCCCAGCCTTGCTGGGCCCGCCAAGCCATCACTGCCCGATCCTGTTACAACGGGTGGCTGTTGCTTTTGAACATCCAGGAGAAAACATCTAAGCCTGTTTCTCCTGCATGCTTCCCTTCCTAATAAAGGACAATTATGGTTGCTCTGGTCAAAAACTTAGAGCTCCCCAGAACTGCTGGCTTGCTTGCTTGCTTGCTTGCTTTTTTAAAAAAATTTTTTAAATGTTTATTTTTGAGAGAGACAGAGACAGACAGTGTGAGTGGCAGGGGGAGCAGAGAGAGAGACACACACAGAATCCGAAGCAGGCTCCAGGCTCTGAGGTGTCAGCACAGAGCCTGATGAGGGGCTCGAACCCACGAACTGTGAGATCATGACCTGAGCCGAAATTGGATGCTTAGCCCACTGAGCCACCCGAGCGTCCCTCGCTTGCTTTCTTCACACACCTTCCAGCTATTCTTTCAAAATATAATTGATATCCAACCATCCACTGCCACCATCTGTTCTAGGCCATCATCATCTCCTGCCTGGGCTTGCAAGAACACCAAACTGGCCTCTTCTCTCTGCCCTTGCTTTCTTGGATCTATTTCCAGCCCTACAGCCAGAGTGACCTTGTTGAAAGACAGGCAGATTACATTACTACTCTGTTCAAAACCCCCCCAAAAGCTTCCCATACAGTGTCTGTTAAGGCTCAAGTCATGCTAAGGGGTCCACCAAGTCCTACACCGCTGGCCCCTTCATTACCTGGTGTCTGACTTCATCCCTTATTTTTCTCTCCTTTTCCCTCCACGCTCCAGGCACAATGACCCCCTCTCCATCCCTCAAACATGCTAGGCCCCTTGCCCTATTCCCCTTACCTGGAACACTCTTTCCTGAGATATCTGCATGCCTCCTGCCTCTCTCACTGCAGATCTTCCCTAAATGTCACCTCAGTGAGGCCTTCCCGACCAGCCTATTTCAACATATTGCTTTTCCAAGGCTAACCCCAAACCCTTCCCTGCTTATTTTTCTCCTTGCACTTACAACTCTGTAATATTGCATATATATTTCTTATGTCTTATTGCCTGTCTCAATCACTCCATTGAAACTTAAGCTCCATGAGGGAAGGGCATTTTGCTGTTTTGTTTGACCGCTATATAGCTATCCCCAATGCCGTGATCCATGGCAGGCACACGATGATGAATGAATGAATGAATGAATGAATGCAGTATTTTCTGTATTTCATGTGTCTCCACATTTAGATTATAAACTCCTTGAGGAAGTTTATGCCTTAAGGCAGCAATTTTCACATGTCTTGGCCTCAGGACCATTTAAACACTCTTAAAATCATTGCAGACCCAAAGACCTTTGGTTCACATGTTTCTTTCTATTGATACTTAATGTATTAATTAAAACAGACATTTAAAACATATTTATTAATCCATTTGTAATTAAAACTTTTATTTTTTCCTTTAAAAATGTTAAACCCATTACATGTTAACATAAAATATTTTCATGAAAAACCACTATATTTTCCAAACAAAAACAATTGAGTGGAAAGAGTGGCATTGTTTTGCATTTTTGAAGTCTCTTTAATGCCTAGACTAACAGGGACAGCTGGATTCTCATATCTGCCTCTACATTCAATCTGTTGCGATGTTTTTCTGGCTGAAGTATATGAAGAACTTTGGGCTTCACAAAGATACGGATTTGAAAAGACCTCACAACCTCTCTGAAAGAATCCTGGGGATTCCTGAGGTCCTCAGACCATGCTTTGAGAACCACTGCAATTAAGGATTTTTTTTGGCGTGTGAATGATTTGTCAGTGTGTGTGCCCCCTGCAGCGCCCAGCACAGTGTTGAGAGTATGGACATAATAACTTCTCAAGATAAGATGAAGACCCCATTGATTTTTCAAATCCCTTCCAGGATTTCCAGAAGGGGGAAGCCCAGCTGTGGATGGCCAATTTTCATCTAACCCTCATTTGTCAGAACAGGTATGAATGAACTCTTATTGCTACCATTAAAATGCAGGAAAGGGCATGTTTTCTTGGAAGGGGCTTGGGGTAAAGCTTGAAGACAGACTGTATTTTAAAAGTCAGCTTGTGAGTTATCACTTGCTGATGGATACAGACTACATTTTTCTTTTTCAGGGATTAAGTCCCTGCTCGATGTATACCACTTTGTATTCTAGATGCCCTAAATAACAATTGTGTTTCTTCAAAACTAGCAAAGAAGTATGTTGTTTTTATTGTTCTTCCTCTCACATAGATTCTATTTAAACTGTGTAATTTTCTCAGAATAGATCTGTGGAGGCATATGATATTAAAACACACAACGCAGCACAGTTTTTAAAAAGACAGAGAAAGAACTCTGTATGCCCTTGGGCAAGTCTCCCTAAGCTTTCTCAGATGTAACATAGGGATGATATTATGTGTCCTTCTTGCCTTCAAAACAGTTAAAAGAATCAAATAAGATAATATTTGGTAAAAACATTTTGGAAATTAAGAAGCACTCCACAAAGCAACAACAATAAGATCACAATAGAAAGGGAGATTATAACTTGTTTAGGAGGAAGGAATAAATGGCTCAAGAATCAGGCAGGATTGATTGATTGATTGATTGATAAGAATGCTCAAGCACTAAGGCCAAATGAGAAAAAAGTCAATTATGTAATCCTGTGATTGATCAAAAGAAGCAGAAAACTCATTTTCAAATTACTGGTCCAAACACAGATTTGTCTTGGTAATGCAAAGTGGGACTTTGTTTTCAGTGCCAGAAGGTACTGTGCTACTGACATTCTTTTCCATTTCACAGGAAGCTGACATCCACTGCAAGCCGTGGTATGCCGGTGCCTGCGATCGAAAGTCTGCTGAAGAGGCTTTATACAGATCAAACAAGGTTTGACCATTTAAAAGACTTTTTTAATGTTTATTCATTTTTGAGAGAGAGAGAGAGAGAGAGAGAGGAGAGAGAAACAGAGCCCGAGCAGGGGAGGGGCAGAGGGAGAGGGAGACACAGAATCCGAAGCAGGTTCCAGGCTCCGAGCTGTCAGCACAGAGCTGGACGTGGGGCTCGAACTCACAAACCATGAGATCATGACCTGAGCCGAAGTCAGATGCTTAACCCACTGAGCCACCCAGGTGCCCCAGGTGTGACCATTTTTAAATCCCATATTCTGTTCCCAGTCTACTATAGGCACAGCTGTCATCCCAATAATTCGCTGACCAAATAATTGCAGCGATTATAGATGCAGGGATCTTTTTTATTTACTTATTCAAGAGCCATTGCCATCCCCTCCTGTCTTTCAAGCATCTCCCTCTTTGTTCCTACATCTTATTTCTATTTGTCCTTCCTTTGCAAGGATCCGTAGGCCCCACTGCTCTCCAAACAGTGGGAGAGAAGGCTGCAGGGGCAGATCTCTGTAAGGCTTGCTCCTACATGAGATCCATTCAGGAGTGAGAAGTAACAGTCTATTTTGGATCAATGCATGGGTTAAAAGATCAAGGTCAAGGTGGCAGAAAGTACCTGGAAGTAAATTTTTAGAGAGCCCAAGGCAAATCATGTAGGAAACACTAGGAGCAGTTAGTTTAGAAAATCCAAAATTAAAGTGCCACCTTTCCTTTTCTTGCTCTTTCCTTCTTCCATTTCTTTTTTTTTTTTTTTTTTTTTTTTTTTTTCACTTGCACCTACTTTGTCAGAATATATGACATTTACATACTGGTTTTTGCTTCCTTTGCTCTAGTCCTACCTCTACAATTAAATATATTAAATGCTTTCCATTCATCCCTTTGCTGGCTGGCTTTCCAGTTATCTCTTTTTGTTTGACAAATCTCACCTTGTAGTAGATTCTCAGGAAGGACTATGTTTACATTATTCCCTGAGTCCTTGCACATTCAAAGCTGTTTTTTTTATAACCTGATAACCTGGAGGATACCTTGACAGCTTATAAAAACCCTTGTCTTGAGTTTTGAAAGTGTTGCTCCATTGTATTGTCTTGTTTTTTTTTTTTAAGTTTATTTTCTTTTTTGAGACAGAGAGAGAGAGCACACACATACACACACAGAGGGGAGGAGCAGAAAGACGGAGAGACAGAATCCTAAGTAGGCTCCATGCATCAGCACAGAGCCCAATGTGGGGCTTGAACTCGTGATCCGTGAGATCATGAACTGAGCTGAGACCAAGAGTCAGACGCTTAACCAACCGAGCCACCCTGGTGCCCCACCTTGTTTTATAGGATATTTTTGAGAAGTCCGATGCTAATGTTATTTTCTTACCCTTATGTGTAATTTCATATTTTAGTCTGAAGACTCTGCAGACCTTTTGTTTTTAAAATCTAATAGTTTTCTAGAATGTGTCTCTGAGTTGATTTTCAGGTCAATTTTTTCAGATAGATGGAACCCCTTTCTACATATAGATTTAAGTTTTCTCTTATTTCCAATAAATTTATTTCCAATAAATTTATTTTTCCAATAAAATTCCAGTCTTAAACAGTAGTTCTCTTCTATTGTTTTGTTTTTCTCTTCAAGGACTCAAATTACATGCATTTTGGGCCTTTTTTGTCTTTCTTCCATTTTAACCACTCTGACCCTATTGTATTTCTTCTTCTTCTTCTTCTCCTTTTCTTCTTCTTCTTCTTCTTCTTCTTCTTCTTCTTCTTCTTCTTCTTCTTTTAAATCTCCTTTTTTGTTGTTGTTTTCTGTCTTGGTTGCTTCCATGCCTTCCTTTACTCATTTATCGTATCTTCATTTAAAGGTATTGTCCCTTGGGCATCTTGTAATTTCTTCATTTCTGACCCAGATTTGCCTTTCTCTTCAGTTTCCTTCCTCAGTTTGATGAACTCTTGTTGCATTTCTTCCTTCTGCTTTTTGTCCATTTTTTGTTCAAAATTTTTTAATTTCTGATATAGAATATTTATTTTTTAAGTTTTTAAATTATGTATTCATTTTAAGTAATCTCTACACCCAACATGTGGCTCAAACTCACGACCCCAAGATTAAGAGTTTCATGCTCTACTGCCAGACAGACACCCCTAGAATATTTTATAAAATATTTAATTAATTTGGTATGTTGTGTTACAGTTTTTTCTGCTTCAGTGTAAGTTTTGGGGAAGAGAATTCTCATCACATCAAATGTTTTGATTCCCAATTTCTGCTTTCTTCTCATAGTACTTTTAAATGGAATTTGTTTCATATTTCTTTTAGTCATAGGTAACGTGTAGACATGGTTCCTAGTTCAAGAGTGCCCTTTTTGTTTAATCTTAATCTAAAGATTAAACATTTCTAAATCTATAAATATAACATCTTATTTCATGCATCAAAAAGCTGGCATTGACCTCACTCCGGATTTTCTGTAAGTATATATTTTACTGAAGTATTTTCTTGGAAAATAATAAACTATAATCAATGATGAAAATCACATAGCTCAATAATTACATTTTGAATATAATGTAGGTATGAACTGATTAATAACCTGTGAAAACATAAGTATACTCACCGTAATCATGTTTTTCTTTTAATAAACAGGATGGATCATTTCTTATTCGGAAAAGCTCCGGCCATGATTCCAAACAGCCATATACACTAGTTGTATTCTTTAATAAGCGAGTATATAATATCCCTGTGAGATTTATCGAAGCAACAAAGCAGTATGCTTTGGGCAGGAAGAAAAATGGTGAAGAGGTCAGTAACATCTCTTTTAATCCAACTCTATAACTATGTATTGAGCACAATGATGTCATAGTGTGTTAGGTGCTAGAAATGAAGAGAAAGGATGCAAGGGCACTCGGTATGAGGCTTGCATACATGTCATAAAAAGAGTACAAGATAAAATACTGTGTTCAGGCAGCATAATCTACAGAAGACAGGAGGATAGACTTGCATGATGTAAAGGCTGCACTTAGTCCCTTTATCCTGTTACTTAGTGGACTCAGTCTGATTCAGTATTTTGGTTCAGAGGAATATAGAAATCAAAGTTGAAATGTCAAGTAGAATTAATGTCGTAAGAATGAAGGTCAGTGTCCAGAGCTCCTAAGTCAAGAACTAGGATCTCAACTCAAATACCAAAGCAGATGACCAAGGGGGCACCTGGGTGGCTCAGTCGCTTGAGCATCCGACTTTGACTCAGGTCATGATCTCACGGTTCGTGAGTTCGAGCCCCATGTCGGGCTCTGTACTGACCGCTTGGAGCCTGGAGCCTGCTTCGGATTCTGTGTCTCCCTCTCTCTCTGCCCCTCCTCCACTCATGCTCTGTCTCTCTCTCAAAAATAAATAAACATTAAGAAAAATTTAAAAGTAGATGACCAAGGAAGGATCAGAAGAGATGCAGAAACTTGTGTTGATACATTAGATTCCCATGGACCCGAATGAGCTTTTGGGCCTGCAGCAAGAGAAAAGCATTACAGTAGGTCTTGAGTACTAACCAGATTTAAAGTCCAACCCCTCTTTAATCTGGACTAAACTCAATGTTTACCATACCTCTGCTTAGCCAGTTTGTTTTTATAAGTGAGCCCTGAAATATGGGCTGGAATAATCCATAAATGGTCAGAAAGGGAGTGAAACTTGTACTGGCCTGGAGTAATGGGTTGAATTTGAGTAGCTAAAATGAAAGTTAAAGATGAGAAGGAGAAAAGTGGAAAGAACAATCTAAGCAGAGGAAATAGCATTTAAAAATTCAAGTTAAGAAATATTTATTTTCAATACTCCTTCAGAAAGAACTATACCCATTCCGAACCCAGCACTTGTTAGAAAGCATCTGAATTGTTAGAAATTGTCATAATTGTCATCTTCTCCACTAGATGAGGCCACGGACTAAACTAGGTCTTGCTCACCTCTGTATTTCCAGAATCACAGAAGAATAGCTGACTTTAGTGGATATTTGATATATACTTATTAAATGATGAATTTATTTGTTGATTGATTACAGGCAGGAGAGTAGCATTTGTAAAACAAACCGATAAGGTCTTCTGTCAATAAATATATTCTTTATTTTGCTTTTTTTTTAATTATAAAAAAATTCATATCTTAAAATTTACCATATTAGTCATTTTTTTTCTTTTTTTTTTTAATTTTTTTTTTAACGTTTATTTATTTTTGAGACAGAGAGAGACAGAGCATGAACGGGGGAGGGTCAGAGAGAGGGAGACACAGAATCCGAAACAGGCTCCAGGCTCTGAGCTGTCAGCACAGACCCCGACGCGGGGCTCGAAATCCCGACCGTGAGATCATGACCTGAGCTGAAGTCAGACGCTCAACCGACTGAGCCACCCAGGCGCCCCAATCATTTTTAAGTGTGTAGTTTAGTAATGTTAAATATATTTGCAGTGTTGTAAAACAGATCTCCAGAGCTTTTAATCTTGCATATTCGAAATTCTATGTTCATTGAAAACAACTCCCCTTTTCCACTTTCCCCCAGTCCTTGGCAATTATCATTCTACTTTCTATTTCTATGAATTTGACTGCTTTAGATACCTAATATAAGCAGGATCATACAATATTTGTCCTTTTGTGACTGGCTTATTCCATGTAGCATTATATCCTCAAGGTTTATCCATGCTGTGCAGTATGTGACAAGATTTCTTTCCATTTTGAGGCTGCATAGTATTCCATTATGTTGTATACCACATTGTGTTTATCCATTCATCTGTTGATGGACCTTTGGCTATTGTTGATGGCTCTCATAAATAGTCCTTCTATGAACATGGGCATGAAAAGGTCTTTGAGACCCTGCTTTCAGTTCTTCTAAGTATATATCCAGAAGTGGGATTGCTGGATCATATGGTAGTTCTATTTTAAAATTTTTGAGGAGCCTCCATATTGTTTTCTGTAGTGATTACCTCATTTTACAATCCTACCAACAGTGCTCAAGGGCTCCAACTTTTCCACATGCCTCCCAAACACGTGAAATTTTCTGGGATTTTTAAATAGTAGTTATCTTAATGGGTGAGAGGTGATATCTTACTGGGGTTTTGATTTGAATTTCTCTGGTGATTAGTGATTTTGAGCATCTTTTCATTTGTATATCATCTCTAAAGAAATGTCTATTCAAGT
Organism: Felis catus; assembly: GCF_018350175.1. Lineage (NCBI taxonomy): Eukaryota > Metazoa > Chordata > Mammalia > Carnivora > Felidae > Felis > Felis catus. Next base: position 55,404,688 of record NC_058378.1, on the reverse strand, counting down.
CCTTTGCCCATTTTTAAATTGGGTTATTTGATCTTTTGGTTTTGTGTTGTGGGAGTTCTTTATATATTCTAAGTTTTAAACCATTGTCAGATAGGTGATTTGCAAATATTTTCCCCCATTCTATGGACTGCCGTTTCACTCTTTTGATTGTGACCATTGATGAACAGAAGTTTTTAAACTTAATGTAGTCATATTTGTCTATTTTTGGTTTTGTTGCCTGCGTTTTTTGGTGCCATATTCAAGAAATCATCGCCAAATACAATCTCATGAAAATTTTTCCCTGTTTTCTTCTAGGAGTTTTATAGTTTGGGGTTTTATTTTGCCTTTAATAAGGTCTCAGATAATCAGAAAATGCAAAAAGCCCTGAAACTGAAGACACAAAACATAGATCAAGACCAAACTTGGGTTTTAAAATATAGATTGCATTATCATTTAAAACCAGTTAAATCTTTCTCCCTCTTTCTCTGATCCTCCCCTGTTCATGCTCTCTCTCTCTCTGTCTCAAAAATAAATAAATGTTAAAAAAAATTTTTTTTTTAAAAAAGGGGGGGGGCGCCTGGGTGGCTCAGTCAGTTAAGCGTCCGACTTCGGCTCAGGTCATGATCTCACGGTCTGTGGGTTCGAGCCCCGCGTCGGGCTCTGTGCTGACAGCTCAGAGCCTGGAGCCTGTTTCAGATTCTGTGTCTCCTTCTTTCTCTGACCCTCCCCTGTTCATGCTCTCTGTCTGTCTCAAAATAAATAAATGTTAAAAAAAATTTTTTTTAATAAAACCAGTTAAATTTTAACAGAACTATCTGCTTTTTCCTACTCAGAAAAAAACGTCATTCTCACTGAAACCTTTATCTGACAAATCTTTCAAAATAGATGCTCTTCAGTAGTAATCATTGGTAGCAGATGATGGTGATCCTAGTAGGGCAGAGTGACTTTGGATGGATGGTTTTATTCTAAAGCCTCCCCAGGCCATGGTCCAATACTTCTTTAAGAGGGTTAAGGGTAGGTGAGGGAGCTGTCCTGTTTAGAACTCCTGAAACTCTCTCATATATTTTGAACTCTCAGAGGGACTCTGGACTCTCTTGTCCTGCTAAGGAAACTCTGGTAAATAGTGATTCCTTTTGGCTTAAAGAGTCTTTATCACTATCACTCCCTACATATCCACCCTATAGATACCAAAAAAAGAAAAAAAAAAAGAAAAGAAAAAAGAAAAAAAAGGGAGAAAAAGCATATTATTATAATGGTATCTGGAAGTGCTGACAGAGTCCATTAAAACTCTTAAGTTATCTACAATAAAAAGGTTATTTCTCCCATATACTGAACATCTTAATGGAAAATTAAAACTTTGGTTACATGATGTCAGCCATGTGGATATTGTGAAAAGTCTGTTTGCTTATATTTGCGTAGAAAAAGAAACCAATTGATTAACTGTTCAACTACTTAATGCAGTTGTTTTGGCATTATATAGATACAGTATTGAGTAATTTTATAGCTTTGATATCTATTTGCTTTATTTTATGGACCATGGGATTTTGAGTTATCAAACAGTTTGTTTTTCTGTCCATGTATGAATATCTCAAAAACAATGAATTACTATAAACAAAAAAAAAGAAAAAAAAAAGAGCACTGAAGGGAAATTGCAACTAAGTTATGCTCAATTCTACATCCAATATGTTTCAACTCTCAGCTCTGCTCCCTACTTCACACATTTCAACTCACCTCAACTCCATATTTCAAACATTTCAAATGCCCAAACACTCCAACAAAGAAATACTCAAAAATATTCAGGGACTAGAATGACAGACTGAGATGTTTGCGTAATTCTAGCAACTCTCTCCTGTGTTTACTGGGTTCAGAACACTTTTGCTTGGAATCCACTTAAAAGAGATTGTGCTATTCCATTTCCTGGTTCTTTCATCCATCAATTTAACTTCCAACTGCATTCAATTTAACAACATGCTATGCCAAGCAAACAGAATGAATATCATTGATTTCATTGGCGATTGACAAAGAGCTGAGTGATTGAAGAGAAAGCTAAGAAATAAAAACTGAAGATACTTGAAGGTCCCTGTCTCTTACCTCTCCTCCCTGACCTAATATTCAGATAGCCAATTATCTAAAAGACAACTGGTATTTCATTTGAAAAAGTTGACCAGTATTCTGAATACTTTATTCAATATATAGATATTTAGAAGGTATTCAAATAACTAAAAACTTTTAATTCTGGATGTTTGTCTTTATATGAAAAATTAAAATACAATAAAATCAATTGGTAATAATTGCTAAATTTATGGCAGTGTGACAGAACAATAACTACTTTTTTGAAAACGACTCTAAATGCATTTATTTATGATTGTGAGCTCATAGCACTTTTTTATAATCAATGCATTTAATTTCCTGTTCTGTGTTATATTTATTTTGTGTTCCTTTCAACTATTGATAATTTTCCAGAAGAACATTTTAAAATCCATAGACAATAGGAATTAACATTTGGGAAAATAAATATGTATGGCAAAAACTTGGCATGGATTACATTGTTAATTACCTCTAAATTAATTATTAATTAGCTTTGGGAGCTAGAGCAGAAATGGAAATATGAGAATTTGTAAAGCTTCTTTATTCAAAAAGGAAAACAAAATAAAACAAGCATGGATTAATCTGGAAAATAATTCTTCTGACACCAAATTCTAGGGTTAATTTATTACATCAGTCCTTATATCTAAGATTTATGCAACGTAACAGATAGTCTATGTTTTGTAAAAATGTAGAGAAACTCAGTGTATGACAGTTTTATACTTGTTACCAAATAAAAAACTATTAAAATATTGCATCATAACTCAATGAAGTAATTTCTCTAAGGGGTTCCACTAATTTAGGCTGCCAGTGTTTTTAGTGTTACCGAATATAAGAAAGGCCAGAGTCTGCCACCTCAAGTGTTCCACCCTTTGTTAAATTAGACTTTTTTGGGTAGAATGTCTGCTGAGACCTAGTAACTTTGACTAACTTGAGAAAGTGGGAGAAGATGGGAGGAGCAGAGCTCTAAGTTAATGTGAATTCCAATGTTTAATTCATTTATGTTTTCTTGCTCTAGTACTTTGGAAGTGTTGCTGAAATTATCAAGAATCATCAACATAGGCCTCTGGTTCTTATCGACAATCAGAATAATACAAAAGATTGGACAAGATTGAAATATGCAGTTAAAGTTTCATAGATTTCTTGAAAAAGGTCAACATCATTGCTTCAGACATTTTCCTTATTTCTACTTTTGAGAAAAAGCCCCAAAACTTCATATTCTGGATTATGAACCATCCACTAATAAGACAGAAGATGGAGGCAGCTATTGAGGTGGTCACCCATATCTTTATAAGAAGCTCACGCGGACTTGTTCTACTGTCTGACCTGATGAACTGTGAATATTTGGTGAGGTTGCGTTATCATGCTACTAAAATTCTCTAAATAAATGTCTTTATTTAAAAGAAACAGGTGTAAAGTCTTTTTAGTCATGTAAGAAAATAACACTCTATTTTCAAAATAAGAAAATAATAGTCTTGGGTTAAAACAGGGCTGCTGGAAATTTGGGCCACCACAATGGTCACTGGTACACTACTGTAATGCCTACTGCCAATGTTTGACAATTATGTCTTGGTTGAACTTTTAATGTGTAGAAAATATGATATAGATAATGTACAAATTTATAAGTGCAAATTAAGGGGGATGTAATATTCCTTTTTGTGAGTGCTCCCAACCATGGGAGATGTATACAGATATGAACTTTCTAGAAGTTCTTGTCCATGATTAGGTTGTTAGCTTTGGTCTACCCTCTTTGATTATACCCTCTTTGATCTGCATGTCTATTAAATGGACCCCTAAGCTTGATTTGAGATTCCAAGTGGGGTGAGAGCAAAACTAGACTAAAAGCCTAGGGAAACATCGCACAGAACAAGGGCAGAAAAGCAGACATTGATGAACACGAAGGAATAAAATAGATACCATTATGAACAGTCACATCCAAGGCCTTAGATCATCCCAGAAATGTAATATATTTTGTCATATCAAAGCTTTTTATTCTACTACATACTTTTTAGGCAGCACTTAAATGATAAGGCAGCTAATTAAGATAAATCTAATAAATTAAGTGAGGAATACACTTGATCACTGAATAAGACAGCAACCTCTGAAAAGATTTTGAAAGGTTAGAAGGCAATATTTCAGAGTAACACACAGACTCATTTGTAAAGATAACTGTATTTTTTAAATGTCATATGCTTTCATATAATAGCATTTTTAGCTGTCATAATGGGTTGAATTGTCCCCCCTCAAAAAAATACGTTGAAATCCTATCCCTAAATGTACCTCAAAATATGACCTAAAGAGGTATTTACAGATGTAGTCAAATTAAGATGAGGCTATTAGGGTGGGCCCCAATCCACCTGTCCATATACAAAGGTGGAATTCACAGACCCAGACATGCACAGAGAGAAGACTATATGAAGAGATGCCCAGGGAGAATGCCATGTGAAGACAGAGGACTGGAGTGATACATCTACAAGCCTAGGAGTGCTGAAGATTGCCAGTAAGCCCCCAGGAGATAGGAAGAGGCAAGGAAAGATTCCCCCAAGGGTTTCAGACGGAACGTGGCCAAGCTGACACCTTGATTTCAGATTTCTAGCCCTCCAGAACTGGGAGGCAATGAATATCTGTTTTATTTCTTTTAAGTCACCCAATTTGTAGTACTTTCTTATGGTAGTCCTAGGAAACAATCTATACACATTTTTGACAATAAAATCAAATATAAATGGGCTTTGGAAATTTTACTTGGAAAGGTTTTTTTTTCTCCTTTTAGGAAAACAATAAAATCATTTAGAATGTTAGCAGAGATAATTCACAATTTAAAGAAAACTGGATTTATCTTTTGTAAAACAAATCATCCATTTGTAGTGTGAAGTATGAGGTTTCTGTTTTAGTTTTCCTCAGTGTTATATGGAATGGTTTTCTACTTAAGTAAATGTTCACTAATTCCTTCTGCTACCACGATGATCCTGGCTCCACAACATCCTCTTCTGATCCGCCCCCACTCTGTTCCCCCAGGTAGCCTATTCCAGCCAGGTGAAGGAGCATAGCCATGAGATCATCCTAATCCAGTCGACTGATACTCAGCACTGCTAGGGTAGGTTTCTTGGAGCAGAGACTGGGAGAATTTCTGGGAGCTAAGCCAGTCTCTGCTGAGGATCCACTTCTCTCCAAAGCTGGAGAAACACTCAATCCAAGACAGCAATCTTTCCCCCTTCCACCTGTTACAAGAGCACACTGCAGGACGGCCGTACCTACTTCTCTAGAACCCTCCTGCACCGGTGGTATAGGCTACTCTGTGAGACTAGAAAAGTTTCAAGAGATCTCAAAGGCCGTATCTGTGATTTGCAGTGCTCGACAAACAAGTGGTTTTGCATAGGGAGATTTTCAGGCAAACCAGGCGGTAGAATAAAAGCCACCAGTCAAGGAGAAGAACATTGTATAGCAGCTCAAGGAAACAAACCACTAGAGTTCCTGTTTTGTGTTTCAAGGATGTTGCAAAGTCCACTGCAGCTGAAGTAGGAGGAGGACTGTTTGTATATTCAAATGGACAACAGAGATGGGAAGCATAGGCCTGTGGCCACGAGGAGCCTGAAGTATGCTCAGACCAGTCATCCAGATCAGTGGTTCAGACACCTCGCACTCTGGGAGCTAAACCGCTCCCACTGCAGCTGTGACAAACTTGCCTACACGGGAATGAATCCCAGAGAACAGAATGTAGAGATGTAAATGAGACATGAGGCCACATGAGACATGATCTTAAAGCCAGACTGAACTTCTGTCCTTCAAAATGGACTTAAGATGCCATATGATAGACTATTTCTAGGCAGGGTTGCAAGGAAATCACTAAAAACCTGTCTCCCAGCAAGGTTAGTTGTACCAAATGCCCTTGGCACTTAGCAGCTGTGTCTAACCATGAAGTGGGGTGATACTGGCTTCAGAGTTAGCTCTGGGGACCCCAGTCCTACCACTTACCAGTATGTTATCAGGTATGTGTCTTACCATTCTAAGCCTCAGTTTCTACATTGTAAAACAGCATCTTTTTGGTAATGGTACAAGAACTAAGATAAGCTAATATATGTTTAATACCTAGCATTTAGTTGTGCCTAATAAATATTAATTTCTAGTCCCCTAACCAAAGTCTCCTTTGCAGAAATAAAATGTAGACAATCCTTCAAATAAACTGACCTATTAAGTACCTTTGAGCATTTAATAATTTTAATTTTGTCTCAAGAAATTCCCAAATATTTCTTTATGTCCATGGTGATTAATCTTGTAGTTATCACAAAATTCTTCGAGAATTTGATGAGAGGTATGGGTCTTTGCCCCCAGGGAAATATGCATTTATGGGGACACACAAACTTTAATCAAATTTCATGAGATCCATGGCCCCCTAGGGCCTGTCAATGGACCATGGGTACAAAGATCCAAGGCTAAGGACCTTGCCCTACATCTTAAAATGTGAAGCATCAAGATGGATATACTATTCTACTAACAACCTGAGCGATGTAACTCTCCCATGAGCCAAGAAGCAGGATACTACTATGGCTTAATGCAGGGGCTTGAGAGTGAGTTGCCTCAATCTCTGCTTGTAATCCATGCTCCACCAATAATAGAGTGTGTGAACTTGGGCAAGTTCCGTGTCTTGGTGTCCTCATTTGTAAAATGGAGATGATAATGCAACCTACATTATGAGTTGGTTAAATGAGTGAACTAAATGTTGTAAAAGTTGAAAGTGTTCATTATTATTCTTTCACTCAACCAGCCAACATTCACTGAGTCTGCTGTATGTCTGTCAGTATGCATGTCAGACACATGAAATGCACAAATAATCTCAAGACCTTGAAGGCAACCAAATAGCCACTCAAGTATCTTTTGAAATTGGAGTCATCGTTTTATAAAAATATCAAATAGAACTTTTATCCAGGATGATAAATGCACTTAAAATAATGGCAGACAATACTCTGGTTTCTCTTCAGATCGAATAAATCTTTCGCCTTTTACAAAATAATGGCAGACAATTAGAATAACCCTGGAGAGAAAATCATGTAAGTAAAATAAAAGTCCCTACTTAAAAGCACTTGCCTGTTACCTCCAATGTATTGTCTCCCCCTTTTTCCCCCTAGACAAACGCAGAACTTTAAAACTTTATCTGTTATGGGGCACCTGGGTTGCTCAGTCGGTTAAGCGGCTGACTTCAGCTCAGGTTATGATCTCACAGTCCGTGAGTTTGAGCCCCGCACTGGGCTCTGGGCGGACATCTCGGAGCCTGGAGCCTGCTTCGGATTCTGTGTCTCCCTCTCTCTCTGCCCCTCCCCAACTCATGCTCTGTCTCTCAAAAATGAATAAATGTTAAAAAAAAAATGAAATTTTACCTGTTATCTTTTTCTTACCTATACATGGGCCACTTAGGCCTATGTCTTAATCTTGCTGGTTCTGTCCTTCACTAGCCGTGTAATCTTGAACAAAGTACTCAATGAACTTGTTTTTCTTACTTCCCTTGCAGGGTTTTTTATGAGAATAATATATACAAATACCTAGGACATACTAGGTCTCAACAAATGCTATTGACATAGCTGAAGCCTCAAATACCCCACTGTAAGTCTAAAGGCAAAAGACACAATTTGAAGATTATTGCAGTAAAGCCATTGTGAGAAGACATAGGCCTAAACTCTGGCAGTGACCAGAGCCCTATAAAGAAACAGATGTAAAGGAAACGTCTAAGGATTAACACAGGAAAGTTAACTGACTGCATAGAGGAATAGGGTGAAATATGAGTCCCCACTGACTCTACTGTTTCAAGCCTGGATACCTGGAAGACTGGCACTGCCTCTGACCAAAAGACAAAAGTCTATAGGGAGAGCTGACCTGTGTTAATTCCTGACCACATAGTTCTAAGAGTCTCAAGGGCAATTCATTGAATAGAGTATCAGAACTTACAGAAGACTTACATTCACATATGGGCTCAAATTTAGGAAAATTTATTTTATTTGTCTGGTAAAAAAATCTTAGAAAATATTCTGGAGGCTAGGGTATTAGAAGAACTGTGTTAAATGTTAACACAACCCTAGTTGTTTTACATTTTTGTTTGGTTTTTATGATGACATAAGGAAGTGGTGTTTTATGAAGATTGTTCTGACAAGGTACAGTTGAAAAGTGAAAGGCTGGAGGCAGACAGAGTGGCCATTGGGCTAACCTAGGCCTTGAAGTGCTGAGGTTCCAGCCTAGTATGAATGGACCAAGAAGGGAAAGGAAGGAAACACCAGAAAAAGATACTCCAGGACTTGGAAGTCGGCACAATGTTTTTGAGATTCGCCCATACCATTATGTGTATCACTAGTTGTTTCTTTCTACGGCTAAGTAGTTTGCCAATATGTGGATATACATCAACTTGTTTTTCTATTCATTCATTGATGGAATTTGATTGTTTCTGGTTTTGAAATGATTGAAGTTGCTATGAACATTTGTGTGGAAGACTTTATGTGAACATATGTTTTAGTTCCTCTTAAGTAAATAAATGCCTAGGAGTAGTAATCCTGAGTCACACAGAAAGTGCGTGTTTAACTTTGTAAGAAACTGCCAAAGTGTTTTCCAAAGTGGATGCACCATTTTACAGTGACATCAACAATATATAAGAGTTATGCTTCTCCACACTCTACACAGCACTTAACATTATAGGTATTTTCATTTTAATCATTCTAGCAGGTATATAATAGTATTTCACTATGGCTTTAATTTGAATTTTCTTGATGGCTAGTGATATTGAACATCTTTTCATGTGTATATATTTTCCTTTTTTTAAAGGTCTGTTCAAATCTTTTGCCCCTTTGAAAAATTGGGTTGTCAAAAAAATAAACAAAGAAACAAAAGGGGCGCCTGGTGGCTCAGTTAGTTAAGCACCTGACCCTTGATTTCGGCTCAGGTCATGTTCCTAGGATCATGGGATCAAGCCCTGCATCAGGCTCAGCATAGACCCTGCTTAAGATTCTTTCTCCCTCTTTCTCTGCCCTTCCCCTACTCACACACACACTCTCTGTTAAATAAATAAATAAATAAATAAATAAATAAATAAAAGGTTGTCTTCTTTTTATTAACTTATATGAATATATTATATATTCTGGATATAACTCCCTTGACAAATACATGTATTGTGAATATATTATTTTGCTTCCCTGGAGTAAGCAAACTACTTAATCATGATATATTGTCCATTTTATATATTGCTGGATTTGATTTGCTAATACAGTGTTAGGTATTTTTGCATATACATTCATAAAGGACGTTTTCTTATAATGTCTTTGTCAGGTTTTAGTATTAGGGGAATGATCACCTCATAAATGACATAAAAATGTTCTCTTTTCTACTTTCTGAAAGAATTTGTATATTACCGATACTATTGCTTCCTAATATGTTTGATAGAATTCACCAGGAAGGCATCTGGGCTGGTGTTCTCTTTGTGTGAAGGTTTTTAATTATGAAAGCAATTTCTTGAATAGATATAGGCTATTGAGATTTTCTATTTATTCTATGTATTTTGTTAATTCATGTCTTCAAAAGAATTTATCTAATTCAAATAGAATGCCAAATTTACATAAACTTGATACTAATATTCTCATATAATCCTTCTAAGGTCTGTAATAATGTCCCTCCTTTCAGTCCTGATGTTGATAATATATATCTTCTCATTTTTTTCAGTCCAGCTAAAGGTTTATCATTTTTATATTCTTTCCAAAGAACCAAGTTTTGTTTTCATTAATTTTCTCTATTGTTTGTCTGTTTTCTATTCATTGACTTCCACAGATTCCTTTATTATTTCCTTCCTTCTACTTATTTTGGGTTTAATTTGCTCTTCTTTACATGCTTTCTAGGATGGAAGCTTACATAATTGAGTTTAAACCTTTATTATTTTCTAATATAACTGTTTAAAGCTGAAATGTTCCATCCAAGCACAGCTTTAAAACATCCCACAAATTTTAATACAGTTTTCTCAGTTTCATTAACTTCAAAACATTTTCAAATTTCCATTGTGATTTTTTTTTCTTTAAACTATTGGTTGATCAGGAAAGTGCTATTTAATTTCTGAATATCTGGTGACTTTCCAAATCTTTTTCTGAGATTTATTTCCAATTGAATTCTGTTGTAGACAGAAAATACAGTCTGCATGAGTTCAATTCTTTTAAATTTATTGAAAATTGGAATGATCTAGTGGATGTCCCATATATACTTGTAAAGAAGGTACAGGATGGAGTGTTCTATAAATGTCATTTAGCTCAAGTTGTTTGGTATTGTTGCTCAAGTCTTTTATGTCCTTACTAATCTAATTTTTTTTTTTTTTTTTTGCCTAGTTGTTCTATCAACTACTGACAGAGAGTTGAAATATCTAACTATAATTGTGGATTTGTGAATTTCTCTTTGTAATTCTGTCAGTTTTGGTCCATATATTTTGAAGCTTTTGTATTATGTGCATAGAATTTTAGAATTGTTGCATCTTCTTAATGAACAGATATTTTTATCCCTAGTTTCATTTTTGTCTCTCAAGTCTACATATTTTTATCCTAACAATTTCTAACTTTTAATGGGAATGTTTATATCATTTGTATTTAATGTAATTATAATTATGATTGGGCTTAAATCTACTATCTCTATTTGTTTTCCAAATTATCCTGCATATTTTTCCTCTCCCATTTTCCTTGCCTTCTAGTGGGTTGAACTTCTTTTTAAATCTATTCTAGCTTCACTATTGATTTATTAGCTATATTTCTTTGTTCTTTTTAATTGCTGTTCTAGTGTTTACAATATACATCATTTACTTGTCACAATCTATCTTCAAGTACAATGGTGTATCTCCACTTCCCTTTCCCTGACTTTGTGCTACTCTTACACATTTTAGTTCTACATACTATAAACACAATGTTATTTTTTGCCTTAAATGTTTAATTCTCCTTAAAAGAACCTAAACAAAGAAGGGAAAGTCTTTTATATTTATTCATATACTCACCATTTCCAGTGCTCTTAATTCCTTTGTGTAGATAAATATCCATCTGGCATCATTTTCTTTTCACCTGAAGAGTTTTTTGTAAGATTTAAGATAGTGCAATTTTTCTGGTGATGACTTATTTTAGATTTCTCTCCTGTGAAGTCTTTGTTTTATCTTTTTGAAGAATAATTTTGCTAAAGAATTCAAGGATGACTTCTTTTTCCTTTCAGTACCTTGTATATATCATTCCACTGTCTTCTGGCTTATGTAGCTTCTGATGATAAGTCTGCAGTAATTCTATCTTTGATTCCTAATATGTAAAGTATGTTCTTTCTTCTCAAGCCACTCTTCACATTTTCTTTTTATCACTTGTGATTATGAGGATGTGATTATGATGTGCTTTGGTGTGTTTTTTTGTTGTTGTTGTTGTTGTTCTTTTTCTGCTTGAGCTTCATGTTGCTTCTTGGATGTTGGGATTTATAGTTTTCATAAAATTTAGGAAAAAATTCAATCATTACTCCTTCAAATATTTTGCCTGTTCTTCTTCTCCTCCCCTCTGGGACTCCAGAGACATGAATGTCACACTACTTGACATTACCCCAGGGTGGCAGTGTGGAGGTGTACTCCTTGGCTCTCCCATTAAGAAAAAACTTGGCTTTCAGCTGTGAAGAATGCAATTTGCTGACAACCTTCAACTGTTAGTTCCTTTAAAATCTACCTTGGCAAAGCAGTGAATCAGCAATATAGAGGACAAACTTCTGGAGAACAATGAAGCAGAAAATAAGAGGGAGACTAAGGCAAAAGAGCATGATTTAAGAATTAGAGAAATCAGTGACTCATTAAAAAGGAACAACATCAGAATCATAGGGGTCCCAGAAGATGAAGAGAGAGAAAAAGGGGTAGAAGGGTTATGTGAGCAAATCATAGGGGAAAACTTTCCTAACCTGGGGAAAGACACAGACATCAAAATCCAGGAAGCACAGAGGACTCCCATTAGATTCAACAAAAACCGACCATCAACAAGGCATATCATCGTCAACTTCACAAAATACTCAGGCAAGGAAAGAATCATGAAAGCAGCAAGGGAAAAAAAGTCCTTAACCTACAAGGGAAGACAGATCAAGTTTGCAGCAGACCTATCCACAGAAACTTGGCAGGCCAGAAAGGAGTGACAGGATATATTCAATGTGCTGAATTGGAAAAATATGCAGCCAAGAATTCTTTATCCAGCAAGGCTGTCATTCAAAACAGAAGGAGAGATTAAAAGTTTCCCAAACATGGCACAAAAACAGACACATAGACCAATGGAATAGAATAGAAACCCCAGAACTAGACCCACAAACGTATGGCCAACTCATCTTTGACAAAGCAGGAAAAAACATCCAATGGAAAAAAGACAGCGTCTTTAACAAATGGTGCTGGGAGAACTGGACAGCAACATGAAGAAGGTTGAAACTAGACCACTTTCTCACACCATTCACAAAAATAAACTCAAAATGGATAAAGGACCTAAATGTGAGACAGGAAACCATCAAAACCTTAGAGGAGAAAGTAGGAAAAGACCTCTCTGACCTCAGCCGTAGCAATCTCTTACTCGACACATCCCCAAAGGCAAGGGAATTAAAAGCAAAAGTGAATTACTGGGACCTTATGAAGATAAAAAGCTTCTGCACAGCAAAGGAAACAACCAACAAAACTACAAGGCAACCAATGGAATGGGAAAAGATATTCGCAAATGACATATCGGACAAAGGGCTAGTATCCAAAATCTATAAAGAGCTCACCAAACTCCACACCCGAAAAACAAATAACCCAGTGAAGAAATGGGCAGAAAACATGAATAGACACTTCTCTAAAGAAGACATCCGGATGGCCAACAGGCACATGAAAAGATGCTCAATATCACTCCTCATCAGGGAAATACAAATCAAAACCACACTCAGGTATCACCTCACGCCAGTCAGAGTGGCCAAAATGAACAAATCAGGAGACTATAGATGCTGGAGAGGATGTGGAGAAACGGGAACCCTCTTGCACTGTTGGTGGGAACGCAAATTGGTGCAGCCGCTCTGGAAAGCAGTGTGGAGGTTCCTCAGAAAATTAAAAATAGACCTACCCTATGACCCAGCAATAGCACTGCTAGGAATTTATCCAAGGGATACAGGAGTACTGATGCATAGGGCCACCTGTACCCCAATGTTCATAGCAGCACTCTCAACAATAGCCAAATTATGGAAAGAGCCTAAATGTCCATCAACTGATGAATGGATAAAGAAATTGTGGTTTATATACACAATGGAATATTACGTGGCAATGAGAAAAAATGAAATATGGCCTTTTGTAGCAACGTGGATGGAACTGGAGAGTGTGATGCTAAGTGAAATAAGCCATACAGAGAAAGACAGATACTATATGGTTTCACTCTTATGTGGATCCTGAGAAACTTAACAGGAACCCATGGGGGAGGGGAAGGAAAAAAAAAAAGAGGTTAGAGTGGGAGAGAGCCAAAGCATAAGAGACTGTTAAAAACTGAGAACAAACTGAGGGTTGATGGGGGGTGGGAGGGAGGGGAGGGTGGGTGATGGGTATTGAGGAGGGCACCTTTTGGGATGAGCACTGGGTGTTGTATGGAAACCAATTTGTCAATAAATTTCATATATAAAAAAAAAAGAATGTTAAAAAAAAAGAAAAAAGAAAATCAAACATATAAGTCATGTAATGCCCAAGTACAATATATCACTGTCATATAATAAGTACTTAATAAGTGTTCATTGTTCCAAGTCAGAGTGGAACTTACATTTAGTTAGCGTTACATTCATTTGGTTATATGCCTATGAACTACAAAGAGATTATAAACTTCTTAAAATCTTTGAAAATATGTTATTCTGATCATGTTCCACAATCTCTTGTGTAAAAAAATATTCAATTAATATTTGTTGACTTGACTGATTGCATCTATTAAAGAACACTTTTTAAAAATGAAAAAAATAAAAAATAAATAAATAAATAAATAAATAAAAGTTTCCCAAACAAAATTAAAGGAGTTCGTGACCACTAAACCAGCCCTGCAAGAAATTTTAAGGGGGACTCTCTGAGGGTAGAAAAGAAATTTTAAGGGGGACTCTCTGAGGGTAGAAAAGAAAGAAAGAAAGAAAGAAAGAAAGAAAGAAAGAAAGAAAGAAAGAAAAAAGCAACAAAGACTAGAAAGGACCAGAGAATACCACCAGAAACTTCAAATCTACAAGAAACATAATGGCAATAAATTCACATCTTTCAGTACTCACTCTAAACATCAATGGACTAAATGCTCCAATAAAAAGACATAGGGTAACAGAATGGAAAAGAAAACAAGATCCATCTATATGCTATTTACAAGAGACCCACTTTAGACCTAAAGACACTTCAGATTGAAGTAAGGGGATGGAGAACCATCTATCATGCTAATGATCAACAAAAGAAAGCCAGAGTAGCCATACTTATATCAGACAATCTAGACTTTAAAATAAAGACTGTAATAAGAGATGAAGAATGCATTATATCATAATTAAGGTGTCTATCCACCAAGAAGACCTAAAAATTGTAAACATTTATGCTCCAAATGTGGAGGAACCCAAATATATAAATCAATTCATCACAAACATAAAGAAACTCATTGATAATAATACCATAATAGTAGGGGACTTCAACACCCCACTTACAACAATGGACAGATCACCTAAACACAAAATCAACAAAGAAACGATGGCTTTGAATGACACACTGGACCAGATGGACTTAAAAGATCTATTCAGAACATTTCATGCTAAAGCAGCAGAATATACATTCTTCTCCAGTGTACATGGAATGTTCTCCAGAATATATCACATACTGGGATACAAATCAGCCCTCAACAAGTACAAAAAGATTGAGATCATACCATGCATATTGTCAGACCACAACGCTATGAAACTCAAAATCAACCACAAGAAAAAATTTGGAAAGGTAACAAATACTTGGAGACTAAAGAACATCCTGCTAAAGAATGAATGGGTGAACCAAGAAGTTAAAGAGGAAATTTAAAAGTACATGGAAGCTGATGAAAATGATAACACCACAGCCTAAAATCTCTGGGACGTAGCAAAAGCAGTCATAAGAGGGAAGTATATAGCAATTCAGGCCTTCCTAAAGAAGGAAGAAAAATCTCAGATACACAACCTAACCTTACACCTTAAAGAGCTGGAAAAAGAACAGCAAATAAAACCCAAAACCAGCAGAAGACAGGAAATAATAAAGATTAGAGCAAAAATCAATGCCATCAAAACCAAAACCAAAAAACAAAACAAAACAAAACAAAACCAGTAGAACAGATCAATGAAACCAGAAGCTGGTTCTTCGAAAGAATTAACAAAATTGATAAACCACTAGCCAGTCTGGTCAAAAAGAAAAGGAAAGGACCCAAATAAATAAAATCAAGAATGAAAGAGGAGAGATCACAACCAACACAGCAGAAATAAAAACAATAATAAGATAATATTATAGCAATTATATGCCAATAAAATGTGCAATCTGGAAGAAATGGACAAATTCCTAGAAACATACAAACTACCAAAGCTGAAACAGGAAGAAATAGAAAATTTGAACAGACCCATAACCAGTAAAGAAATCAAATTAGTAATCAAAAATCTCCCAAAAAACAAGAGTTCAGGGCCAGATGGCTTTCCAGGAGAATTCTACCAAACATTTAAAGAAGAGTTAACACCTATTCTCTTGAAACTGTACCAAAAAATAGAAATGGAAGAAAAACATCCAAACTCTTTCTATGAAGCCAGCATTACTTTGATTCCAAAACCAGACAAAGACCCCACTAAAAAGGAGAACTATAGATCAAATTCCCTGATGAACATGGTTGCAAAAATCCTCAACAAGATATTAGCCAACCGGATCCAATAATACCTTAAAAAATTATTCACAACGACCAAGTGGGATTTATACCTGGGATGCAGGGCTGGTTCAATATCTGCAAAACAATCAATGTGATTCATCACATCAATAAAAGAAAGGACAGAACCACGTGATCTTCTCAATAGATGCAGAGAAAGTATTTGACAAAATACAGCATCCTTTCTTGATAAAAACCCTCAAGAAAGTAGGGATAGAAGGATAACACCTCAAGATCATAAAAGGCATATATGAAAGACCCAACCCTAATATCATCCTCAATGGGGAAAAATTGAGAGCTTTTCCCCTAAGGTCAGGAACAAGACAGGGATGTCCACTCTTGCCACTGTTATTCAACAGAGTATTGGAAGTCTTAACCTCTGCAATCAGACAAAACAAAGAAATAAAAGGCATCCAAATCAGCCAGGAGGAGGTCAAACTTTCACTCTTCGCAGGTGACATGATACTCTATATGGAAAACCCAAAAGATTCCACCAAAAAACTGCTAGAACTGATCCATGAATTCAGCAATGTTGCAGGATATAAAATCACTGCACAGAAATCTGTTGCATTCCTATACACCAACAATGAAGCAACAGAAAGAGAAATCAAGGAATCGATCCCATTTACAACTGCACCAAAACCATAAAATACATAGGAATAAATCTAACCAAAGAGGTGAAAAATCTACACACCGAAAACTATACAAAGCTTATGAAAGAAATAGAAGAAGACACAAAAAAATGAAAAAAATATTCCATGCTCCTGGATAGGAAGAACAAATATTGTTAAAATGTCAATACTACCGAAAGCAATCTACATCTTCAACGCAATCCCTATCAAAATAACACCAGCATTCTTCACAGAGCTAGAACAAACAATCCTAAAATTTGCATGGAACCAAGAAAAGACCCCGAATAGCCAAAGCAATCTTGAAAAAGAAAACCAAAGCAGGAGGCATCACAATCCTGGACTTCAAGCTGTGTTACAAAGCTGTAATCATTAAGACAGTATGGTACTGGCACAAAAACAGACACTCAGATCAATAGAACAGAATAGAGAACCCAGAAATGGACCCACAAACGTATGGCTAACTAATCTTTGACAAAGCAGAAAAGAAAACCCAATGGAATAAAGACAGTCTCTTCAACAAGTGGTGCTGGAACAACTAACTGGACAGTGACATGGAGAAAAATGAACCTGGACCACTTTCTTACACCATACACAAAAATAAACTCAAAATGGATGAAAGACCTCAATGTAAGACAGGAATCCATCAAAATCCTCCAGGAGAAAGCAGGCAACAACCTCTTTGATCTTGGCCGCAGCAACTTCTTACTCAACATGTCTCTGGAGGTAAGGGAAACAAAAGCCAAAAATGAACTATTGGGACCTCATCAAAATAAAAAGCCTCTGCACAGCGAAGGAAACAATCAGCAAAACTAAAAGGCAACGACAGCATGGGAGAAGATATTTGCAAACGACATATCAGATAAAGGGTTAGTATCCAAAATCTATACAGAACTTATCAAACTCAACACCCAAAAAAAAAATAATCCAGTGAAGAAATAGGCAAAAGACATGAATAGACACTTCTCCAAAGAAGACATCCAGATGGCCAACCGACACATGAAAAAATGCTCAACATCACTCATCATCAGGGAAATACAAAGCAAAACCACAATGAGATACCACCTCATACCAGTCAGAATGGCTAACATTAACAACTCAGTCAACAACAGATGATGGCGAGCATACGGAGAAAGAGGATCTCTTTTGCACTGCTGGTGGGAATGAAAACTGGTGCAGCCACTCTGGAAAACAGTATGGAGGTTCCTCAAATAACTAAAAATAGAACTACTCTACGACCCAGCAACTGCACTACTAGGTATTTACCCAAAGGATACAGGTATGCTGTTTCGAAGGGACACATGCACCCCAATGTTTATAGCAGCACTACTGACAATAGCCAACATATGGAAAGAGCCCAAATGACCATCGATGGATGAATGGATAAAGAAGAAGTGGTATATATATGCAATGGAGTATTACACTGCAATCAAAAGGAATGAAATCTTGCCATTTGTAAGATGGATGGAACTAGAGGGTATTATGCTAAGCAAAATTAGTCAGAGAAAGACAAATATCATATTACTTCACTCATATGAGGACTTTAAGACACAAAACAGATGAACATAAGGAAAAGGAAGCAAAAATAATACAAAACCAGGGAGGGAGACAAAACATAAGAGACTCTTAAATATGGAGAACAAACAGAGGGTTACTGGAGGGGTTGTGGGAGAGGGAATGGGCTAAATGGTAAGGGGCATTAAGGAACCTACCCCTGAAATCATTGTCGTACTATAAGTTAACTAACTTGGATGTAAATTAAATAAATTTAATTTAAAAAAAATAAAATAAAATCTGCCTTGGGTTTTGAGTCAAGTAGATGCTCTCCCTAGACAGTCTTCAGTCTTGCCATTTCTGCTCAACATGGAACTCCTCTAATAGAAAGTCTTTGACCTAATACAGTCACTGAGTTGGCTGACTTTATCAGCAATGCATGGCAGTCTGAGGCTTTCTATACCCAATTCTACTTCCACTCACAAACCCTTTTCTTTCACCAGTGTCTGTACTATGGTTTCAAGGCTTTTTTTACTCAGTCTTGTTCTCTCCCCTTTAATTTTTCCCAGGCATTACTGCTCAGAAACCTCTTGCACTCCAAACTCAGCATCTTCTCCCTAGAAAACCAAACTGACAGAATTAGTATTAGTAATCCAAGAAAGTAGGCAGTAAGATTACTCACCACTAGATTACTCACCACCCAGCTGGCAGTGAGGACCCCATTTTGGGGGGTATTTGAGGCACGGACTATGCCTGGTACAAAGTAGCAACCCAATTGCTAATCTCCTGCAGTGAGAGAGAACAAAAAGCTGAAGACTAAACTCAGGATTTAATAAAGCTCCTGAGCTGCAAAGATAATTTAATTCTAAACCAAGACAGATCCGTTATGCCAGTTTCAGAGTCCTAGTTCAAAAACCTGGGACCCTGATAGATGGGGTGAGTATATCTGGTGATGAATGGTAGTAAATTCATTGTTGGTTGTGAATGCCAACAATTATTTGGTTTTCCAGAATCCTCTAAACCTTCAGAGTTTGCAGAGGTACCCCTCTCATTAAGAACTATGACTCTGCCTGTGTAGGAAGGCACTGCAGAGGACTCTTCCCTGTACGACAACAGAAATTTCCTTTAGGATATGCTCCATCTCCTGTCCTGGCTGCTAGACCAATAACTAAAGTCATATTGCAGCCTGAACCAGCTATGGATGTGCTAGGCCTGCTGAGGGAAGAAAAGAATAAACCCTGAAGGGGATTAAAGAATTAGGCACCACGTACTGGCAGGAGCTGAGGGAGTACCATAGGACTAGATTTTGAGAATTCTTGAGCAAACGAGCCAGAATATAAGACTAGATAAGAAATAATTTATTAACTTAAGGGCACTTCTCAGGATACAGAATTTAACACCCTGGCAAGACCCATAGGAGGTGGTGCAAATTCACTGGGTGGCTCCTGCGAGACTAGAGAAAGTGATTGCCTTTACTGATTGAGGCTAAAATGTCTGAATTGCTATGAAAGATAGTGGAGACAGAAATTAAGACTCAGGGAAGTAAGCATGCCAGAGTAGATGTATGAAGGGCAGAAGACCCACCATAAAATTATGTTCCAGGAAACAAGTGTGTTCACCAAGGCCATCAGAAATGCACTGGTAAGGGGCACCTGGGTGGCTCAGTTGATTAAGTGTCTGACTGGCTCAGGTCATGATCCTGTGGTTCATGAATTCGAGCCCCGCGTTGGACTCTGTGCTGACAGCTCAGAGTCTGGAGCCCGTTTTGGATTCTGTGTCTCGCTTGCTCTCTGCCCCTCCTCCACTCACCCTCTGTCTCTCTCTCCTTCAAAAATAAACATAAAAGAAAAGAAAGAAAGAAAGAAAGAAAGAAAGAAAGGAAGGAAGGAAGGAAGGAAGGAAGGAAGGAAGGAAGGAAGGAAGGAAGGAAGGAAGGAAGGAAAGAAAGAAAGAAAGAAAGAAAGAAAGAAAGAAAGAAAGAAAGAAAGAAAGAAAGAAAGAAAGAAAGAAAAATGCACTGGTAAGAGGGTAACAAGTATCCCTAAGAAGTTCACTGGTGGTTCCTTCCTAGTTCCATTGTGATTTTTCCCATCAGTGGATTAGGGATGCCCAGTGACACTCACTGTTTAGTGAGTTTCTCAACCACACAGCAGTTCCAGTTCTGGCTTGTGATATCATCCACTGAGTTTTTCTGCTGCCCCACAGGCCAGTTTCTGCTAACTCGCTCTAGCCCACCAGTGCTCACTAGCAAATTTCTCTTAGCCACCTAGTAGGATCCACCTTGACCACACCCTCTAGTGAGTTTCTCTGCCACTCAGTGGGGCAGCTTCCTGTGGACCAGTAAAAGGCTGGCAGCACCTGCCAGTGAGTTTCTATAATGCTCAGCAGATTGTTTGCAACAGAGGAGCTCTAGCTGACCAGCACCCTCCAATGAGTTTCACAGCTACTGCCTACAGACCAGCTAAGACCAGCACCATCTTTATTATTGGCCAGTTGAACGTACCGGTGGTAGCTACAACCTCTTCAAAAAGGTCTGAATCTCAGAATAAGGGTTGGGTCGTCCTATTCTAAGTGCTTAGTTTCTTTCTTGTTTATTCTTTCTCACTCTTAAAAATAATAGTAATTTCTACATTTGCCATTTCTATATTCCTTAGCATCCAATTTTCCCTTTCTAATGGTTAACCAACTTTTACTAGTTGATAATTTTCATGGCATTATTGAGATATAATTCACATACTATAAAATTTACCCACTTAAAATTATATGATTCAGTGGGTTTTATACATTCAGACCTGTGCAACCATTACCACAATCTGTTTAGAACATTGTCACATCAAAAAGAAATTCCAGGGGCACCTGGGTGGCACAGTTGGTTTGGTGTCCAACTCTTGATTTCAGCTCAGCTAATGATCACAGGGTCCTGGCATCAAACCCCATGTCAGGCTCTGTGCTGAGGGTAGAGCTTGCTTGGGATTCTCTCTCTCTCTCTCTCTCTCTCCCTGCCCCTCTTGCACTTGCTCTAAAAACAAAACAAAACCAAACAGAAAACCAAACCTCTATACCCATAAGCAAACACTCTCCATTCTTCATCAATCCCCATCATAATTCACTTCTAAGCTATTATGTCTCTATAAACTTGCATACTCTTAACATTTCATAGGAATGGAATCATACCATATGCGTGCCCTTTGTGACTGGCTTCTTTCATGTAGCATGTTTTCAAGGTTCATCCATGCTATGGTAGGTACCAGTACTCCATTTCTTTTTATCTCTAAATAATATATAATACAGATATACCATATTTTGTTTTTCATTCATCAGTTGAGTACATTTGAGCTGTTTTCCACTTTTTGGCTGTTATGGATTATACCACTCTAAACACTTACGTACAAGTTTTTGAGTGAATGTTTTCATTTCTTTTGGGTTTATATCTAGAAATGGAATTGCTATGTCATGTGGTAATGATATTTAACAGTTTCAGGAATGCCCAACTATTTTCCAAAGCACCATTTTAAATTCTGACCAACAATGTATGAGAGTTTCAGTTTTACCACATTCTCACCAGTACTTGTTATTGTCTTTTTGATTATTCCCATTTTAAAGAGTGTGAAGTTCTATCTCACTGTGGTTTTGATTTACATTTCCCTAATGACTAAAAAGGTTAAGCATATATTCATGTGGTTATTAGTTATTTGTGTATCTTCTTTGAAGAAATATCTATTCAAATCCTTTGACCATTTTTAAGTGAGTTGTCTTTTTATTGAATCACAATCATTTTAATATATTTTGGGTACATTTCCCATATTAGATATGTGATTTGAAAATATTTTCTTCCATTCTGTGAGTTTTCTTTTCACTTTCTTGAGTTCTTTGAAACCCAATTTTTTCATTTTAATGAATTCCAATTTATCTACTTTGATTGCTGTGTTCTTGGTGTCTTATTTAAGAAACTATAACCTAAGGTCACAGAGATTTACAGCTACGTTTCTAATTATTTTTATAGTTTTATCTCTAACATGTAGTGATCCATTTTGAGTTTATGTATGATACAAGGTAGGTTTACAAATGCATTCTTTTGCACATGGATATCCAGTTGTCCCAGGAACATTTGTTAAAAGACTATTCTTCCCACACTGAAATGCCTTGGCTTTCTTGTCAAAAATCAATTGGCCATAAATATATGGGTTTATTTCTGGACTCTCAATTCTATTTCATTGACCTGTATGGTTATTATGTCAGTACTAAACGGTCTTGATTACAGTAGTTTTGTAGAAGTTTTGAAATGGGAAAATAAGTTTTCCAACTTTATTCTTCTCGTCACAATTGTTTTAGCTATTGGTTATTCTGAATGCCCTGCATTTTCACATGAATTTTAGAATCAGTTTGTCAATTTCTGTAAAGAATGGCAGCTGGAATTCTGACAGGGATTGCATTGAATCTGTGGATCAATTTGGGGAATCTTCCCATCTTAACAATATTAAATCTTCCAATTCATGAACATAGGATGTCTCTACATTTATTTAGGTCTTCTTTAATTTCTTTCAACAATGACTTATAGTTTCAGGGTAAAAGTCTTGCATTTCTTTTGCCAAATCTATTTTTATTCCTTTAGATGACACTATAAATGGGATCTTTTTTCCTCAATTTCCCTTAGGATTGTTCATTGCTAACATATGGAAGTAGAATTGATTTTTCTATAGATCTTGTATTCTGCACCCTTGCTTAGCTCATGAATTGATTACAAAAATTTTAGTGGATTCCTTAGGATTTCTCACATACAAGATCATGTCATTTAAAATTACAGATATTTTTAATATCTTCCTCTCCTATCTGGATGTTTTTTCTTTCATTTGCCTAATTGCCCTGACTAGAACAACCAGTATTATGTGTAATAGAAACTGCGAGAGTGCACATCTTTTCTTCTTCCTGATCTTAAGGGGAAAGTTTTCAGTCTTTCACCTTTAAATGTGACGTTAGCAGTGGCCTTGAAGATACAAGTCCCATTCCTGGCAATAGACAGAACAGAACAGATGTCAGTCACAAAGAATTGTAATCATTTGTTTCGGCTAGTCTGGTGGCTTCCTGGAAGACTGGTTCTGTCTGACTTGAAGCTTGCCTGGAGCTAAAGCCGCTACCTAGGGGCAAAGTTGAAACATTAACAGGCCAATGTTTTGGTTACTGCTGCCTGAGGTGATAGATAACATTTGAGGCAATCAACAGACTGATCAAAAAAGCTAGGGAGGACAGCTGGGAAATGAGATGTCCTTAAGGGCTCCGTAAAGTTACCACATATTCCTAGGAATCTAGAAGACAAACATGCATGGTCAGGGCTGTGTGTGTGCTAACCAAAGCCCTGAGAAGCCCCAAAACTGTCATCTCTGACTAACCTGGAGGCTCTGTCAAAGTAGTGGAGGCTAAGGCAGAGTTGAAAACTGTCTGGCTGAGTGTTGGAGATGCACCACAAAAACACAGTCCCTGGCAAACGTTCTGGGTGCTTTTCCATTCTGTGTGTTTAAGGAAATCTCTGTCCAATCGTTAGCTGACCATTAAGCTAACATAACAGATACTTCAGTGGCCACACATGACAAAGAATACAGACTTTACAAAATTAGTTCAGAAAAGTTACTAGATAAACAACTACAACAAGCAGCAATAAAAACAAACCCTGGGACGGAGGAGGGGATGGACAATCTGATTTTCAGAGTTGCCACATTATAATATTTTAAGTGTTCTGTTTTCAAAAAAAAGTACAAGGTTATGCAAAGAAAAAAATATGGCCCATACACAGGGGAAAAAAGCAATCAACAGAAATCCTGAGAAAGCCCAGGCATTGGATTTTCTAAGCAAAGACTTTAATGAAGCCATGTTTAAAGAACAAAAGGAAAGTAAATATGTCTCAACCAAATAGAGAGTATGAATAGACAGAAGTTGTGAAACGAACTTTTAATTCTAGAACTTTTCCATTGTAGAGTTGAAAAGTGTAACAACTGAAATGAAAATGTCACTTGAGGGGCTCAGCAACAAATTTAGGCAGGCAGAAGACAGAATCTATAAACTTAAAGATAAATCAGTTGACACTGTCCAGTTTGAGGAACAGAAAAAAAAAAAGAAGAAAAATGAAAGCCTAAGAAAGAGTCAACAAGCATAACGCATATACATAATGTGAGTCTCAGGAGGAGAAGAAAAAGAAAGCATCGAAAAGAATATTTGAAGAAAACTCCCCAAATCTGTTGAAAAATATTGATCTACGAATCCATGAAACTCCAGGGACTCCAAGTTCTCAAAGATATGTACACCCAGACATACTATAATCAAACTACTTTAAAAAAACAAGGGAGAATTTTGAAAGCGGCAAGAGAGAAGTGACTCATCACATACAAGGTCCTCAATAAGATTAACAGCTGACTTCTCTAAAGAAACCACGGAGGCCAGAAGCAGTAAAATGACATAGTCAAGGTGCTAAATGGAAAGACTGCAAACCAGTTCCATGGTCAGCAAAACTATCCTTCAAAAGGGAAGCAAAAAATTAAGACATTCCCAAATAAACATTGCTAGCAGACGTGTCCTACACAAAAATACCAAAGGGAGTCCTTCAGGCTGAAAGGACACCAGACAGTAATTCAAATCCATACAAAGACATGCAGAACTGATCATGGTAATTATAAAAGACAGCAAATGCATTTTTTAACTTTTTTCCTCTCAATTTAGAAGTAAAATGCATACAGCAATAATTGATGGGCACCCAACTTATAAAGATATAATTTGTGACAATAATAGCATGAGGGGAGGAATGATGTATAACAAAGTTTTTATTACTGAAATTGATACCAGCCAAACTAGATGAAATAGATCAGCTCATAACCTCTTCTAATAAAAATTCTATACATTTTAAAGTTCCTGATTTCTTTTTGTTTGTTTAAGAATATTTAAGAAGACTGCCTAAACAAAGGTCACGGTATTTACTTCCATGAGTTTTCTAGTTTTTGCTTTCATTTTGGTTTATGATCTATTTTGAGTTAACTTTTGTGTATGTAGTATGAGGAGGACTGTTTTTCTTCATTCTTTTTTCCATCTGTGCTTCAGATTTCATAATCTCTCCCCATCTATCTTCAGATTTGTGCATTCTTCTGACAGCTCAAATCTGTTGAGCCCCGCTAGGAAAAGTCTCACTTTGGCTACTGAACTTTTCAACTCCAGAATTTTCTTTGAGTTTTTATTTCCTATCTTTTTATTTCCATTTTCTATTTGATGAGTCACTGTCAGCGTTTCTTTTAGTTCTTTAAACTTGGTTTCCTTTAGGTCTTTGAACATATTTATAATTGCTGCTTAACACTTACACTACATCTGGTATCCCTCAAAGGAAGTTTCTATTGACTGCTTTTGCCCGTGTCACACTTTCCTGCTTCTTTGAATGTCTCATAATGTTGTGTTGAAAATAGGACATTTTAGGTAACATATTGTAGGTTCTCTGCATAGTAGTTCTCCTCCTCACTCCTGGCTTAGTTTTGTTTAGTGACTTGGCTGGACTAATTCATGAAGTTTATATCCCTTCACAGTGTGCAGCCTCTGATGTTACTGCCCAACTTGTTTCTCTCTCATTTTTATCTTTAAGCCTGACTTCCTACGGGTTGCTTCTGAGTCAGCATCATTTTATAACCAGCCACTAATTAATGAGGTTATGCTTAAGACCCCTGAATTAGGGAGATTTACCCCCATCACCACTGGCTCCGTGTGGGGCTGGGAGTCTGCTTTGACTGTCTAAGGAGTTGACAAGTTTTGCCCTACATTCTGTCATCTGGACTTGTAGCCCAGATGTTCCCTGTCTGGTCGCTTCTATGTGGTGCAGGCTTGAACATAAACACATTATTTCTGATCACAAGGGATGTCTGTAGTTTTATCCATTCTCTTTGTCTCTCTCCCTGATCTTGTCTTTACGCTTTCTGGCTGGTGTTTATTGGTATTACCAGCAATGGTTAGCCTCCATTTATTGCTAGCTGCTTGTTCTATTGTTTTAAATTTTTTATATGATTTGTTTTACATTAGCAGTTTATACCTGCTCTGCTCCAGTCTGTTCCAGGTAAAGTTAGGCCCCTGGTAATGTCAAGTGTGTTGTCAAGTCTTTGAAGCTCACTCAAACCTTCCCCTGAACAGAACCCCTGTGCCTTTGTGCTATGGAGCATGCTGGGGTGGGGGTGGGGGTGGGGCAGAGTATAGGAAACTGGCTCTTTGTTCAACGTCTCCTAGTTCTTCCCTGCAAAGTAGCTGTGCCAGGAGCTAGAGAAGGACATGGGTGACAATCGTCTATCACCTCTCAGTATGGACCTTCTATAGCCCAGAACCAGGGAGGATGGAATCTGCTAATGTTCATCAGGGGCTGAGTGTGCACAGAATAATAGCTCTTCTGCCCTCCAGAAAGCTAGAAGAGATAGATAGAAGCAGCCGTTTAGATGCCCAGCCCACCAGAGCAGATCTCTTGCAACACAGCTGTGTAGGAAAGGGGGACTTGCACCTAAGAGCGGCTCCTGCCCTGATTCTCCTTACGCTGCAGGATTTGAGGGTGGTACAGTGGGCCCCACCAACTGCCACCTCCCACTTGATATGAGCCTTCTGTGGGACACCTGTGTGGAAAATGGGATCTACCAAACAGCGGTATATTTCATCTTATACCCAGAGACACTGTGTATCTCCCAGTTAGGTTTTGTGGATTTTCCTTAGGCAGCTTCACACAACTTTTAAATTTATTATTTTGTGGCTCTTACTATAAATGGGTCTTCTTTTATTTTTTTCACAATTGATTACTATTAAGTGTTCAGAAAAGCTAATTTTCAGTGTACTCCTTTGGATTTTCAAAATATTGAAATGAAGTTATTTGTAAATAGTATTTTGGTCTCCAAGTTTTTCATTTTGCTTTCCTGTCTTTTTACATTAGCAATAACTTATGAAGTAATTGATGATAACAAGCACCTTAACTGAAAGAAGCAGTTTCAGTCACAAACTGAACATTACCTTCACTTTTGGTTAAAGGACTCTGAAGTATTAAGGAAGAATTCTAAAAAAGCAAAAATGACTTTACTAGGAATGAGCATTTTTATGTTAAGTACATTCTTGGCATTGACTAAAAATCATGATATTTGAAATTGATGTACATATTAACATTCTTCCTACAGTGTTTACTCAAACGTTTACAATGTCACAATAAGGATATGTACTTTTCAAAGAAAGAAGATTGTTACGTTGGGGGCACTTACTAACAGCAGCTCAAAAGACGGAACTAAAAACAAATAATTCAAAGAAGACTTGGTCAAACACCTCTTCCAAGATATTGGCTACTTCTCAACTGTACAATTAAGAACATACTTAAACCAATGAACACTAAAGTCAACCATGCTGATCCTATTTCAACTCTGCATTATAGGGAAATTTTTCTGCTAATTCTTAACTAGCTAATTAGCAGAACTAGCTAATTCTTTCTACATTCTTAACTAAGAACAAATAATGCCCTGAAAATTCCCCCAGCAAGTTTCAACCAGATAAGATCCCGAATGGAGTCAAGGCACTTTGCTGAAAATAAGAATGCTAGGAAATTGCTGAAGTAAGGAACAGAGCCAATACCCCAACAGAAATGGTTCATATCCCAAGCTAAAAAAGCAGATGTCAAGGAGGGGGGGGGGGGGGGGGGAGACAATGGAAAAAAGATCAGTAAATTAGCTATATGGAATTAATATTGTTTTCACCTCACCTCCATTCTCCCCCCACCCAAGAACTCATTACTTTTCTTAACAGCTATTTCAAATCACTTAAAGAACTAGTATTTCTCACCTAACCTGAACATAAATTCTCACAACTGTTTGATCTCATTTTTAAACCCTCCATAAGTTACATGACCCTTTGCACACAGATGGCCCATCCATTTCAACCACTAATCCTTTTCATTATTTACATTCCCTTCACTTTTAAACACATCTATGTTGGTAACTTTATATGCATACTTTAGTTTTTATACTTTGTAACTTTTATACAGCTGGTGTACATCACAAAAAAACTGCACCAAATTTGTTACTAACTTTAAAAATCCCACTCTAAGGGCAGACCTTTGAGAGAACTAAAACAAGGGTTAGTGAACAGTTTGGTAGGCCAAATTCAGCTCATGGCTCATTTAGGAAGTTATACAGAGACTAAATGG
The DNA here is from genome assembly GCF_018350175.1 of Felis catus. Lineage (NCBI taxonomy): Eukaryota > Metazoa > Chordata > Mammalia > Carnivora > Felidae > Felis > Felis catus. The sequence goes on along the minus strand of NC_058378.1, from coordinate 55,376,426 downwards.
CCTACAAAGCCTAAATTATTTACTAGCTTAACTTACCCTTTACTGATAAACTTTGCTGACCCCTTAACAAAACCACAATTTTTCATTAAAAAAAAATATGTATGTGTGTATATATATATGTATATATATCACATTTATATATAGGTATATACATATATATATCATTCATATATATATATATATATATATATATATATATATCACATTTCAATACACTGAGTGCTTAGTAAGATGAAAGGTAAACTCTTTGAAAGTTAAACTATTTTTTCAATCGAATGCAAATAGGTCCATTTCCTTGGAGATGGACAACTAGGGAAAAATGAAACAAATTCCTGACCAAGAAGTTGGATTGCAAAAATAAAACCCTTCCAGTGTAGTCACAACCTCAAATTAGTGGCTATTCCTATTATAGAGAACAATCTTTAGTTCAGTTTCAGCTAGGAGAAAAGAAAGGATGGTGGGTTTTGATTTTGGATTTTCCACTCCACAAGAGAGAGGTTCCAAGGAAGTTTGCCTTCTTCAGAATAACCTAACAAATCAGAAAAGGGGCTAACTAGAGTATCTGGGGCATGAAGCTTTTTAAAATGGCTTTTAAAACTTTAAGGCAAAAAGTATGCATCACAACATTAGATTTTTACCGGCCTGGCTATTCTGAAATGTGTTTTTATAATCCTGCAAACATTGGCATGATAGTTGCTGCTCTCTCTTCTCTATTCATGGAAGGCAATGAGTTATAATACATCTACCCAGAACAGCAGAGCATTTCAAGTCTATTGCTGTGAGGGTACTAAAGAGCATAAGCCTCTCTATGATTTTCCTCATCAGCATAACTATAGTAACTTTATGGTGTTAAGTGTTTGTTCTCAAACAAAGTTTCATCTATGATTTTGGGGGGGCAAATCCACACTTTATTTGTTTGACACAGTTCCCTAGCATAAAAGGAAACAAACTTTTTTGAAATAGAAGTATTTCCCTTTAGAATAAAATTCCCATTTGACTTCAGTACAGTAAAAAAAATTACTGTGTAAACACAAACTTAAGATAAATTTAATTGAAGAAAATTTTCATTACAGAAATTAACAATGCTTATCATTCTTTAAACACCATATATGTTATTAATATATACTGTATATTTCCAATCAACTCCATTCTTAGGCTCAATTTAAGAAACACAATTATAACAGGTTTTATACAAAAAATACTTCACTAGGAAAGTAGACAAACTGCACAAAAAAAGTACATGTATAATGTGCATAGCAAGATAGCTTGAAGCATCTATGTATGGCTTTCTTTAAAATAAAACTTTTGGGGGAATGGGCCCATTTGGGACCTACTGTTACAGTTGACATATGTAAACTGTTTCACATCTTTTAGGCACTTGCTAACAATAGTGTTCAATCCCTGAAAAATGAATTTACCCAAAAAAAAAAAAATTCTACATCTAAAATAAAAACCAAGAAAAGGACATGGGTAAAGTCTTACATATTCCTTTTAAATTAAACAACCAGTTTTATTAGTGCATGCACAGAACTAAACTGAAGGAAAATAAACTTTTTATGTCAAAAATTTTCTGTGCAAAATTTACATAACAAACTGAAAGGTACAAAAATATGTACAGGTTTAAATTCTTTCTTATATACAGAAAAGAAGCCCTGAAGTTTTCAGTCAATGAAAATGTTGTAACACTTGTAGTAACAATATAACAAAAATTATACAGTAATTTGTAATACAAGGACTCCGTTATCCAATGATCCAACAAAATTTGATCCAAACTTACACGGTGAAGTTTCAGTCAATGATTCTGTCGTTGTCATGAGAATATCCATTTTAAAACCCTACCTGCTGGGTATGTCCCCTAGGAATCTGTCCTGAAATTTTATGCACTGTCACTGAATCCACTATTAATGCTTCTTTATTTCAACTGCCAACAAACAGTAAAGAATCTGCTTTGGGCTGTCAATCATACTGAAAAGGTGCTAACAAAAATGGTTTGTCCCAGAGAGTACATGTTTAGACACCTAACAGTAATTAAACAGCAAAAATCTGATTTGCTTTGCTAATCTTGTTTCAAAATATGGTTTCTGGAGAATAATTTTTTATTTTCAAGAAAAGCCATTCCCTTGGAAGTGCGTCTATGGTCCACTTTTTAAATGCATGGCAACCAAGTCAAAAATGGGCCATTTGGTTTAAGAGGGACAAACAATTTAAATCAAATAAGCATAGTTCTGTGCAAGAGAATCACTGGAGATTATCATCAAATTCAGAAAAATGTTCAAGTTCCTTCACTAGACTTCAAACTAGACCCAGAGAGTTTAATTCTTCTTTTGAGGCTTCTCATCTACTACAGTGCTTGACACAGCCATTTAGAAAAAGAAAATCACCTTGGGAGGGTATTCCAATCCTTGATGTGGGACACAGCATAAGAGAAAAAAAGATGTACTTGCCAAAAACTCTCTTCAAGCATCAAGAGGTATAACTGTACTTAGTTACTCTAAGGAACCTAATACCCTTCAAAACAGCTCTATCGAGCAGATGTAAAGTTAAATTCTTTACTCAAGCTCTCTTAGTGTATCTTCACAAATGATGAGGAACTCCTTCAGCTCCATGGTGAAAGAGCTCTCTCCATCTTCAGAGGAGCTACACTTATCAGATTCCTAAGGCTGGTGGAAGAAGAGAGGGAATGCAGTTGTCAGCCGTTACCCTCTACTAAGAGTCCCTAAATAACTAAACTGGGAAAACTGTTTTATCAAAATTTTCTTTAGCCCTAACTTCCCAACAACACACTTAAAAAAAACTAAATCAAGGTACATCTGTGCTGTGATTAGTTTCTTTCAAAGCTTATGTGTGCAGTGACAGCATTTGCAACTATCACACATAAAACTTTTCTAGTCTCCCATGGAAATACAGCCTACTTTCCGATGTTCAATTTTAGGTATATACTGAAGTAGACAATTACCTTAAGGTAATTCAACCCACTGTTTTCTTCTAAGACCCTTTTACTTCTCTGTTCCTTGGTAACTACAGTAAATTATTCTAATATATTCCAATCACGAGTAGCTTCCATTAAATGTCTCTGCCCATGACCAGCCCAAGCATCCTGATTGTCAAATACTCTACCACAAAACCAACAGTTAAATTTAGCTTTTGGAACATTTTCAGAGGTAGTTTTCACGATCTGATAATTGTTTTTGCTCATCTTTTTGAGTGTTAATTTTAGCACAAATCTTTCTTTCACGGAACTAACAGGTTTAAATGTTTTATGCCTCTTGGAAAAATCATCATAAATTGTTTGTGAAGCATTACCACAATCCGGTTTCAGTAAAGCATCGATAGTTCTTTTTGACAATGAAACCTTAAGTACACGTCCATTAAATTTAGCAATAGTTTTCATTACACTTACTACTTCTGGGGCATCTGCATCAGGATGATTCAAAACTACAACTGGCTGGTTTCTCCTAGGACATTTCACAAGCTGTGTGGAACTAAATGGGAAAAGCCGCAAAGTTCTGACTGCATCTTTTGAAAGCCTCGGTCTGCTAAATCCAAACGATTCACGGACAGCTTCAGGTTTTGCCTTTTCTTTACACTTTCTATGTAATGTTGCCTTTTTTCTTGGAGGTTCTTGGTAACTATCCCTACACTTTCGTTTACAGTTCCTGTTTCTAGGTACAAAGGCAGTTTCAGAATCTTTACTTCTTACATGAGTTTTTATTCTTGGAAAATTTTTTTTGGAAGTCTTTTTTCTATCGAAGCTTCTCTCAATTGTACAATTTGTTTTACACCTTAACACCCTGGTATCTGAACGGTCAGTGAAACACACTGGTTCCTCAGAAGACTCTGGGCATGTCGCAGTAGAAGTTATCACAATTTCATTTGCTGGCATCATATCATCTAGTAAGAAGGGTAAGGCATCTCTAGAAGATTCTGGCTCTCTCTGCTCTCCTCCTGTAGTCTGATTAGATGGTACTTTGTCTTTCTGCAATGAGGATGCAGAGTTGTTTACAGACAGATTGTTAGCAGCAGTCACATTTAAAACAGGGTTAAAAATTTTCAGCAATATTTTTTGTGGTGTTCCTTCAGGTTTCTTTGGCTGTATGTTTTGATAATACGTACTATTTTGGACTAATTTAGGCTTAAGCAGCTCAGTCTTATTTGGCATCACACACTTTAAAAAAACAGCTTGTTTGCCATCAGGCAAGAGGGTATAAAGAGGTGGTTTGGGAAAAATCTCGTTCTGCTGTTTTACTGATTCCAAAATATTCAACTTGGTGCCCTGGTGCTCAGAAGCTACATTAGGAGTAGGAACAGCTTTCACTGAAGAACTTGCTGACGTTTTAATAATGTACGGGCCTTTTAACGGCAGAGTATTTTCGGAACTACTTTTCATGCTCAAGCAACTGCCAATGCTGGAACACAGTGCAGGTGTCAGACAATTACTGTTTGGTTCCACCTTTAAAAAAGGTGTTCTGCAAGGCTCCTTAGCTGTAGTTCCACAAGCTTGAGCACTCTCAGTTTTGACAGTGGAAACACCTTCAAGTTTCCCATGATTAAATGTTAAAATCATCCCGGGTTTCTTGTTCAAAAGAAGAGAAGCAGGTACACCTTGTGTGTTAACCAATGGAAGTGGTCTTCCTGAAACAACATGTAATCCAGGCTTGTTAGCAATGTGCAGTGGTACAAAAAAGCCTTTTGGAGTCTGAACAAATATAGCTTTTTTTGGTTCTGAATTTAGAAGTGGACTCTGCCTATATAAAGAACCTAAATTTTGTGTAGTGGCTCGCAGTTTATCTTTTACGAGCTGCTGTGTTATTATTGCATCTGACTGAGTCTTAAGTAATGTGCCAATACCTGAAATTCTAGGTGCCTTTTCTGAATCTCTCACATCTTGTGATATTGACAGATTTTGTTTTTCTTTTCCACTACACTTTAAATTCAGATCATTTATAGGCACATTAATCCCTATACCACCAGATGGAATTGGGAAGACGCCTTGTACTTTGAAGTCTTTTGAAGATTCAACTATTTTGCCTTCTCCCTCAGGTTTCTGAAAGGACTGATTACAATGAAGTGGCAGGCCTTTATCTGGAGTCTTACTAGAGTCCTGTTTTACATCAGATTTTGTTTTTAACCCATCCTGAAGTAACTGGTTTACTTCAGGGGGCAAAAATTCTGATGCCTGTTGGCTGTGGAGAGAGAAAACAGATGTGATTCTAGGCATCATAGGTGACTCAACATTAGAAATGTCATCCCACTTAGATTTTTCAGTCACATTCTCTAAATTTTGATTTTCATTAGTGTAGAAGTTCTGTCCGTCAATGTTTTGTCCTTTTTCTAACACACATTGTTCTTCAATTTCAGCTTGCATTTTTAAAGTTCCATCTTTAGTATTTAACAGGCCAAGAGATGCTAACATGCTATCTGGATTTGAGCTCTCCTTTCGCACCAAAGATAAAACCGATTCACTTATTGGTTGTTGAACAACCGTTTTGCTTGATGAGGGTTCTTTTTCAGACACCGCTGTTCCTGAAAACCTACGACGTTTATTAGAATTATTTACTTTTGAGTAATTATGAAAGGGTAATGATCCGTGGTTGGAAGATTCAACAGGTAACTCAGAGCTGACATAATTAATGCAATAGTTATGCATATCTCCGCTGTTGTATGCATTTTGTTTGGTAGCAGAGTTGACTTTATCTGGACTTCTAATGGCAGCACCTGGTATCTCAGGGTGACTCTGAGGAATGTAACTTCCCCATAAGTCAATATTATCTTTTGTTTCAACTTTTGTGGCCAAATTCACTGATGCTGTAACCAATCCTGATGCTGACAAAGACGACACACTTTTTTCATCATCCACTGTTTGAAGCATATTACCCGTTTGAGATAGCAAAGCCATTTCTTTTTCTGATAGGACTTTCCCTGAAAGTAGAGGAGATGAGCACGAAAATGGAGTAGTTGCTTTCATGTAAACGGTGTCACTTAACTCAGTTGTTACTCCTGCTAAAAATCCAGTAGTGTCCAGTGTCTGGGGCTGCAAATTGCCAGTACCATCCTTTGCAGCATCTGGCTGTGAGCCTGGTGAATATAAATTCTGTTTACTGGTAGGCAACAATTTTATTACAATATGTTGTTTTCCATCCACCATCTTAAAACCCATAAAATCAGCACTGTAGTTAGCAGGAATCGTTATTCTATTATTTTTCACCATCAACACTGTAGGTCCTTGTACAGCAGTCTTCAAGAAACCTAGAGTCGAATGTGATCCCTCTTCAGCTCTATTATATTGCCCAGTGGACAGAAGAGTTGGCTTTTCTGACCCTAACTCAGCAGGTTTATCGTTATTCTCACAGTGTGGTCTTTCGTCCTTTTCTTCATTTAAATGTTCTTGAACAAGATGGCTCTGGTCTTCAGATTTAGCCTGTGTTTTGTTCAGTTTTTTTAGCACTTGAGTGTTTTTTTCTATACTTCGGTCGCTTCCATTGTTGATCTTCTTGCGCTTCCAGAATGTCTTCCTTGATGCATCTATTCTGTATCTTTTCAGTATCAGCTTAAGTCCTGAAGTCTTTGTCATCCTTTTTTCATATTTGTCTTTTTCCAGTTTCTCTTTCGCATATAAGTGTTCTTTGTGCAAAGTTATAACATGTCTTACGAGGTGCTCTCTCTTAGTGGCACCATAGCTACAATATTGACAAGTGAAGGGAAATGTACCAGAATGAATGTGAAGGTGCTTCTGAAGCTCTCCTTTGGTAAAACATATATGATGGCATTTACCACATTTATAATGGATTTCATTATGTCTATGAATGTGCTGAACAAATGTGCCAACATCCTGGGTGGAGAATTTGCACTTTTCACATTGAAAATTACCATTTACACAATGTGTGGATGTAAAATGCTTTGTCAAGTCTAATAAAGTATACACACTCTCATTGTTACAAATGTCACATTTTACTAAAGTGCTTCTGTGTGTCCGTCTGTGTTGTTTAAATATCTGGAAGTCATTTGCTGAAAAACTGCACATTTCACAAGGATATGAAGGTAATTCACCACGGTGCCACATCTGAAAGTGTTTCTGTAAATCATTTGGGCTATATCGAGTGCTATCGCGGCATTTTAAACAGTTGAAATTGAGTATTTTTGCCGACATTCTTAAACCCTCTTCTTCAACTCTCTCAGACTTCTGGAGCAGCATACACTCCTCTACACAGCTTACAGTCTTTATACTGATAGATTTTCTTGCAGTCTGTGGTTGACGCTGAAATAACTTTCTGTATTTGTCAACTTCATGTTTCAAAAAGACTTCATTTGGAATATTTATCTTCGGCAAATCGATTTTCACATTTTTTAGTTCATAATGAAAACGACTTTCTGAAATTTTTGGCCTAAGCACTGATCTAATAGTATCAACTATCTCATTTTTCACATCATAATCTTTTTTTAAAATAGTTTGTTTTTCATCAAAAAATAACTGTTTCTGTTCAGATGGCATGATTTAACAAAAAAACCCAATTTCTTTTTTCTCTAAAAACTGAAGTTACTTGTAACTTAAACAGGAAACAATACTGTTGCAAGACATCTTCAAAATACGAGGATTTTTCCCACATTAACTCACCTGAAATCAAACAAAGAATTGAATTTTCATCACGTAAGCATCAGTAATTTTCATGAATTTTAAAGTTCATTTTGATACAAAATGCCAATGTCGATCAAACACATAAAAAGAGATAGAAAAGACTGCGGAGTACTTCGAGGACAGCTTACCAAGAGGTAAGAGTTGGAAGCAGAGCTGGCGCTAATCAGGAAGTCAGCAGCTACAAGCTCTACCTGCAGCCACTCTCTGGGACACCAGGCAGGCTTCGACTTCTCTGCACCTCGGTTCTGTCATCTAAAGAAAACCACAACTGGATAAGCACCCTTAAGCTCTAAGATTGCTATATGAAATTGATATTACAATCTTTAAACAGGATTTGAAAAATCTTAATGAGAGCCATAAAAATTTCAGTTCCAATTACACACATGTACTAGTAACTTTCTCTCTTCCTTAGCTGACCCTATAGCTATTACCCTCTGAGAAATTCAACAGACTTCCCTCCAGATTTTCTACTTCCTTAGTGCCTCAGGGATAACTTATGTTTAAAATAAGTTTCACTGATCTAACAACAACAAAAAGATATTATGTGCTCTTTCAAGTTATCACTACTAAATGGTGTAAAAAAAAAAGAGAGAGAGAGAGAGAAATGAGAAGGAATAACACATTTTGCTGGGGTACGAATTAAGTCCACCTACTACCTTTTTGGTTCCTGACCATCTTGGCTCTTTGTCCCTAGAACCCAGGTACATGGCAGCAAGGAAAGCCCCTGGCATAGGAGAAGGCACCCATTAACTACCTGCCTCCATTAATTCCAACACTTACTGGTTTGTGTTACTCTAGACAAGTCTCAATCTCTGTCTTCGTTTCTTCATCTATAAAGTGAGAAAGAAAAATTAGCACTTCCCCTTTCACAGGGTTGTTGTAAAGATTAAATAAGGAAATATATGTAACGGTATCCTGTAAAGTGCTATATAAATTGTAGCTATCACTACTGTGATGACCATGGAATGACACATTATGAGTCAAACTGCAAAGGAATAAAAAATAGTAAAATAGTAAGATGTGATAATACATCGGTGAGATTGAAATCTGAATACTGAAGGTTCAGCAGAATAGCAAAATGTGTACTGGAAAAATTGTCTTCTCTTACTTTTGTGATCTTAAATATATATTGTGAGTAACAGAAAACTAGATAAACTAAAGAAAATAAAGTGTAAATCACATTGAGCTTCACCCATAATGTCTATTCAAAGGTCTCAGCTTTAAATTTCAATTAATCTAGGGGCACCTGGCTGATTTAGTTGGAAGAGCATGCAACTCTTGATCTCGAAGTTGAGTTCAAGCCTCACATTGGGCAGAGAGATCAAATAAATAAAAACTTTAAAAATGTTTTCAATTAATCTAAGTAACAAGAAACATTACTATTTCAGAAGTCCTTTATTAAGAAACCATAGATAAAAGTTACATCGCATTACATATTAAGAGACTCTTAATATTTCTCACACTTAGTAATTTTGGTTGGGTCTAAAAAACACATTCTTTAGTAGTCTCCAATATATAAATACTAAACTGATAATTCATTAGTAGGGTACCAGTCTACTGAATTTTTTTTTAATAGTGAAAAATCAGAATTTCACTATTCAGTGCTATACACCATCCTCTGACTCATATCATTTCCTCAGAGTTAATCTGCCGTGGGTGGTAGGACACTCGGGAACTGCACAAACTACGGAACGCTTCACGAATCTGCATGTCATCCTTGCGCAGGGGCCATGCTGATCTTCTCTGTATTGTTCCAACTTTAGTATAAGTGCTGCCAAAGCACACACTGGTTTCCTAAATGTTTTTACAGACTGTCTAACTCAGTAAATTATTAAAATTTTTACTAAAAATTTACTATATTATTTAAAGCTAAATGTAAAAACTTTTCCTTCGAAAGTAAGAAAAACTAACAAATGGCCAGAAGAAAGTTCACGACACCTGGTGGATACTCCACACCAACTGAGAAGATTCCCTGCAGACTGTCACATTCTCAACAGTGACCAGCATCATAATCACCTATGGAGTTTTCCCCATACCAGAATCTGAGGGTGAGATTCAAACATGTGAAACTTTTAAGAACACCTATAATGGTTCTTCCCCATTTGCCTAAATATCATATTATGGTCACTCTGGACCATCCATACTCAAGCCTTTCTATTATACATGTAATCAAGAGGAGACTATATCGTGGGTTTTATTATAAAAGGCAAATTGTTTCTTGTGGTAACAGTACATGTGTCCAAAAATATATAGGTAATGCTAAAAATAGATTGATAGGATTTCTAAATATCATCAATTCCATTTCAAAATATCTGTACAATTTAAAATTTTTCTTATAACATAACACATACCCCAGAGTCTGGCAACCAGTTTAAAAATAGGATTTTAAACAACTCAACCAACCAAAACTTACTAATAAATAACAACTGTGATTGTGAGGCATTTTGCTGGGTGCTATGGAAAGAGTCAAAAACATGGTCTCTACCCTACTGCAGCTTACAGTCTAAAGGAAGAGGCAGGACATATACATGAATACATTGCTTGTTCAGAGTTGACATTTCAGCAACCTCACCGTTCCAGGACACAAAGAATAGAAAATAATTAAGTGGGATACATGGCAGCCAAAACAGAGTTCACAAATTCCATCCATTAAAGTGCACATCCTTTCCTCATAGGCAAAACAATTAATAAAACGGACCACCTTATCAAGATATCCACTTAGCTTTTACTTAAGTTTAGTAACTGCTAAGTAATCAATACTATCAATATTTTTTTTATATTTAATGTATGGCATGTACAATACAGCATTGGGGGGGTTTGTGTATTTTAGGTAGTTTGGGGTTTTTCACCCTCAAATTTGAAATGGGGAAAATCTATTTGTCTTCAACTATGTTCAACCTAAGTATGCGGAAGCAATCAAAGACGACACCTGGTAGCAAATTACAATATGGTTACCACCTACGGGCAAAAAAATGTATTGTGTTGTGAACACATCAGAAAACATAAAAAAAAGAATGAGGAATTATAATCTTCCAACCTACTAGCTAATGCTCTTTTCACTACAGTTCAATCTTTACCTTACCAAAAAGATTACTGATTTTAAATCTGCCATTGAAACTACTGTCCTCTCTCTACATATTACTACCTCATAAGACTTAACCAACATCTCATCAAGCCTTGAAATAATACTATTTGCATAAAGTATGCCTGGCCCTTTCAAGTAACCTGGAGAGTTTCCTGCATCAAGGTGGCAACTTAAGCCGTTTGATTTCCTTCTTCCAACTGCCCACTGAAACACAAACCAAAAAATACAATAAAGACCTACAAAATGACAAGAAACTAGAAAAAGATTCCATACACATACTGCAACGTGTTTGCTAAGATAGAGTCCAGAGAGAGGAGAGTGAATACAAATGCTAATTCACTGCCAAGCACCACTCTCAAGGAAGAATTTCACTAGGGGACATGCATTTAACTAACATATAATAAGCATCTATTATGCCGTAAGAAAGTAAAGGACATAATTCAGCCTCTCCTTCCCTACATACCTTGGGATTCGAGGAAGTGAGGACTTGAGAGGAAGATCATGTGGTACCCTTTGGGGAGACAGAAAGCTCGGGCTGAGGTACAGGAAGGAAGAGAATGAATCCAGAGTTTTGAGCTAGGTCCAGGGGCCGAGCTGGGAGTTGCTAGCACCAGCTGTTGAGAAAGATATAAAGAGAAAATTATTTCTGAACAAAGATAAATCTTCCTCTCTATCCATGCCTATCTTCCTCTGTTTAACAGTTCTGTCCTTTATCGACATAAGTAAATTATCTCTAAGCTGTCAGGAAAAAATTACATTAGCTTTCCACCTCCTTTTAACTAAAAAACTGAAAAAAAAAAATTGGTTCATTCTTAAAGAATTCATCTCCGGACACCTGGGTGCTTAAGTTGGGTGAGCATCCGACTCTTGATTTCGGCTCAGGTCACCATCCTGGGGTTGTGGGATCAAGCCCCATGTCAGCTCTGCACTGAGTGTGGAGCCTGCTTAAGATTCTCTCTCTCTCTCAAAAAACAAAAACAAAAAAAGATGGGGAGGGGAGTAGGCAGAAACATCACTAGCTGAAACAGCTCAACAAAGAGAAAACAACTGAGCACTGAGAAACCCTTCCTCATTCCCCCATTCGGCAATGAAAAATAGTAACTACATGAAAGCCACTACTGCAGGAAAAAGAAGGCTTAGAGGGGAAGAATCAAGTAGTAATTGGCAATTTTAGCAAGAACTAAGATGATATACTAAAAAAAGAAAACTAAGAACATATTGTCATGAAGGAGAGAAAAAAGTAGCAGATAGCAGAGAAATAATGATTTTGAAAACAAGAAAAAAATCTTGAGTTTTGGGTTGTTTTTTTTTAAAGACCTGAATTTTCAAAATCAAAAGTTCCTCAAAAGCCAAGCAAGATTAGTGAGAAGAGAATATAAACCTCAATGTTTACAACTTATCCTAGTCAAATTTTTGAGTTTAAAAAGAAAAAATGAAATGCTACAAAAAAAAAGGTAGAGGGAGAATTATCTAAAAAGGTATCTGATTTTTCATCAACAATGCCAACTTTAAGCAGAAATTAATATTAATCATTTTAGTCATAATGCTAAATGTTAGAATATATAGAGTTCTGAGGAAAACTGATTAACCAAAGAATTAATTCTATACCTAGGAAAATGCATGAGGGAAAAGCACAATTTTAGATGTGCAAAATGATTTAGAGAATACGCTATACATGTACTCTTTCTGGAATAAAGTTTCAAGTAAATACTTCAGCAAAATCAAATTTCAATCAGAAAAACAAGGACTAAAAGAAAGGAATAATGTGTTATAGAAGAAATATCTGTCAAGAACAAAATCTACAAGGGGCGCCTGGGTGGCGCAGTTGGTTAAGCGTCCGACTTCAGCCAGGTCACGATCTCGCGGTCCGTGAGTTCGAGCCCCGCATCAGGCTCTGGGCTGATGGCTCGGAGCCTGGAGCCTGTTTCTGATTCTGTGTCTCCCTCTCTCTCTGCCCCTCCCCCGTTCATGCTCTGTCTCTCTCTGTCCCAAAAATAAATAAACGTTGAAAAAAAAAATTTTTTTTTAATAAAAAAAAAAAGAACAAAATCTACAAAATAGAAATAAAAGTAAATATTTTGTTAATAGTTAAGAAAAGCAAAAAAAACTAGAGGAGGGGAACATTCACAACATGACAAATAGGTAAGGAGTCCTTAAAGAAAAATTAATAGGAAACAGGAAACATGACAATAGCAACAACTTCCTAAATGCTGGAAAGCAGAAAAATTAGTAAATGACCCTGCAGACCCAAGAAAACTGAATCCCAGACAGACAGTGGCAAAAGCTAAGAACTAACCTATTTTACACTCTGAATCTTTGAAAGGCTTAGGAACTGGCAGTACAAAGTAACTATGAAATGGGAAGAAGGGAGGAGAAAGCTAAAACAAAGAGAAATTTGGAGAAAGCTGCTTGAGTTCTGGTTCGATGCCAAGATTCCCTTTCTCACTCCAGGCTAGGTAACTGCTATTTCCCCACCACAGCAGCAGTTTATTCTCTGCAAAAAGTAAACACACTCTCTTAAACAGGGGATACCAGACACAGGTGAGAGAGTGGGTACCATATCAAAAGCAAGAGGATTAAATGACCGTATATGGATGAAATATAAACCTCACCCAGCCCCTTTTGCCCCCTTCTACGTTGACTCCTAGGCCAAAATAAAATAGTGCTACTAAAAATATGGTCCTGCCGATGGTCCATAAAACATCTGTCACTAGTCCATGACGACGTATGTATGGAAACTGAGAGTAAGCATTTAGAAACTACTGTAGCAAATTGACAGAGTTAAATTCATATCTGTTGAATCGAATAATAAACATTTTGACTTGTATTTTGTATGCCTTCGTTTTTAAAATTTCATTTTCTAGTAACAGAGTCACTATGATATACTAATGATACAATCTTTACAAAGAACAGTTTGCTATGTAATATATTCATTTATATTTATTATAAACAATTCATAGTTATGTTACATATAGTTACATACACAATAGTATATATTTTGTAATATACAAGAAAATATAAATCTATACACAACTGGAAAGCAAGTATAGAACTACTGATTCACTTCTAGAAAGGTATCTTAAAGGTAATAATCATGCTCATTGCAGCATCGCTTACAAAATCACAAAATCAAAAATAACAAAATGTCCACCAATAAGTAAATTATGGTATTTTCACAGGGAGCCTGGATGGCTCAGTCAGTTAAGTGTCGAATTCTTCATTTCAGCTCAGGTCATGATATCATGGTTTGTGAGATCAAGCCCCACATCAGGCTCTGCGCTGACAGTGGGGAGCCTGCTTAGGATTCTCTCTCCCTCTCTCTCTGCCCCTCCCCTAGTTGTGTGTGTGCGCGCACTCTCTGTCTCAAAATAAATAAGCTTTAAAAAAAAAAAGATTAAAGAAAATAGTAAAATAAATAAATTATAGTATTTTCATTTAATGGAATATTATTCAGTTTTAAAAACAATACTGCAAACCTACATTTATTGATAGGAAGAGATCCACGATGCATTCAATGAAAAAAAAAAAACAAGAAACAAACAGTAGACATATTAGGGTTTAATCTGCTCAAAAATTAATAAATGTATAGAGAAGAGACATAGACCCATACAGACTCATAGTAAGAAGTCAGGAATACACACATAAAAATGTTTATAGTGATTACTAGTGTATCCTAAGTCACTGTTTCTTAAAATGTTGTCCTTGGATCACTACGGCCTCCACATTGGCATACCTCCTTATCACAGCATAAGCAAACAGCTTACATTTTGATGTGAGGAGAATGACCTCTTTGCGTCTAGACCACAGTTATGAAACTTTATCAAAAAGTGGTACAAAGCCACGAAAATTTTGAAATTCTCAAACAAAGCAAGTGAATTCTGCCATAAACCAACTGAGTTTTTTCTGAACAAACCTGATGCCAGCACAAAATTGTGGGATGTAGACACTAAAGGGTGGAAATCAAAACAAAATAGGTATCATTCAACACTACACTCCTCACATCAGTACACAAGTACCCAATCACACCTCTGCAGAAAAGACTGTATAACAGCCATAAAGTTGGAGGCGAACATAATGCTCAAAGAATATAAAAGCGTGCTATTAGAGGTCACTCATGGTATATAAATTCATGCTATTGAGAAGCAATTTTTTGCTTATTTAAGAATTTGTGAGCCATGATGTTACCTAAAAAAGTAAAAAAGTTGGCACTACCAGAGTAACAATTACAAATGCAGTTATACATTCATAAAAAGTTTTACGTATTTTACATAGAAAACAAATGGTAATCAACCAATATGCTTCCTGATCTCAATACACTGTTAAAAGAAAGACACTAAAAAAATAATAAAAACTTTTTAAAAAGAAAAAAGATAAAGAAATAGGAAAAACTGTAACGACCTAAATTCAACTATTTCTTTTTATACAGGTATCCCCTGCTTTTTGAAAGTTCACTTTTCAAAAAGTTTGCATTATGCCACTTCACTTACAAGACCTACATTAGTATGTTTTTGCTGACCAAAAGACATGGTTTTACAAAAAAAGGTAAAGAGCAGAAACAGCTTTCAGCCTTTGTTTGCAGCGAGCTCTTAGAGAGGCAGCGCACACCCCAAACAGTGAGTGGCACCACCAAGCTCCTTCCCCAGGAACTACAAATCAACATGTCAGCATTCAACATGGCCATAGCTTTGAACTGTGTTTGTGAGCATCTGTGCTTTTATCACAATTATTTCTGCCTCCACCAACAAGATATGCCTCAAGATATCAGGAAAGCCTAAGACTAAGGTTATTTTTTGGCTCTGAGAACACCCAAAACTTTTCCACCTAAAGGAATGGTAATTGTTTCTTCACTTTATACCATTTTCAGCCTACAAAAGGTTTCATAGGACCACTCTTGTTTCAGATAGTGAAGGAAACCTGTATACTATACAATGAAATGAACAGCAAGTATAATGTTGAACTGTTT
This sequence comes from Felis catus, assembly GCF_018350175.1. Classification (NCBI taxonomy): domain Eukaryota; kingdom Metazoa; phylum Chordata; class Mammalia; order Carnivora; family Felidae; genus Felis; species Felis catus. The sequence goes on along the minus strand of NC_058378.1, from coordinate 55,360,745 downwards.
TTACATCAGTTAAGCATATTTTTCTTTAATAAAGTGCTGGTTTTGACCTGACAAAATTTTATTCAGAATTTTCTGCTATCTTTAATAGTTTTGATGTTGGCATTATGGAGAATATGTAAAATGAAATCGGAATAACTTCCACAATTTCATCTCCTCTGGAATTAGTTCACTAAACATGAAAATTGCCTACTCCTTAAAATTACACGATTGCACCAAAAATACCACATGGGCCTGGTACCTCTTTAGATTTTAGGCCTTCCAACCTTTGCAAGCTCTTCTACAGTTTCTGGGCTCTTCAGGGTTTCCACTGCTTGAGCCACTTTAGGCAATTTATATTTTCCTTGAAAATAATAAATTTCCTACACATTGTCTAAGTATACTCCCATAAACTGCACTTTTAACAATCCATCTTACATAAATAAAAGTACAACATATGTATCGGTATCACTTAAATGTTCATTTGTGGGAAAATGATTATGCAACATCCATCCACACGAAAACATTATAAACAAAAAGATGTACATACTGAATTGATTTCATTGTGAATTTTTTTGTTTGTTTTTAAAAAAGGAAGTTGCAGATGACGGCATATGACACATTTTTAAATTAGGAGGAAAGATCCCCATTTTCATGTCAGGAGAAAAGATAGTATGAGGGTATGTTTGCATAAGCACAGACAAATCTATAGAAAGATACGTCCTAAACTACTGACAACATATTAATTTCTTTTAGGGAATGACAGCATGGCATAACAGAAGACAAACGTACCCAAACAGCAGGGAGAGAATCAGCAGCTTTCGTAAGTACTCCAGAGTGAACCAAGAGGGCAATGTTACTACCACCAAGGCTTTACTGCGGCCTGCGTCTATTCCTGCCCTTGAATTCTAGGAAATCTGTATCCTTAAGATAAATTCCTCCTTTTCAGATTACCCTAACTTAAACTAGCTTAAGCTAGTTTTATTACTTGTAACTAAAGACTCTTAAGGCATTAAATTGATAGATCAATGCTGACTGCATTTAATTCACAGAAAGGTAGGTTTTGTGATGATCCTTTAAAGAGGAAAGGACTTAAACTTGCAAGAAAGGAGCAAAGGCTATCCAGACCAGAAAAATGGAGTAACACTGAAGAAAGGCATTTTTCTCTCATGGCACTGCAGGATTGAGATCACAGAGAAAATGTATAATAGGGAGGTTAAGTGAGAACAGACTACAGAGGACAGATTTGAACTTGAAATGAAAGGTAACCAGGAGCCATGGCTAGCCCATGAGCAGAGAGAAGTTATAAAGGCACTATTTTAGAAATATTATTAGAATGCTACTAGAAAGCAAGATATATTGGAGACAGTAAAAATAGAAGTTGGAAAATCAGAGAACTAAGTGACAATCCACATAAAGAGTAAGGAACCACAGAACTGGCAGTGTTCGCATATTAAGAAACACACAGAAAAATTTTAAAAAGATGATTCCCAAAGTAAAACACCAAGGATAAAGAACATTTGAATAGAATAAATCAAAAAGCGTCATTCTTAGAGTTTCATTTGCTGTCTACAACAGACTAAAAAGCAAAGACATTTTACAGTCTTTAGCTTTATTGAAATGGTATAAAAAGGAAGAATCTATATGTTCTTTATTACATTCCAGTTGCTTAAACAGTAAACAAAGAACTAAAAAATTCTGATTTTAGCTTTGCCCCATTTGTAACTTAGCATGTAGCTCTGTAACCTAACTTGTCACATTACACAGATAGAAAGACTAATATAATTAGTCATTATTTTGTATAACAATTTCATTCCTTGAATCACCAAATTTTTTCTACAGAGATAACTGAATTCAAAACAGTCATATGAATATATAACTAGAGGTAAAACAAAAGCAGCATGCATCAGTAGAGCTTACTGAAAAAATGTAACGTTCTGTCTAAAAGGGATCTAGAAGAGAACACAAAAAACCCTAAAACATATTTTCAAAGCAAAACCATATAATGCCTTCAAAACAATAATCTTTTCATGACTTGAAACATACACTCTGGGCTTAGTTTTTTTTATAGCTGTTTTTTAAGTTTTTAAAAAGTTCACCTACAGGGCTAATAATACCTATCATATTTTATTTATTTTTATTTTTATTTTTTTAACGTTTATTTATTTTTGAGACAGAGAGAGACAGAGCATGAACGGGGGAGGGTCAGAGAGAGAGGGAGACACAGAATCTGAAACAGGCTCCAGGTTCTGAGTGGTCAGCACAGAGCCTGACGCGGGGTTTTGAACTCACGGACCGCGAGATCATGACCTGAGCCGAAGTCGGACGCTTAACCGACTGAGCCACCCAGGCGCCCCTAATACCTATCATATTTTAAACAAGTGAAAGAATAAATTTTGTAGAATATATATATATATATATATACACACACATATAATACATATATATGTATATGTGTATCTATTTTGTATATATATATGTATATACGTATAAATACACATACATATTGTATACGTATGCACACATAATAAAAGCCAGCTCCCTCCAAATCTTTGTGGCCTAATAAACAAACAGAAAAGAAAAATAAAGAGTTAAATATGCAGATGTAAGGAAGTACAGATTCAGAAATGTTCAAAATGCGAGAATACATGTGAGCCATGTACCACTCAGGTAGGCTAGTGACACTGATACAATTATGAAGGAGTACAAAATGGAAAAATTAAAATACAGAAGCAGTTCAGGTTCATCTTTTTTTTTTTAAAGCTTATTTATTTATTTTGAGAGAGAGAGACAGAGAGCTGTCATGCTCTCTCTGTGCATGAGCAGGGGAGGGGCAGAGCATGAGCAGGGGAGGGGCAGAGAGTGGGGGGAGAAAGAATCCCAAGCAGGCTCTGTACTGTCCGCGCAGAGTCCTACAACGGGCTCGATTCCACAAACCTCGAGTTTATGACCTGAGCGGAAATCAAGAGTGGACACTTAACCGACTGAGCCACCAAACACCCCTTAATCTTATTTCTTATTACTGAGATGATGACTGCTCATTATCCATAAGGTACAGTGCCCAATATCTAAGATGCTATCCACTACCTACACATACACTTTTATTTATCTTTGTTCATCCTGCTTCCTCTCACCAGGCTTGTCATCCCCTTCTATCTTCATTCCATACTAGTCAAACTTCCTGTCTAATTCTACCTCCTATAGGCACACGAAACCTTCTGCAATATACATTAATCTCTCCCTTCTCTGCATATCCATTTAAAGTACAGCCATTGTTCACCACTTCATTACACTGCTTTATAGTTACATCATTTCATTTTTTAAGTTTTACCTCCCTTAAAGAGAAGTTCTATTTTATATTTTTCATTTATGCCTCACGAAAGTCAAGATGATTGGTACACAGGGTCCTAACACACTCCCGACTCATTCTTTTATTTGCAACCCAAATATCTGACTTCCTGTGATTTCAGATTAAATGACTTTATAGCAAATAGCAAACGTTACAGATCATGTAAACTTTTTTTGCTGCAATGGAATTTGATTTAAGACACACACACAAGCTCATGCTCACGTGCACGTTCTCTCTCACGTGGTCAGAAATCACATTTTCAATATGTAGGAATTGGGAGAAAAATCAAAGTAATCTATCCAAAGTGAAATAAAGACCACCAAATTTAGTATGGGAAGGAGAAAGGTTATTTCATCTCTCGTGCCTTTCTTCTTTGTCATTTTGTTGTGGCAGTAACTCAGAGTAGGCAGAGTTTACTTAAGATTTTGGAACACATGGTAGGGGGGGGGGGAATCAAGATTTATGGCTATTCGAATGGGAGAACATGTATCAACATGTAATCCATTTCCCCTCTGCTTCTCAAAACAATATAAACGATTTCATTTTTCTCTGGCTCTATAAAGCACCTGCCTCAAGGACAGAAACAAACTCCACTTCCCAGGCTGCCCCACCATAGTAACATGGCACCGCAATCCATCCAGTTACTCATCCCAGAAATGAAGGAATCATTCTGCGCCTTCTTTCTCTTACTCCCACACTAATCCATAAGCAAGTCCTGTCAATTCTATCTCCAAAATACATCTTGAATTCTCTCCACCTCCACCACCATCTTCTCAGTCCACTGCCATCTATAACTTGGATTAAAATAACCTAACTGGCATTCATGCTTCTCTCTTGCCCACCACCTTCCTGTGAATCCATTCTCCACACAGGAGCAAACGTGATCTTAATATAAAATAGATCACAACGCTCCCTGCTTTAAAATCTACAGTGGCTTCCCAAAGCACTTAAAACAAAATTTAATCTCTGCCAAGACTTACAAGGAGCAGTGACATCTGGTCCTGGACCTCTGTCCTAAACTTCACCTCATACCAATTTCCTCATCTGTAAATGCACTCCAGCAAGCTACCACAGATAGCCTCTCAGTTCCTCAAATACTCCTTTCCTATCTCAGACCTTTGCACCTGCTGTTCCCTGCTTGAATTGAATTGATCTTTCTCCTAGTTTTCAAATGCCTAGATCTTTCTCATCTTTTAGGTCTCAGCTCAGATGTCATCACCTCAGAAGGGTCTCCCCAGCATATAAAGCGCTGCTTCTCAACCAGAAAAATATTATTCTCTAAGCTCCTTGTATTTCTTTTTTATAACACTTTTTTTTCCTCTGGCAATATTTTATATATTTGACAGTTTATTTTCTATCTGTCGTTACCACTGAAATAAAAACTGCGTAAGTATAAGGAACACATCTGTCATGTTTTTTGCTATACCACCAGCATCTGGCATAGTGTTGGGCATGTAGCTAGCACCAAATCTGTGCCAATCTTTGTTCTAAGTATTGAGAATACAGCAATGAATAAAACAGACAAAAACCCCTCCCCTCATGGACATAACACTCTACTAGCTATTTAGATAATAAACAAGATAAGTAAATTCCTATTACATATGACATGTGTAACATATTCAAAGGTGATAAATACCTGTGGTGAAAAATAGGCAGAATCAGAGTTGCAATTTTAAATATGAAGTCAGGTAGCCCTCATTTGAAAAAGTCTTATTTAAGCCAAGATCTTAAAACGCTGAGGCAGAAAGCATTCCAAGAAAAGAAATAATGAGTGCTAACACCCTGAGTATGGAGCGTCCCTAGCATGTTCAGAGAAGAGCAAGGTCGGTAGGCCTAGAACAAGAAAACAGCACAGGGAAGAAAGCAGTAGGAGATGAGGTCAAAGAAGTAATGAGGGAACTGACACAAGGCCTGAGGGATACTACAAGGACTTTGGTTTTACTATAAACAAGATGAGAAGCTACTGGAACATTTGGGGTAAAGAAGTAACATAAGCTGAATTATTTTTTAGAGATCACTTTGGCTACAATGTTAAGAACAAAGTATTTGGGAAGGAAGTAAGAGTAAAAGCAAGAAGACCACTTTGGAGATAATTACACTACAACATCCAGGTCAGAGATGATGGTGGCTTGGTGGAGAGAATGTGATATGGTTAGGCCGTGGATATGCTGTGAAGACAGAGCCAAAGGATATGCTGACAGACTCCGTTTGGTCTGTGAGAAAGAGACATGTCAAGGCTAACTCCCAAAGTTCCAACTTCAGCAAATGAAGAAATGAACTGCTATTTATTAATACAGAAAAGACAGAGTGGGAACAATAAGTATAGAATATATATCAAGAGTTCAGTTTTAGTGGAATTTCAGGTATCTAGCTGACAGCCAAGTGGAAATGTGGATGTGTAGCTGAATACAGAATATGGAGGTCTGGATGCAAGATAAAATTTTGGGAATCACTGGTGTGTGTATGTATTTATGTATATAGAATTGAATGAAATCACCAAGGGGTGAGTACACAAAGAGAGAAGTCCAAGGCCTGAGCCTCAAGATGCTACAACATTTAGAGGAAAAAGAGGAGAAAGAACCAGCTGGTAAGGATGAAAGGAATGACCAATGAGGTAAGTAAAGAGAGTGGTGTCCTGAAAGCAGTGAACAATGTGTTTCCAGGATCAGGTATTGATCAACTCTCTCAAGTAAGATGAGGACTGAGAATTGGCCACTGGACTTAATGTCAAGACCATTGGTGACACTGATTAGAATGGTTTCAGTGGGGTTATATAGAAGGGATGACTAGCATGGATTTAGGAGAAAATGGGAGGAAAAAAAGGGAGATATAGATGCAGTACAGATAACTTTTTTTTTTAATGTTTATTTATTTTGACAGAGAGAGAGCGTGCTCAATCAGGGGAGGGGCAGAAAGTGGGGGAGAATTCCCCAGCAGGCTCCACATCACCAGCAGAGACATGTTAACAATAATTCATGGGTTTAATCTTACAAACTGTGAAATTATGACTCGAGCTGAAATCAAGTCAGACGCCCAAACAGCTGAGCCCCCCAGGTGCCCCCTTTTAAGGAGTTTTACTATAAAAGGGAGACAACCCTTTTAAGGAGTTTTACTATAAAAGGCCAAGAGACAAAGGAATTGAAATGGAGTTATTTTTTGTTTGTTTTTTTAAACTGGGAGAAATTACGGTATGATTACGTGCTTATGAAAATGATATAACAGAAAGATAAAAAGTGATGATGAAGGAAAAAAAAGTGAACAAGTAGGAGAGGTAAACTTAGAAAATAATAAAGATAACTGATCCATAGTTACTAGAGAGGAGGATAGTGGGAAGATGCGATTATGAGAAGCTGTGGCATAAAATGTCTCATTAAATCTATGACAGGTGGTCCACACCAACACCCTGTGCACCAAATGTGGCCTGCTGCTTTTTGTAAATTAAGTTTCATTAGAACATAGCTACACTTGTTCATTTACATATGGTCTATGGCTGCTATCGTGTTCCAACAGCAGCTGATAGGTGTAGAGATCATACTGCCAACGAAGCCTAAAATATATACTACCTGGCCATTTACGGCAAAAGTTTGCCAACCCTGGTATACAGGAATGTTCCAAATGTTAATTCTCTTGAGTTGAATATCAGCTAACTGGTTATTGAACAAAGGTGAAGTTAACAACAGCATTTAATGAAAGAATGACACATTAACCTATACGTCATTCCTAGTATCTGGAGCTCAAAACAATTGTTATGTGAGCAATCAAACATTAATTTAATTCCTTATCTCTTTCAGAATGCTTTTACATCTATTGCAACGTTAGTTTTGAACTGGCTGTTTCTCTAGAGGAAGGGTATGGTTATGCCACTGTTACTATGGGATCTCTCAAAAAGGGGCAGGTAAGAAGAAAGAAACCAATTTTATATATATGTGTATAATATGTATAAAACAGAACAACACCGCAAATTAATGATTGTTTTTAAAAAATTTCCAAGGCAGGGGTGCCTGCATTGCTCAGTCGGTTAAACTTCCAACTTTGACTCAGGTCATGATCTCACGGTTTGTGGGTTTGAGCCCCGCATAGGGCTCTGTGCTGACAGCTCAGAGCCTGGAGCCTGCTTCAGATTCTGTCTCTCCCTCTCTCTCTGCCCCTCCCACGCTCACTCTTTCTATCTCAAAAATGAATGTTAAAAAAAATTTTTTTAAATAAAAATAAAAAATTTCCAAGGCAGAAAATATAACAAGATGTTTTCCACAACAAGTAAATTTACATCACTTGATTACACTTATTTTGCACCTTAGCATCACAAAAATGGCATCAAAGAAATATAAACATTTTATTCAAAGCAATCTCCACCTTAACAGAAAATAAAATTTGTTTGGCTTTCCAAATGCCTCATACATGGATTTACCTAAAATAGTCAACCTTATTATCACTACCTCTCATTTCCCCAAAATACAAACCGTTACAGTCAAACCAATCTCCTCCCTATCTTGGATCAGTCCTTAGTCATTTTCAACTCCATCCTTTCCTCAATTATTCTGTGCCTATCAAAATGACTCATAAGTTAAAACCTATTTGCACTCATACCTCCTTGAAGAAACCTTCTAGCCCTCACTAATTTCCTTTCTATCAGAACTCAGATTTAATATCCAGACTACATGAATGTATATGCATTTACCTGTTGTTTGTGTCATTTCATACACATTAATCTGGATTCCTTAACTAAACTGTAAACACTTTGAAGGCAAACAATTCCTTTTATTCTTTCATATTACTAAAATGCTGAGCACAGCACTGATTATTCTCAACACACTCTTGTTGACCTGTGTAACCTAAGTATATAAAAATGTGCTACATTAAAGGAAGTCCATCATCCTCAGCAAGTAGGTACAATCCTTGACTATCCAGGCAGCTGCACATACTTGTACATAGTAGACATTCAACAAATGTTTGTAGGTTGAATAAAGGACTAAATGTATACATGAATGATGAATGAATAATGGGCATTCTTCATAAGGTGGAAGAAAAGGGCAAATTGTAGATGGACGTGGTCAACTTGAAGCTATAGACCTTAAATTCATAAGGGCCAAATATTCATCAGAACATTTTCTGCTGCAATCCAATTCAAACTAATTTATATATAAAATTTTGGCTCATGGGACTGGAAAGGACACCAGGGTAGCTGACAGAATCAAAACAAAACCATAGATATCTCATACCACAGTCCCTAGAACTGAAATTGGCATGCTACCTCAACCTATCTCCCATTTATTTATGGTTTCACTTTCTCCTACTACAGATGGGGTTCTTATACATGTGGGAAAGAATGCACTAACACCCTACTACTAACACCCAGATTAATAAGAGTTAATCTGAATTAATAAATAAGAATCCTACTAACACCCAGATTAATAACTTCAGAAAAAAGGGAGCATCTTTCTCCTAGCATTCATACATCAATGTCACAGGATTCTAATTGGCTCTGCTGGATCAATACGCAATCACTGTTGCAATAGGGATGACTAGGTTTGGGTTATAATAGTATACGACTGACAGGCAGCCTATCAACCACACATGATAGGCGAAGAGATGATTCCCCAAATGAAGACATACGGAGTTGAGCAAATTAGCATACAGCTGACCCTAGAACAGCACAGCTTTGAACTGCACAGGTCCACTTATGCACAGATTTTTTTCAATACAGTACTACAAATATATATTTCTCTTTCTTATGATTTTCTTAATAACACTCTCTGTTCTCTAGCCTACTTTATCCTCATTTATTTTAAGAACACAGCCTCTAACACATATACAAAGTATGTGTTATTCAACTGTTCATGCTATCAGTAAGGCTTCCAATCAACAGAAGGCTTATAGCAGTTAAATTTTAGGGGAGTCAAAAGAATACACACAGATTTCCAACTGCATGGAATTGGAAATCTACCTACCCCCACATTGTTCAAGGTCAACAAAAACATATATATGTCTAATTTTTTTCTACCAGCTATAACCTCTAACAACCCAATTTTAATTAGGAATTGGTGATGATTTTACCACATTTTGCACTTACTAGACTTTCCACAAAGCCAATATTTGTTTTTGGCTATTACCACTTCTTAAAATAAGACCCATGTGAGACCTACTTAATTATCCTAAGCTTCAAGTCATGCAACTTAATTCTGATACCTATTTCATGCAGTCATACCGATCACGATTTTAAAATTTAGTCAGGGACACATGGATGGCTCAGTCAGTTAAACGCCTGACTCTTGGTTTTGGCTCAGGTCATGATCTCATGGTTCATGGATTCGAGTCCCATATCAGGCTCCTTGCGAAGGTGCAGAGTCTGCTTGGGATTCTCTCTCTCTCCCTCTCTGTCTGCCCCCTTCCCTGTTTGCACGCTCTCTCTCTCTCTCTCTCTCTCTCTCACGTGCTCTCTCAAAATAAGTAAGTAAACTTAAAAAAATAAAAAGTAAATTTAAAATTTAGTCAGACTCTGCTCACAATTTTTCAAGATGGAATAATCCAAATCATTTTGGTAAGTCATCATACAGCAGCCTCTTGTTTACTTCATTACATTTGAAGTTTTCACTCTTCATTGTGTAACTTCTTCTGAGAATTTTGGATCAAACACAGTAAAGAAAATTCTTAGCACTCAGCATTTACTTTATTCAGAAAACAACACAGTACCCATGCAAACCTAATTCAGTTAGAGGTCAAACAATTGTTATGTAGGAAGAAATTACACATACAAATGAACATAAATAATAACCTGGTATCTAAGCTTTGTTGCTTTGTACTCACTGTAGTTGTTAGATATTAACTTCTAATAAAATAAAACATTCCTGCCTTTGTGAAAAATGACCCTGAAAAGAAAACCATCTGCTAGTAAAACTCATGGCAAAACATGGTTATGATAAGTAAAGTAATAATTTCAGTTGGTATAGTCCTCTTCCACTTTTTTAGTAGTTATATACATAATCTTATTTTTTTAATGTTTATTTATTTTTGAGAGAGAGAGAGAGAGTGAGCTGGGGATGGGCAGAGAGAGATCTGAAGCAGGATCCAGGCTCTGAGCTGTCAGCACAGAGCCTGACATGGGGCTCAAACTCATGAACCGTGAGATCATGACCTGAGCTGAAGTCGGGCACTCTACCAACTAAGCCACCCGGGTGTCCCGTACATAATCTTATTTCTAATTTAGAGTTATATTTATGGGTATACTTATTGCATTTGGTGAGGGGAATTATAATACTGTGGTATCCCAGTACCTACCCAAAACAAACAGCAAGAAAAACTGTGCTTCCACGGTAGATAAACTGTATTTTTGTACAAGGGTACAATATTTTCCACTGAGTTTGCAAAGCTTTCCTTACAATACCATGGATTCGATGGCAGATTTTCCCCCTCCTTTTTGTTCACACCAGGATATTCAGATGATTGCCTTCAGGAAACAAGTCATAACTCCACAGTGATTCCCAAATATCTTTCCTGATTCATAATGTAGATGCCGTTAATCATGATATAAATATCGGGGGGTTTTTTTAGGAGCATTACTTTACACTTACCAGAGCAAAACACAAACACTCTTCTGGTCATTTATACAACTTCAAAACATCTTCCTACCATATATGTCTCCCTCGTTCATTACCCAGAAGCCCTTAATGTTGTCTTTATGTTTAGAAAAATACAGCTTAAATTATCTTTAGATTTCTAATGAAATGTTAAATAACAAACTAGGAAACCAAAACTACCTTTTCTGCCAACATTAAAAGGAAACCTGTATTTTTTATTTAAGCCAAACATAAAACTATAACTTATGAAAACTCGTAACTCTTATTTTTTTGTCCCATATCAAAACATATTAACTTACTGCTTAATAGACTACATGCTGTAATACTTCAATCTTTACCATACCTCCTTCTTCAAGGAACAAAAGGCACGCAATTTAATGCTTGAACAAAGCCACAATCAGGAACAGTGGTCAAAAGAAGAGACGATATCTGGAAATGAAGACCAAGAGTTTAAAACTGACTGCATAAACTGTTAGTACAATGTTTTTTATACTCGTGATTCAATTATGCTTCATATTCAACTTATGTGTTTAAACTTGAAAGGAACAAAAAAACCTCTCTGCCCTTAGGCAAATAACCCATCATTGCTACTCCATGATAACATCATAAATTTATAAAAATCAGAAAACTCAAAGCTTAGAAGGGAGCTCAGACTCCATCCAATTCATTTATTACAAGACCAGGAAAATGAATCTTGCCCAATATCACAATCTTAGAACAATCTAGATCTGATTCCACCCCAGATATCCTACTACCAAAATACTACCTCTTAATACTCATTGTGCTAGTATCCCATGTATATTGCTGACCATGTAAAGTCAATACCCCATGTAGAACTGAAACATTCATAGCCTCTACACACCTGGGATCAGATAATTAATAAAAACTTCAACTTTATTACAATTCTTTTCTTCTGCTTATATAGTGCTTTATCACAAAACTTTTAGTAGAGTACCCAAAGGAACTAAGCAAAAAAACCCTCAAGTCTTTTATCATCAAAAAAAAAGTTGTATTAAGTGATCTAAAGCAAACATTGCTTCAATAAGAACAATTCCAAACAGAAAAGTAAAGAATAAAAGTACATTAAATGACATGTTTAAAGTATGTTTTAAAGTCAAATTGTGTATTTATGCTAAAATATATCCTCTGGAATGCTTCAAGATATAAAAACTTGGGACCGCAACATACTATTACCAGAGAATAGGATAGGATTTTAAGTGTGATGATAAAAAAATCTCAACCATTTAAAAGCTCATACATTATCAACGCACATAGTCGGTATTCATCATGGTTGTTGATCCTTTTACCCTTCCATAAAACCATATCTAAAACGTTTTGAATTGGTATTTATACTTACTTTCACTGCAAAAAATAAAGAAAAATTTGGATGTGCAATATAGGTTAGATACTTTTATTTTATCCCTCCCTTCCCTTTTGTTAACAATTTTCTAAACCTGGGGATCATCTTATTTATGAGGATTTTAACAAAAATAACGGGGTCTACTACGCTTACCATACTCATGAAATGCTAACGCCTGAAAAATGTTAATACAATGCAATGCCTTTCTTCATGAATATCAGAAACATATAGTTTTGCTGAAAGATAATCCATTTCTACGGATTTGCAGTTAAAAGAGGTCAGGGTATTCCATTGCGTCGATTTAAGTGGTTTCTATCTGTTCAACCTGAGGATACTAATTTTAGAGTACACTCAAATCCGATCCCTTGCTGCATAAAAAAGAAAAAAGAGAAAAAAAAAAACAAACAGTAAACTAGGCCTAACACACAGACGCTCTAGTTAATGAAATTCCTACCCTGATGTACAGTTTGGCGTCTTGTTTCACCATTGCTACAGCCACACAAAGTTCAAGCATTCTTACGAATTCCTTAAATATTGACTTATTTTATTTTTCTGGTGTTTTTTTAGACTTTTGATATCCAAACATACTAAACGAATGTTTTCACTAAAATAGATCACAAACACTAAACGCCCCAAATTTAAACCTAAAAAGAAAACTGAGCCTAAACTTTTGTATTCTGAACCTTAAAGCTACCACATCTGTTTTGTTGCTCTTCCTAAGTTACAACATTTTACCTCATATACATTCACCCTACATATATTCCATTACCATATCCATCTAGGAAGAGACTGTCTACTTGACAATGAGGACACCATGTTAAGAATAGACTCAAAATGGACCCTACAAGTGAGAAAGCCAGTTACAAAGAAATCCATCTGCCACTGGGTGTGGTTGGGGTCTGCAAGGAAGGGCGCCTGTGGCCAACTCTGGAGGAGAGAGCGCGCGCCAGAGAGCTGTGCGTATCTGCAAGAAAAGACCTCCAATGACCACAAACTGGACCCACAATGGGGACGCCGTCGAGTCGGGCTGCCGTGGGCCTGCGAATCTACAGCTCGAGGGGTGCGGCCGCAGGACTGCCCATGCTGTCTCCACCAGCCCCGGAACGCGCCGAGTGGGTGCTTCGAGCGCCGCGCGCCCCGCTCCGTCCCAAACACCGCGCCCGATCCGCCCCTTCCTCCGGGGTTCGGCTCCCCTCGGGCGCGCGGAGGCACACAGTCGCCGCGCTCCCGCTCCAGCTCCTAAGCTGTGGGAGAGTGTGGAGTTCAAAGAGCCCGAACGTAGTGCAAACCCAGCTAAGAAACAGAAGGCTAGCTCTAGCAGCCTGCAGGAGCGCCGAGTAAAAGAGCCCACTTCTCTAGAAAAACTTTGCGGCAAGTTAGGCGGAAGCGCCGAATAGCCGGGACTATTTAGCAGGCGCTTCCTATCACGAGAGGCGGATCCCTGAGCCGGTTCAGGGGACCCTGACACCCCCCCAAACTCGCACTTTGCCCCCTGGCTGGCCATCTAGAAGTCCCGGCATCCTAACAAGTCTGAGCGGCCCCGTTCATAGGGAATACCTGTCGTGGTCCCCATTGCCTGCGAGTCCCCGATGGCGGCCATTACGCTTCCATCCGGGTATTGCCGAAAAGCCGATCGCGGCGCTACCGGTAGCGCACGCTGCGGCGGAGGGATCCGCCGGGCAGTACCTGAAGCGAGCGGAAGAGGACGGAGGCCGGCAGGGTTCGCGCCTTAGCCTGGCGAGACTAGGCCATTGAGCTGGACTTGCCGCTGACCTCTCAAATTAGCGCGCTTCCCCGATGCCTGCCACGCCAGTGACTCACCCTCCCCCTGTGTTCTCCAGCAGCTGCAGAGATCCTACTGCCCATGTTGGGGTAGACAAACCTCTACTCTGTGCTCTTCAGAGTAGACACCAGAAGCAGGAACTGTGGTCTTGGCAAGCCCTTACTAACTGGGAATGGTCTCAACCCTGAGATTTTAATCATTTCCGGCTTTGCAAATGGCGTCTCCTCCTCGTTGCTTTTGACTCCCAGGTTTTAGCAGCCATTGCAGCCCACGTCAATGAAGGAAGCTGCCCAAGACCCTCAGGAAGACATACTGAACTCCAAACGTGCACATATATAATAACTGATCTGAAAACTGTCGTTACAACAAGGGAGATTTCATTCCCATCAAAGGAATCCTTCCACAACATCACACAACTGAGCTGGACAAAGAGGCCAATTAATATTATGATTGGGTTTTTCCCAAAGGCCGGAATGGCTCCCCTTGTCTCTTGTAGAGCATTTCTGAAAGCCGACCTATTAATTTCACTTTTTACATATTATAAACTTACATATATATACCTTCATATATATATATACATATATATATAATGTATACATATATATATATAGCAAACACTGTAAAAAAAATCTGATTGGGGCAGAGGTGTACATCAACATATTAATATTAAAAGTGAAACTGCAATCGAGTTGTCTTCGTTGAAAAAAAATTTAATGTTTATCATAAACATTTTTTATTGTCTTAGAGTATGCTTTGAAAATGTCAACCTGTAGCCAGACACAAGATTTTCTGCATTCTTTAATAAAAAGCACACTGAGGAATCCTCCTTGTCCTTAAGGAAATTTCTTATCACTGGATCTATTGGTCTGCACGATGCCTCCTGGAAAACGAAAATGAGCAGTAATCCACCTTAGATGTACTTCTATATCTTGTACTCATATGCCTGTATAAAATACACAAGGAGAAATCTTCTGTAAATACCAAAAGGGAGGCCCTTATCAGATAGAGAACATGTTTACAAAATGGATTTTATTTTGCAATAAACATCATCCCCCTCTCTCTGGTCTTCATTTGCATGCAAGTCACACACGCATACATATCACAGAGTAAAGAAAGGATCAGGAGTTTTTATTTTTAATAGCAAAAAAGATGATAGCTTGGAAGATGACAGAGTTGTTTGTTTTGTGTTTTGATGTAATTGTTGTTTTTTTTTGTTTTTCAAATTAAGAAATTGCACCCCTCTCCTCCACAGTATTTGCATTATTAACTTCATTTTTGCTTATACATATATGTTCATCTGAAAACATTGCACACTGTATATATGATATGGAAGAACTGGAATATGTGTGAGGTTGTTTTTTTTTTTAAAGTAAATAAGGTATCATTCAACCACAAACTTCTCTCTTCCCTTTTTCGTCATCCATATCATACAACCTCCACCCACTTTCTTGCCCACTTTTTGGATTTTGAACATTGGGTTAGCACAGAAAAAAAAGAGTAAAACAGAAAGGAAGGAAAGAAGATGTTAAAAGAGAGAGAAAGAAAGAATACAAAGCAGAGAAAATGGAATCATAGTTTAAGAAAATATTTTGTAGTTGAGAAGGATAGTTATCGGGGATAGAGTTAATTTAATGCTGTAAATTGTTGATTCCTCGGAACACCTAAATCTGCTATTTACTAGCTGAGGGCACTTAATCTCTGAGTTGCACAGAATTATGCAATACATAACAGTTGGTAGATTGAAGACAGAAATCAACTCCATGGCGCCCACAGTACCCATGGTAGAAGTGATGATGGAGGTGATAGTTTCCATCTTGATTACAAACCTCTTTCTCCTTTTAAATATATAAATAATGGTGATTGTGTCAGGAAGCAGATCACTTCAAGGCAGTGAAATTTTCTCCTAAAAAATAGTATACAAGTGGGAATTACATTTCACTTTAGGGATTCACACCTCTGAATCATAGGTAATGCCATATTGTAATAAAATTACAATAAGCCTATACATACATATATTTACATAAATATATACAGTATATTTACAAAAACAGCGTGCTTTTAGTTGTAGATAGCTTGGTATGTCATAAGTATTGTATAATATTATATAAAGGATAGCTGTTACAATTGTAACTAAAGAATTAAATAATATTTAAAGAGCAAGAGTCTCTGAAAAAGGCTCTCTCCTTTTTGCTGATCTCTCAAGTCCAGACTCCCTACTTCCAATAATATAATCAAGTACAACCAAAATTGAAAAAATAAAGATGCCAAGAACCTGGTAATCTAGCTTAAAATGGTCCCACTCTCTGGTCAAGAATACCATAGGTTGATTACTATCTTCAAGCCATCAAACAAGTGTTAGTTGAGTTGAGCCAAAGTCCTCTGCATGGTTGTTCTTTAATATTCATTCAGCAGATATGTTCTTGAACCCCTTACCATGCGCTAGAAACTGTGCTTCTAATAAATAAGATGTGATCTCTCAAGGAGTAACTCGTTCAGTAGCAGATTCTTAATATCTAAAAGATTTAATGATTCAACAGAGCAATTCCAAAACTGGGATTTCAAATATAACAGGTGATGATCTTTTTAGGATAGGTATCCCTGCCAGTTTCCTCTCAACTCATACTTCCTAGATGATTAAGACTTTAGATATGCTGCTATTTTTATTAAATTGTTACTAAAGATATAGTCACTCTTTCTTAGTTCTTTCAGTGGATACTATCTTCATCAATGAAGAACATTAAACTATATAAACTACACTGAAATATTTTAGGGTATTTCTCCTTATCCCCAATCACATCAAATTCTTTTTAAGAATCCCTGTATCCTGCGGGCAAGAGAGCAGGTGGCACAGATAATTCAAGTCTTTAGAGGAATAAAAAGAGGAAATGTAATGCTTGTTAATTATATTTCTTTTAAGAAAACAAATCTGGTACACATATATGTTATATATGCTATTTTGTATATACTTTCATAAGTATAGTACATTTCATTATTTGATGTTTTAAAAGAATAAAGAAGTATAAGGCTTTTTTTTGGAGTGTGTGTGTGTGCATGCTGTTTGGTAGAGATTAAATACTATATAAGTTGATTTGATTGCTTTGGAAAGTTTTTTTAAGGGTAACTCTAATTTCTGTGAGACCTGTGACACCGGACCATGTTAACATCAATAAATTACACTTAAGAACTTGTAAGAGTAAATCATCTGAATCATTACTCTAAAATTTCCAAGTTGCATCCACCTGCAAATTTTTCTAACTTCTCCCTTCAAACAAAAACAAAACCCCAGATTTTCTTGTTTTAAATAAACATATTCCTTAATACTACTATATATAGTGCCTCAGTGGTCCTGAAGTTGTATTAAAGTTGATGTTTATGTTTTGTTAATATTGTTTGTTGGGGGAGTGGAAGTTAAGGGGATATGTAAATCTTTGCAGTATATCCTAGAATGCCTGATGAAGTAAATGAGAAACAATTATAAGATGGAAAAAAAAGGGGCGCCTGGGTGGCTCAGTCAGCTGGGCGTCCGACTTCAGTTCAGGTCATGATCTCACGGTCTGTGGGTTCGAGCCCCACGTTGGGCTCTGTGCTGACAGCTCAGAGCCTGGAGCCTGCTTCAGATTCTGTGTCTCCCTCTCTCTCTGCCCCTCCCCTGCTCATGCTCTGTCTCTCTCTGTCTCAAAAATAAATAAAAACATTAAAAAAAATTTTTTTAAGATGGAAAAAAAAAAAACAGTAACTCATTTAAATTAGCTTTACGTGCCTTGTTTCTATTGATATCAGGACTCTCCAAGGCAGTGAGGTAATCCTGGAGAGCCAGGATAGAGTAGGAGTAAAGAGTATAATGCAGCAATAGGAAAAGCATAACTTGTTTAAGAGGAAAGTATTAAATGCAAGGAAGAAGAAAAAGCTCTATTTGAAAACGTTATAGATATATATGGAAAGGTATCAATTGGAAGCTGAAAACACAGAAGACAGCATGGAGATGAATATACAAAACCAGAGCCAGGATTGATATAAGAATAGATTCAGAATGCCTCAGACAGATGGAGGAGATAGATGACACTATCACAATATAAATTACAAAAGTGGCCCAGAGTTCAATAAATATTTCAGAACATCTTCCTAGCGCCAGAGGATACAAATACCTGCCTCTGTCCTCAGGCATAAGGTTGAATAGAGGGATCATATAACTCAGTTTTCCCCCCAAAAAGCCCTCATTTATACCTGTTTTCCCTAGCTCTTACATTTTCAGTCAAAAATATCTCAATTTAGTGATAACTGAATCATCACTGTAGCGATAAAGGAAAACGGATAGAAATCTTATCTGTTAAGAGCAAATCATCTCAGAAATGTTTGACTTGCCTTGCTGTTGTTCAGAGAAACTAAATAATTCTTTAATAGTAGGAAAGAAAGGCAATAACAAGAATTATTGTGGTGAACTGAAGGCTAATCAACAAAAAGGAAAAAGTTGCTCATGATGTAATGGGCTGAGTGGGTGGGCAACAGTGTTCAGCAGTGGTTTTGGGCATGTGGTCTCTCAGCTCTGGGGTTCTTTCTTTCCTCTCATAGTAATTCACACACCAAGGGACACACACTAATGGGCACACGTTAACTAGGGTTCAGTTTTTTCATCTGACCCAAACACACATCACCTGAAAGAGGAACTCAAGCTCCCAAGACTCATAAGAAAAATTAACCAAAAGAAAGGTATCAAACCAAATAACATATACCATCTGAAAAGAATTAAAACAGATTAGACTTTAAAATAAACATGCTATAAGAGACTCTTAAAAACTGAGAACAAACTGGAGGTCGATGGGGGGTGGGAGGCAGGGGAGGGTGGGTGATGGGTATTGAGGAGGGCACCTTTTCGGATGAGCACTGGGTATTGTATGGAAACCAATTTGACAATAAATTTCATATATTGAAAAAAAGAAAAGAAAAGAAAACTAAGGAAGAAGCCTACCATAAAAAAATAAATAAAATAAAATAAAATAAAATAAAATAAAATAAAATAAACATGCTAACTATATTTAAAGATACTGGGGAAGATAGTATACAAAGCAAGAACAAGAAATCATTGAAAAATGTAGAAATATTAAAAGACAGAAGCCAAAAAGTTCTGTCTTCTCTTATCAGGGAGAAAAATCTCTTCCAAAAACCTTCTTATGTTTCCCTGGCCAAGACTGAGTCCTATATTCCCCTTTAGAACAAAGGGAATGGCAAAGCAAAACAGGGTTGTTGTGACTGATTTAAACCAATCATGATTTATACTCTGGGATTAAGTGAATTGCCACCTGAGAAATAACAGCAGAATTCTATTTATATACTTATAATTGCTTACAGCATTATAGTTCTACATTTTCCAGAGTAAAGTATTTTTAAAGTTGGCATAAAGTGAAGAGAGAAGCTGAAGGAGACCCCATAACAAGCTATTTTTTATTTCATAGATTTCCTAACAGGTGAGGAAACCTGGACCACAACAGAAAAGGAAGACATTATCCTGACAGTTTGGCATTTACCAAGTAAATCAACTGAAAGTAAGAAATGTGTCCATGGAGAATAGGTCTTCACTTCAACTAATCCTATCACCAAGATGGACAATGTTTCTCAAACTCAAGAAACCAGGAATATGCAAATTGGCTCTCCAAACAAAGGCAAAGATCCAAAAGATTTAAATGAAAAAGAGGCCAATATGAAATTATACCACTGCCTTTTCCCCCTCTGGTGAAATGATAGAATTCAAGAAGAACACTCATAGAGATGAACATTTAGGGTTTTGCCAATAAAACTCTAAGACTCCAAAATAAAGTCCAATGGTTAATAACCAATCCAGTAAATCTTTAATCACCTCACTTTTACTTATTTTTTTCCACACCTGGTGTGGAGCCCTACGCAGGGCTTGAACTCAAGACCCTGAGATCAAGAGCTGAGCTGAGATTAAGAATCAAATGCTGTTGAAAAAAAAAAATTAAAAAAAAAAAAAAAAGGGGGCGCCTGGGTGGCGCAGTCGGTTAAGCGTCCGACTTCAGCCGGGTCACGATCTCACGGTCTGTGAGTTCGAGCCCCACGTCAGGCTCTGGGCTGATGGCTCAGAGCCTGGAGCCTGTTTCCGATTCTGTGTCTCCCCCTCCCTCTGCCCCTCGCCCGTTCATGCTCTGTCTCTCTGTGTCCCCAAAAAAATAAATAAACGTTGAAAAAAAAATTTTTTAAAGAGTCAAATGCTTAGCTGACTGAGCCACCCAGGTGTCGCTAATTGCCTCACTTTTAAGTATAAACTTTAAGGAGCCAAGGATAAGCAGAAATTCAAGAAAAGGTTCTAAAAATATATAGATTGTTTTCTGTAAAAACAAAAAAAACAAAAAAAAAAACAGGAAAGTAACTCTGAAGAAAGAGCATTGATGCAGCAAGGAGAAGAAAGCAAAATAAAACAAAAGCAACTATAATATCCTCAGATAAATAAGAAAAGCTATTGCATCTATGAAAGAATAGAAATACTGTGAAAAGGGGATATCCTGAGGCTAAGAAAGAGCTCTTGAAAATTTAAAGTATGCTGTAAAATAGTATAGTTTTGAAAATAAAATTGTAAAAAGTCTCTCCAAAATAGAAAAAAAAAGTCAGAATTAAAAAATAGAAAACATAAAAAATTAAAATTCAACATTCAATTAATAGCAGCTCTAGAAAATGAAAAAAAAGAGAAACAAGAAAGAATTATTAAATAAATAATACAAGAAACTTGTCCCAGAACTGAAGGACATAAACTTACATCCTGAATTTACTCACTGAATGCCCACCACAATGACCACACCAAGATATATCATTGTAAAATTCAGGATATAAAAAACCTAAAATCTTTCAGAAAAGAAAAGCGAATCACATGCAAAAGATTGTGAATAAAAATAGAGTCAGATTTCTCAACGAGAACACAAATAGCTAGACCACAATGGAGTAACACCTCCAAAGTCTAAATACTTAAAAAATGATTTTCCAACACAGGGTTCTATAATCAGTCAAACTATCAATTAAACACGAGAGTGGATTCAAAACATTTTCAGAAAGGGAAATTCTCCCAAATTTACCTCTCTTGTACTCTTTACCAAAAAAGTAATGCTTCTCTAACATATTGCTTCCTCACAAGAAAGAGGAAGATACAGAAAGTAGGAAATAGGAAATGTAAGTCAGGAGAAAGAACAAGAAAAGCCCAAGAAGACCCAGGAACAAAACAAAATTCTCCATTGGCTCTATAGGGAATTGTGACAGCCCCAATCGTATAGAAGACCTACAATCTGTAATATAAAATCTTGTTCACCATGGGCTGGATAGGCTGAGAAAAACAGCTTCAAAATAACCAGACAGGGAAGAGAGACAGGAGAGGGGAGGGGAATAACAAACAAAAGATAAACTTCCCACTGAATTAAATTAAATTCCAAATTGCATAAAGTAATCTAATGCTATGACAGTAATCTATGAAATCAAACTTCAGAATGCAAATTCACTCTGGGGGGAAATAAACTGCCTCAAAAAGGTAAACGAAGGAATAATGTTATTAAAAAGAAAAGGCAAGGGTCACCTGGGTGGCTCAGTCAGTTAAGTGACCAACTTTGGCTCAGGTCATGATCTCATGGTTTGTGAGTTCTAGCCCCGCATCAGGCTGTCTGTTGTCAGCACAGAGCCTGTCTTGGGTCTTCTGTCTCTCTCTCTCTGCCCCCGACCCCCACTTGCTCTCTATCTCCCTCAAAAATAAATAAAAACATTAAAAAAAAAGAATAAGCAAAGAATTATGAAGCAGGAAGAAATGAAATTCAAATAGATTGAGTTCTTTAAAAAGAATGAATTAGGGATGGCTGGGTGGCTCAGTCGGTTAAGCGTCTGACTTTGGCTCAGGTCATGATCTTGCAGTCTGTGAGTTCGAGCCCTGAGTCAGGCTCTGTACTGACAGCTCAGAGCCTGGACCCTGCTCTCTCTCAATCTCTCTCTCAATCTCTCTCTCTCTCTCAAAATAATAAATGAGCATTAAAAAAATTAAAAATGAATAAATAAATAAAAAGCATCAATTAAAAATACAATTAAACTATCCTGGAATAGCCATTGAAATAATATGTGACAGCCTGGGGAAAGTCTATAGTGGCTATGATAGAAAAGAGAATAAATGTGAAGATAGCACTGAGCAATTTTCCCAAAATGCAGCAAGGGGGGTTAAATACATTAAAATATATGAAAGAGCAGTTAATATACACAGAGATAGATTATCTCCAACACATATCTATTAGAAAAGTACCAGAAGTATGCAAATGTGTTAATGGTAGAAAAGCCACGTTTGAACTGACAAAAGCTGCCCATTTTTTTGAATTGAAGAAACGTAAGAGTTCTTCATTTTACAATGTACTACAAGCACTCGGTAGGACAAATAAAAAAACATACCTGGGCACACCATAGTGAAATTTAAGAATGTCAAAAGTACAGAGAAAATTGTTTAAAATTTTCAACTACAAAAGACAGATTAAATATGAATGACAGACTAATGACAAATTTTTCAATACTATAGTAGATGCCGTAAGACAATAGCTTAACCTTTTGAAGTATTAAGAGACATTGGCTATTGGGGTACCTGGGTGGCTCAGTCAGTTGAGCGTCTGTCTGACTTTGGCTCAGGTCATGATCTCACAGTTCGTGAGTTCGAGCCCCGCGTCGGGCTCTGTGTCGGCAGCTCAGAGCCTGGAACCTGCTTCGGATTCTGTGTCTCCCTCTCTCTCTGCCCCTTCCCCGCTCATGCTCTGTCTCTCTCTGTCTCTCAAAAATGAATAAACGTTAAAAAAAAATTATAAAAAAAAAGAGAGAGAGATTGACTATCAACTTAGACTTCATAACCAGGTAAACTATTATAATGAGGGCAAAATAAAGATACTTGCCATCATATGAAGATTGAGTTAATTTACTCCCCATATATCCTCCACAAAAGTACTATTAAAAGAATGAACTTCAACCAGAAGATAAATAAACCTGGGGGAAGGTATGAGATTTAACAAAAACAGTGAGTTCTGAAACTTACAAAATATGTCTGTAAATTAATGAACTCTTTAAAAAAACATTTTCTTATCTTTGAAAAAAGTTGAGGCTGGAAATTTATACAATTACAGGATTTGGAGTTAGGCTTGGTATTCAATGAATAAAGTCATATTATATTCAGAAAATAGAAATACTGAGTAATTACAGATATCAGAAAATTTTATACATGTACTTTAAAAACGAAGGGCTACTATTAAAAGAATAGACATATATTCTATAGTTTCCAAACCAAGAGAGGAATCAAAAGGCAGTAAAGGTGTTCAATTCAACATTTTAAAAAAAGATATAATGGTAAAAGTTGATAAATAGAAAATGCAAGTACTATGGTAAACAAAAATTAATCTAAGTATATCAATAATCATTTCAATGATCAAGCTTAGATATCGGAAGATAGATTTTCTGAATACATCACAAAAATAAATACCATCTCTATGGTGTTTACAAGAGAAAACTTAAAGCCATACAGAAAGTTTGAAAGTAAAGGATAGAAAGATACACTAAGAAAATACTAAAGGAAGATAGGCTTAAAATATTAATGAGTCTGAAATAGAATTTAAAGATAGAAGCTATATAGAAATGTAAAAGTAGGGGTGCCTGGGTGCCTCAGTCAGTTAAGCCTCTGACTTCAGCTCAGGTGTTGATCTTGCACTCTGTGAGTTCAAGCCCCACGTTGGGCTCTGTGCTGACAGCTCAGAGCCCGGAGCCTGCTTTGGATTCTGTGTCTCCTTCTCTCTCTGCCCCTCTGCCCCTCATTCATTCTCTCTCTCTCTCTCTCTCTCTCTTTCTCTCTCTCTCTCTCTCTCTCAAAAATAAACAAACATTAAAAAATTAAAAAAAAAAAGAAATGTAAAAGTATCACTACATATTAATAGTAAAAGGAACAATCCACCAAGAAGGTAACACAATCCTAAACTTATACATAACAAAAGAGGATTGGAATTTATAAATCAAAAACTAACAATTAAAAGAAAAACATTGAGGAATCCACAATCATAGAGGAAGATTTTGATATATCTCTATTAGAAACTGATGGGTCAAGCAGAAAAAAAACTAGTAAGGATACAGATTTGAATAGTGAAATCAGCAAGCTTGGTCTAATTTTACATTCCAGCATTTAAAAGCTAAGAAGAGACAAATGGGGTGTTTACAAAATTTGAACACAATTTAAGACATGAAGAACATCTTAACACATATCCTAGAATCAATACCATACAACCTAATGATTCCAAAATGAGGACAAAATGACACTATAAACAGTATTGCATTTCACTACACATAACACTGAAATATGGATAGTAGGATGAATATTTTCTTTACAACTTTCAAAATCAATGAAATTTTGGGGCGCCTGGGTGGCACAGTCGGTTAAGCGTCCGACTTCAGCCAGGTCACGATCTCGCGGTCCGTGAGTTCGAGCCCCGCGTCGGGCTCTGGGCTGATGGCTCAGAGCCTGGAGCCTGTTTCCGATTCTGTGTCTCCCTCTCTCTCTGCCCCTCCCCCGTTCATGCTCTGTCTCTCTCTGTCCCAAAAATAAATAAACGTTGAAAAAAGAATTAAAAAAAAAAAAGATACTTAAAAAAAAATCAATGAAATTTTGAAAACAGGAAAACTAAATATTAAACATACTTCATCTGTTATAAAACAGCATGCAAAACACAATTTTAAAAATTTATTAACATTAAACCAGCCTATCATCTGAATATACATTTTTGAGCAATAACCAATAATAAGCTATTGAAAAATACCTAAACACTACTCCAAAAGGGATAAAAGCTTGATTTAAAATGAAAAACAGAAAATGAAGTAACATTTAGCAATTTTTGGAAAGCGAAATCCTAAAAACCATGTGTCACTGGTGACATCATTAGGTTGTAGGTATATTTTGTGTACATTTTTCCAGCTGTTTAAATATCTCTGATTGTATATGAGGATGGGGAAATAGTGAGA
This sequence comes from Felis catus, assembly GCF_018350175.1. Classification (NCBI taxonomy): domain Eukaryota; kingdom Metazoa; phylum Chordata; class Mammalia; order Carnivora; family Felidae; genus Felis; species Felis catus. The sequence goes on along the minus strand of NC_058378.1, from coordinate 55,335,690 downwards.
AGGTAGTTACAATTCATGTCAAATCTTTTCTTCTATCCTCCTACATGGCCAAATAATTCCATCTCTATTTGATGACTCTGAGACTATATTTTTCATTAGTAGTACTGTTACCATTTTGTTTCCAAGAAAACACTTCCAGTAAGTTTTAATATTCTTTAATTTATCTCAAGTAAATAAGAGTCCACAGAAAATTATCTATATTGATTTTAATGCTGCCCTGTTCATATTCCAGTCATTAAGAAAATTCTTTGACCTGGAGTAATAATTTTAAAATAAAAACTACAGTGATTGTCTTTTCCTTTCTCCTCTGGAGGAATATGGAGATGACACAAACATTTGTTTAATTCAATATCTTAATGCAGCGCCTATGTCTGGAAAGAGAGGATTTTTGCAGAGCTAGTGTTTTCACCATAAGCTCCATAGTCACATTTGTAGTAATAGTTGTATTTCGATAGAATCATATTTCAATGGCCAGCTTTTCTAGAAGAAGTACCAACGTTTTCATAAAGTCATATTGAATCTGCCTTCAGAGAAAATAGATTTAACATCTTCTGAAACAATGTTTTCGTAAATTATATGTGTAGAGAAGCATCTCCCTGTCCAGTCCTGAAAAATGCTACCTCAATTTCAAAACCATTTTAAAAATATTGCTGATCTGGTGGAAAAGTAAGAAACTCAACTGGAGACCAGGGAAAACATGATTCCCCAGGGATAAGGAAGTAGCAGAGCCAGCAATTGCTGTCAGGGCACGTGCCATAACATGGCTGCCAAGAACTGGTGTCTTTCTGTAGTCGTTGTCTTAGGAAGAGTGAGTTCATTCAAAATGCTTTCTCTAATACGAAGAAGTAGAAAAATCACAGACGTATAGTGCAATGAATTTTCTCAAAGCAAAAACACCTATATAATCACCACAGATGTAAAAAAAAAAAAAAGTCAGTACCCCAGAAACCCCCTCATAGCCTCTCCCAGTCTCTACACACTCTCCCCTACCAAGAACTAATCACTTTCCTGACTTATATTTACCGTAAATTAGCCACCTCATTTTTGAACCTTATATAAATGATATCACACAGTATGATGTGTACTTGTATGAATTTATTCATTCAACATGTCATCCATTTTCTTGCATCCATTTTCTTGCAAACATATAGTAATTTTTAAATAACTGTGAACTATTACAGTGTCTGAATATATCCAGATATATTTATCCTTCTTGCTGATGGACAGTTAGCTTCCAGTGTGGGATAATCACAAATAATGTTGCTATAAACATTCTTATACATGCCTTTTGCCGCACATATGCACACATTTATGTTAGATATATATGTAGGAGCGGACCTGCTACATCATATGATTGTGTATATATATTTTTTTAAGAGAGGGAGCACAAGCTGAGGAAGGCCAAGGGGAGAGGGAGAGAGAGAATCTCAAGCAGGCTCCACACTAAGCACAGAGTCCGACTGGGGGTTGATCTCACAACCATGAGATCATGACCTGAGCTGAAGTCAAGATTCCAACACTTAACCAACTAAGCTACCCAGGTGCCCCATATATATTTATTTTTAGCACATTTTGCCATATCATCACCAAAGTGATTATACTAATTTGTATTCTGACCAGGAATGTATGAGAGTACTAGTGGTTTCATAGGTACACTAATACTCGTCATTGTGGTTGGATTTGTATTCTACCTTTCATAATGAGTTGAGCACCTTTATATATATATATATTTATTGGCTAACTGGATTCTCTTTTGTGAGGTGTCTAAGTCTTTGGCCATTTTTTCCTGTTTAGTTGTATGTCTTATTGATTTAAAGGAGTTCTTTAGACACAGTATTTTGGATATGAGTTCTTTGTAGATGGAATGTGTCATGAGTATAGTCTCATCCTTCACGGATTGTTTTCAGTCTCCCTTTTCCCACAGCTTTATTGAAGTATAACTGGGATACAAAACTCTACACTCAATTAATGTATATAATTTGGTGAGTTTGGACATATGTATACACTCATGTTACTATCTCCACAATCAAAGTAATAAACATATCCATAACCTTAAAAGGTCTCTCTGTGTTTCTTTTGTGGTTTGTTTTGTTTTGTTGTAAGAACACTTCATATGAAATCCACTCCCAACAAATTTTTAATACTGTCCTATTAACTATAGGCACTATGTTGTATAGCAGATCTCTGGAATTTACACATCTTGAATAATTGTAACTTTATACTCCTTGAACAATTCCCCTCAACCCATGGTAACCACCATTCTACTCTCTGCTTCTATATGTTTGACTGTTCTAGATGTCTCACATAAGAGGAACCATGCAGTATTTATCCTTCTTTGACTGACTTATTTTACTTAGCATAATGTCTTTCAGGTTCATTCATGTTGTTACAAATGGTAGGATTTCCTTTAGTGGTATCTTTTGATGAACAGAACTTTTAAATTTTAATGTAGTCCAATTTTAGAGTTAGGGTCTTTTTATGTTGCTTGAGAATTACGTGAGGATATGGAGAAAGGGGAGCATTTACGCACTTTTTTTGGGAATATAGTTGGTGTAGACACTATAGAAAGCAGTATGGAGGTTCTCCCCAAAATGAAATAGAGAACTACCATATGATCCAGCAATTCCTCTTATGAGAATTTATCTGAAGGAAATGAAAACATTAACTCAAAAAGATATCTTCGCCCTCATGTTCATTGCAGCATTATTTACAATAACCAAGACATGGAAACAACCTCAGTGTTTATTAATGGATGAATGGATAAAGAAAATGTGGTATACATATACAATGCAATATTATTCAGCCATTAAAAAGAAGGAAATCTTGTCACTTGTGACAACGTGGATGGACTTTGAGGGCATTATGCTAAGTGAAGTAAGTCAGACAGAGAAAGACGAATACTGCATGATCTTAGTTATATGTGGGACTAAAAAAAAAAAAAAATCCACCAAACTCACAGATACAACGTATTGTGGTTGTCAGACATGGGGGTCGGGGACTGGGCGAAGTAGATGAAAGCAGTCAAAGGGTACAACTTCCAGTTAAAATATAAATAAGTCCTGGGGGTGTAATATACAGCATGGCAACTGTAGTTAATAATATTGTATTGAATATTTGAAAGTTTCTAAGAGAGTAGATCTTAACAGTTTTCATCAAAAGAAAAAAATGTGTAATTATGTGTGGTAATAAATGTTAGAATTTTTGTGGCAATTGTTTCGCAATATATACACATATCAAATTATTATGGTGTACACCTGAAACTAACATAATGTTATATATCAATCATATCTCAATTAAAAAAAATTGTGTTCCCACCCCCAAAAAAGAAGAGTTTTTCATATATTACTTTCTAGAAGTGTTATTACTTAATTTGTACTTTTAGAAGTAGTTGCTTCATTTGTTCGCCATTGAGGCCCATGATTCTTTTTTTTTTTTTTAAGTAGGCTCCACATCCCAAATGCAGGGCCTGAACTCACAACCTTGAGATCAAGAGTTGCATGTTCTACCCACTGAGCCAGCCAGGCACCCCGTGTTTCCCACCAAGATATCTAACAATATTTATTGAAAAAACAGACCTTTCACTACTGTTCTACAGAACTTTTTTTTTTTCCTTTATCAAGTATCCACGTGAATGTGTTCTATTTACGGGCTGTCTTCTGGCCAATTGTTCTATTTTTCTATACTTATATCAAAAGAACACTCTCTTAATACTGTATATATGTCTTGGTATATGATGAGAAATTCTTTCTACTTTCCCTTATTATTCTTTCAAATTCTTGTGTATTCTCATGGTCCTTTGTGAATTTAAATTTACTGTGTATTTGTTTTTTATGTGTCCTACCTTTTCTGTGTTCTCTTTTCTCCTTTTGAATTGATTGTTTTATTATTATTTTCTGTCTTTTAACAGATTGGTATTAATTTATTCTTTATTCTTTAAGTGCTTTATCTACAGCTTATTTTATTCACTCTTGACTTATTAGTGTCTACTATATATTAGTACTTTATTCTTATTCTGGACAACGAATAGAGAACATTTTATCTCAATTCAATCCCATCTCTCCTGACTTATGTGCTATTTTTGTTCATGTATTTTAATTCTCCTTACATTTTAAACCCCCAAGTACATTGTCATTACTGTTTTATAACTGATTCAAATTTCTTGCTTTCTAATGTCCTGCAACTTCAAGCTTCCAGCTGGGATCTTTTTCCTTCTGCCTACAAGAAATACCCTTTATTATGTCTTTTAAGTGGATTTGCTGGTGATTAATTTTTTTCAGGTTTTTTTCTGAAGATATATTTATTTCACCTTATTTTTGTTTGGTATGGAATTTTAGGTTGGTCATTGCCTTCTTGCACTATGTCAAAATTATCTTTTTAAAAATTTTTTAATGTTTATTTTTATTTTTGAGAGACAGAGCAGGAGCAGGGAGGGGCAGAGAGGAGACACAGAATCTGATGTAGGCTCCATGCTCTGAGCTGTCAGCACAGAGCCTGATGTGGGGCTTAAACCACGAACTGTGAGATCATGACCTGAGCTGAAGTCAGATGCTTAACCAACTGAGCCACCCAGGCACCCCCGAAATTTTCTTTGTTGTCTCTGGCTGCCATTGTTCCTATTGCAAAGTCACAGCTATCTATCCAATATTTGTTTCATTGAAGTTAATGTATCTTAAAATCTTTGTAAGGAGATAATTTTCCTTTGTCTCGGACTTCAGCAGTCAGTTCTTATGTGTTTAGTATGATTTTCTTTCTTATATTTATCCTGCTCATTTTTTTAAATACAAAAACCCTCAGTTTTAGAAATGTTTCATGTATGAGCTATTTATAAATGCAAGAAATTACCTGAAGCTTAGCAGACAAAACCAAAATACATTTATTATCTCATATAGGCTGTGTAGGTGAGGTATCCAGGAGAAGTTTGGCTAGATGTTTCTAGCTGGATGTTTCATGAGATAGCAGTCAGGAGACTTACCAGTACTGCAGTCATTTGAAGGCTTGACTAGGGTTAAGGATCTATTCCCAGGGTGTCTCACTCAAATGCTTAGTAAGCAAAAAATGCTGGTCATTAGCAGATAATCTCAATGTAATGTCACGTGGGCCTCTCCATAGGGCTAGCTAAGTGCCCTTACTGGCATGGCAGCTGGCTTCCACTAAAGCAAGTGATCCAAGAGACCACAAGATGGAAGGCACAGTGTGTTTCATGACATAGTCTCAGAAGTCATACTCCCTCATTTCTATAACACCCTATTGGTTATATATTCAACTACATTCAGTGTTGGAGGGGACTACATGAGTGTGTTAATAGTGAGAGACAAGAATCACTGGAGGCCATCTGGGTGGCAGGCTACCACATTCCGCCCTCTTTTGCTCTCAGATGCAAAACATACTCATTCTCAAAAGATTCATCTCATTACACCATGAGTTCAAAGTCCAAAATTCTATATCTAGATCAGGTCCAGGTGTGCATGAGTCATGAGTGTAGGTTCTTAATACAATCGCCTTGAGTACTGCTCCTTTTCATTTGAAGTCATGTGAACTACAGAGGCAAGTTATCTGCCCCTTCCATGCCAAACATAGAATGGTTGGTATAGCTGAGGATAACTGCTATACAAGCTCTTGTTCAGAAAGGAGAAAATGAGCACAACACATGGTCCACAGCAATTCTGAAATCTCACTGGGCAAAGTTTAGAAGATCTCTGATTAGAAGTCATTTCCACTCTTGCACAGACATGATTCACATTGTTTCATGGCTCCTCCATTTGGGCTCTTGGCTCTTACATTTGAGTTATCTTTCTTTTTTATGAAACATACCACTATTTTTGGTCACACGATTTCCTCAGTTTGCTTCCTGCTTATAAAAGTTTCAGAATCCAAAGGCTCTTTTCCTTGTTACTGTCTCTGATTCTTTAAGTCCAAGTTAATGGTGTTTCTGCCAATACAAATATCTTTATAACTTTGTGGCTATGCTGTGGATGCTATTGGAATTTACTCCATTAGACAGAAGACACACCACAAATCTGTCTGAGGTAAGCCCTTCTTTACCTTTGGCTTCTGCTGATACTGTTGAGGGGAAACACACTTAAGTTTCATATAACCCCTATCTTCTGACTGAATGTCACTAAGACATCATCTGAGACCTTCAAAAGGTTTTTAGAGTAATACTTTTAAGTCCATTGTTAGGTCATGTTTTTTTAAAGTGCCTTGAATTTGAACCTTGCTAGGAAGCTATTTCTTAATTTTAGCATTTTGTGTCATTTGGAGAGGCTGGGAGTTTTTAATTCAATGATTTCTGACTCTTCTCCCCCAGATTTTAAAAATATTTTACCTTTGGCTTATGTCTCCCTTCTTATATTTTACTATAAGAAAAAAGATACAGAAGTGCTGTTCATAGGGGCACATGTACCCCAATGTTTATAGCAGCACTATCAACAACAGCCAAATTATGGAAAGAGCCCAAGTGTCCATCAACTGATGAATGGATAAAGAAGATGTGGTATATATACACAATGTAATACTACTCAGCAATGAAAAAGAATGAAATGTTGCCATTTGAAACAACCTGGATGGAACTAGAGGGTATTATGCTAAGTGAAATAACTCAGTCAGAGAAAGATGGACATCATATGTTCTCACTCATATGTGGAATTTGAGAAACTTAACAGAAGACGATGGGGAAAGGGAAGGAAAAAAAAGTTACAAACAGAGAGGTAGCCAAACCATAAGAGACTCTTAAACACAGAGAACAAACTGAGGGTTGATGGGGAGGGCAGCAGGAGAGGAAAATGGGTGATGACCATTGAGGAGGGCAGTTATTGGGATGAGCACTGGGTGTTGTATGTAAGTGATGAATCATGGGAATCTACTCCCGAAGCAAAGAGCACACTATATACTCTGTATGTTAGCTAACTTGAAAATAAATTATAAATAAATAAATAAATAAATAAATAAATAAATAAATAAATATTTTTTTAAGAAGAAAGAAGGCACTCTCAATAGTTTGCCTGAAAATTCTCCTTAGCTGGATCACATAGCTCTTCTGGTATATTTTCTAACTTCCATGTTACTATAGGCAACTGTTTGCTAAACTTTGTTTCCATACAACTAGAATCCACTTTTTTCAACATTCAGGAGACTTTTTTCTCACTTTCATTTAAGTCCTCACCTGCTGTCTCCTTGAAGGCCATCAGGTGTCTATAACAAACACATAAAGGGTCTTCATGCTTTCCCTAACCCAGGTACCACTGACTGCCTAGTTCCAAAGTTACTCCATATTTTATGTTTTTGTTATAGCAAGACTCCACTTCCAGGCTCAGCTATCTGTATTTGTTGTTTGTTTGTGCATAGCAAATCACTCCAAACTTAGTGGCATAATTCAATCAACATTTATTATTTCATATAGCTCATGTAGGTGAGAAATTTCAAAGTGGCTTACCTTGCTGGGTTTGACTTGGGGGTCTTTCCTGAGGTTATATATAAGATGTCAGCCAGGAATGTTGTTATCTGAAAGTTTAATGAGGCTTAAAAGACCTGCTTCCAAGGTAGCTTCTCGTGTCTGCCAAGTGCATACACTGGTTGCTGGCTGTGGACCTCAGTTCCTTGCCACATGGGTCTCTCCATAGGGCTGCTTGAGTGTCTTCAAGACATGGTAGTTTCCCTGAGAAAACGATCTGAGGGAGCAAGAGAGAAAGCTCATGTCTTTTCTGGCCTTGCCTTGGAAGTCACACTCCCTCATTTCCAGCGTCTTATTGTTATACAACTAAGCCCTCTACATTGTGGGAGGAAGCTACACATGGGAGGAGAATACCAGAAGGTGGACATCAGCGGAGATTGCTCTGAGGCTGGGGAGCACTTTTCACCTTGGGAAAATCTCAGCTGTGATCTCTCCAAGCACTGTTTCTATCCCATTCTCTCTTGCCTCTCTTTCTGGAATTACAACCATAATTATGCATATATTAGACAATATGGAATACCTTTTCACTTTATTTACTATGCCTCCTATATTCTTCTATACATTTGCACCCTTTTGCCTCTCTGTACCTTATTCTTTTTTAAAAATATTTTATATTTGGGGCGCCTGGGTGGCGCAGTCGGTTAAGCGTCCGACTTCAGCCAGGTCACGATCTGGCGGTCCGTGAGTTCGAGCCCCGCGTCAGGCTCTGGGCTGATGGCTCAGAGCCTGGAGCCTGTTTCCGATTCTGTGTCTCCCTCTCTCTCTGCCCCTCCCCCGTTCATGCTCTGTCTCTCTCTGTCCCAAAAATAAATAAACGTTAAAAAAAAAAATTTAAAATAAAAAAAATTTTTATATTTAAGTAATCTCTACACCCAATGTGGGGCTCGAACTTAACGATCCTAAGATCAAGTGTCACACACTCTACCCACTGAGCCAGTCAGGCGTCCCTCTGTACCTCATTCCTGATGCTTTCCTCTGACTTATCTCACAGTTTACTAATGCATTTACTAATTCTTTTCTTCTTTTAAATGACTCCACTATTTTATTCTTTATTTTTTCTTATTGCTTTCCTGATTATGCAGCTTTTGCTCATTGAGTGTTTACCACAGAGATTACATTATCCACTCTAGACTGATTAGAGTCTCTCTGCAATTAGTAATTTTAACTCATCACAAACAATGAAAGAACTTTACACATTTTAAATCATTTTGTTGTCATAGTTTTCATTCTCTATATATTATTTTAAGCCCGAAGAATTATTATTATCATTTTGTAAAGGCAACATTCATTTTTATATAGCCACATATTTATCCTTCTCAGTACTATTATTCCTTTCTGCATTTCTGTTCTTCCATCTGGGCCATTTTTCTCTTCTCTGAACAACCACCTTAGGTATTTCTTTAAGTGAAAGTCTGCCCGCAATACATTCTCTCAGCTTTTTTGCTGAGGGAGGGGAGCTGCTGAAAATGTCCTTATTTTGGTAACTTTGTTACTTTGCTTTACTTTTGAAGGATATTTATGCTGGTTATAGAATTTTAGCATAATTTTTTTTAATGTTTATTTATTTTGAGAGAGACAGAGAGTGAGTGGGGAAGAGGCAGAGAGAGAGGGAGACAGAAAATCCCAAGCAAGCTCTGCACTTACAGCGTGGAGCCTGATTCTGGGCTCAAACTCATGAACCCATGAGATCATGACCTGAGCCAAAATCAAGAGTTAGTCACCAAACCGACTGAACCACCCAGGTGCTCCTAGAATTCTAGCATAATTTATAGATAGTTTCAACAGCTTAAAGGTATCAATCTATTGCCTGCTGACTTCCACTGATTCCATTGAAAAGTCAGTTGCTGCTCCTTTGAAAATAACATCTCATTTTTCTCAGTTTGCTTTTATGATTCTTTTGAGGAGGGGAGCTGCGGGAGAGTCTTTGACCATGATGATCCCAAGCATTACATTCTTTGTGATTATTCTACCTAGGATCCTTGCACCTTCTTATATGTGATTTTATACCTTATATCAGTTTTGGAAAAATCTCAGCCAATATTTTCTGAAATATTGCTACTATTCTATTCTCTCCTTCCCTTCTGAGATTTACACACAGTTAGAACATTTCACCATGTTCTATATATTCTTATCCTTGTTCTGTATTCTTCATTCTTTTCTCTTTGTACTTTAATCTTGATACTTTCTACTTATATGACTTCTAGTTAAACTGTTTTGATGTGTTTAATCTCTTATTAAAGTCATGCATTTGTTTCTTGATTTTAGTTATAATTTGTTTCAGTTCCCAATAACCAATTGATCCTTTCAATAGGCTTTAAGTACCAGTTGAAATTCTCCATATTTTTCACCATTTTCTTAACTATATTAATTATTGTTATTTTAAGTTCTCTGTCTGATAACTCCAGTATATGAACCATCTGTGGGGATATTTCTACCATCTGCTTCTAATATGGTTTTTTGGTTATGTGGACCTTTTTATAGCATTCCTAATAATTTTTACTGGATGCCAGACATTGTGCACTAAAAATGTAAAGGTTTGGAATAACACTATCTCTTTCTTGAGCCAGTTAAGTTGTCTTCTGGCACATAGATATAGTGCAAATAGATCATCTTAATCCTGTCTAGGCTTGCTTTTAGGCTTTATTAAAGATGATTTACTTTTTTGCCATTACTTCTTAGATATTTTAGGCTTTAAGCTAAAGCTTAGATACTTAGGCTTTTCTGTGGTTTCCTCTAAAGGTCTGTTGCATTTAGACATTTTCTCCACCTTTACCAATCTCTAACTCCATCCTGCCTCCCTAGCACCCTGCAGCTACTGAATCTCTGTTCAGTTCTTTAGCTTCAAAGATGCTTACAACTTTCACAACTACAACTCAGCATGGATAATAGATCTAAATGTAAATTGCAAAAGTATAAAAACTCTAGAAGATGACACAGGAGAAAATCTAGTTGACACTGGGTTTGGCAATGACTTTTTAGATACAACACCAAAAGCATGATCCATAAAAGAAAAAGTTGATTAAGTTGGACTTCATTAAAATTTAAAACTTCTACTCTGCAAAATATCCTGTTAAAACAATGCAAAAACAATCTACAGTCTGGGAGAAAATATTGCAAAATATTTGCCAAAAAATTTTTGTAGAAGTTGTATAAAAGACTTTTATTCAAATATACATAGAAGTCTTAAAACTCAACAATAAGAAAACAAACAAGTAAAAAATGAGCTAAACTATGAACAAATGCCTCACCTGAGCAGATATACCAATGACAAATAAGCACATGAAAAGATTTTCAACATCATATATCATTAGGGAAATGCAGATTAAAACAAAATAGGATACCACCACACACCTATCAGAATGCCTCAAATCCAAAAACTGACAGCACCAAATACTGGGGAAGATGTGGAGGAGAGTTATTTATTGCTGATGGGAATACAAATAGCACAGCACTGTCCAAGACCATTTGGCGGTTATTTACAAAGCTAAACATGGTCTTACAACACAATCTGGGAATTGTCCTCCTAAGGTATTTACCCAAATGAATTGAAAGAATTATGGTTCACACAAAGTCTACACATGAATGTCTATATAGAAGCCTTATTTATAATTGCCCAAAACTGGAAACAACCAAGATGTCTTTCGAAAGGTGAATAAACTGATGAACACACTGTAGCACATTCATGCAGTAGAATTGTATTTAGCAATAAAAAGAAATGAGCTATCAGGCCAGAAAGACCTGGAAGAATCTTAAATGCATGTGAAGGCAATCTGAAGAGGGCTAAGGTCTCCAGTAGAATCTTGAGTAGTAGTGATAAAAAAAAAAAAATCATACATCCATACTGTGTCTTAACTTTGATGAAAATACTTCTAAATGTAATGATTAATATGTTTTTGGGAGGGGTTGCATTGACATCAGTTACAACATTAGGGAGCTACCTTTTTTGTTGTTGTTGTTGTTGTTTTAATTTAAGAGAGAGAGTGAGCAGGGAAGAGGAGCAGAGGGAGAGAGAAAGAGAATCTTAAGCAGGCTCCACATTCAGTGTGGAGCCTGACACAGAGTTCATTCCTACAACGCTGGGATCATGACCTGAGCCAAAATCAGGATCAACCAACTGAGTCACCTAGGGGCCCCAAGGAGTTACCTCTTTATCCTAGTTTGCTAAAGAGTTTTTTTTTTTTTAAGATCATGAATAGATTTTGAATATCATCAACAATTTCCCCTATTTATTGACTGGTCATATTTCCAATTTGATATGTTAGTATGGTGAGTTACAATGATAGAATTTTTAGTTGTTGAACCACTGTTGAATTTCTGATGTGAACTTGGTCTGGATGTATTTTTTAGTATGTAGTTTGATTCAATTTGCTGGTATAGTGTGTTTACATCCATGCTCAAAAGCGAAATTTGCCTATAATTTTTTTCATTGATTTTATATGGCCTCATGAGTATTGAGTAGTTTCTTCTTCTTTTTTTTTTAAGTTATGTTTTCAACAGATTGTATAAGACAGTGATTAGTTGTTCTTTGAAAGTTTGTCAGAACTACTTATAAACCTATGTAGAGATGACATCTTTATTGTAGAGAGTAGAAATTTTAATACTGATTATGATTTTTGAATGATTATTTGACCAGGCTTTTAAAAGATTTTTTGACTTACATTTTCTTAGAAAATAATGTATTTTGGGTAAGTTTCATAAATTTATTGAATGTAGCCATTCAAATTACTCTCCTAGGAGCTAAATCCTTTCTTTCTTTCTCTACCTTTTTATACTGATCTATTTACTATTAAAAAGAAAAAACCTTTTGGTGATATTATTTGTTTCTCTTATTGTTTTATTAAATAATTAAATTACACTTTTATATTATTGTTTTCTTCTATATTCTCTGGGCTAACTCTAAATTATTTTTAGCTTTGCGAGTTAAGTGCTCACTTTATTTTTCATATTTCTTGTGTTCTCATATGTAAAAAGTATAAATTTCCCTCTAAGCTCCACTTTAGCTAGCTTCATGTCACTACTCATTTATAAGTAGTGATTTCACTGGCTTTCATTTCTAAAGATTTCATAATTTCCATTTTGATTTCTTATTTGGACCTTAAGATGTTTAGAAGTGAGGATTTTGTTTCCCAAATTAATTTTTTAAGTTTATTTATTTATTTTGAGAGAGAGAGAGAGACAGAGAGACAGAGACTGAGAATCTCAAGCAGGCTCCACATTGTCAGTGCAGAGCACGACATGGGGCTCGATCTCACAAACAGTGAAATCACAACCTGAGCTGAGATCAAGAGTTGGAGGCTTATCTGACTGTGCCACCCAGGAGCCCCTCCAAATTAATTTTTAAACTATCTTTTTTGCATTGATTTTTATTTTTATTTCATGTGGGTCAGAGAACACTGTCTCTGTATTATCAGTTTTTAAAGTGTTTGTTGAAGATTCTGTTGTGTCTCAATATATAATTTTTGTAAATACTTTGTGCATGCTTGAAAAGAATACATTTTCTACGTTGGATGCAAAGTTTTACATATATTTATTTAAATTTACATATAAATTTAGATAAGCATTTTTATAAACCTTTTTTCTGGTTGAGCAACCAGTTTCTGAAACAGTGTGTTAGATCTTTATCGGTGGTTTGAAATTGCTTATTCTTCCTCTTAATTATATTGTTTTTTCTACATTCATGTTGAATTATAAAGTTGGACAAAGCAAAGGTCATGATTTTGATGATGGATTACTTTTATCATTAAGAAATTGTCTCTTTTGTTGTTAATAATTTCACATTAAACTCTACTATGATATTATCTTTGCTAGATTAGGTCTCCTCATATATTTATTCCTATTTCTTCACTTTTAGCCTTTCATTATGACATTTTTCCAGATATCTCTTATAAACAGAATAAAACTGATTTAAAAAATTAAATCTGGGGGTGCCTGGATGGCTCAGTCATTTAAGCGCTGGACTCTTGATTTCAGCTCAGGTCATGATCTCACAGTTCATGAGATCGAGCCCCGCATCGATCAGCACGGAGTGTTTGGGATTCTCTCTCTCTCTCTCTGCCCCTTTCCCTCTCTCTCTCTCTCTCTCTCTCTCTCTCTCTCTCTTCCCCCTCTGTCTCAAAATAAATAAATAAGCCTTAAAAAATTAAATCTGCATCTTTCATTTAATAACTATCCTTAATTATTAGACACTTCATTAAATTTATTCTTTCTTCTATCAAGTGTAGAGTTCACAAAATATTTGATGAAAATGACAAAATGCTTTTACTTCCCTTGTATCTTTTCCTATATATACTATCTACAATACTGACATGTTTCAGTTGCTATGACTGTGGAAAAATTACCCCAGAATGTAATGTTAAAAAAAAACACCAACTTCCATACATATGGATTTTGTTGTTCACAAATTCAGACAGGGCACAGAGGGGATGGCTTGTCTCTACTCTAGAATGTATGGTGTCTCAGTTGGAAGACTCAAAGACTGGGCACTAGACTCATGTGATAATTAATTTACTCAGAAGTCTGGTGGTGGATGCTGGCTGGGAGGTGCATTCCCTTTCCATAGAGGCCTCTCCATACAACCTCTTTTTGTGAACTAGTTTGGACTTCTGTGCTGCATGGTGGCTGGTTTTGCCAAAGTCAACTTCCCATAAGAGAGAGCTAGGATGAAGCTCTATCCTTATGACCTACCCTCAGAAGTCATAAGTGACTGCTTATGTGTAACTGCATAAGTGTTACTTCTGTGCACTCTACTGGTCAGAACAATCACAAACCTGCCCACCTTCAAAGGGAGGAGAAATAAATCATGATGAAGAATGACAAGTTTCTGAAAAGCATGTGGAACTGAAAGCATTACTTTCCTACATAATGCTTTCCTATGTCCAGTTTTGGAAAACTCAATCTTGATAACAGTATTATTTAGAGCATATACATCAGACTAACATTAAGAAGTTCTTTACAAACAATACTTACTTAATAATAAATTTTATGCCCACCTTTTTTTCTTATATTTCACTCTTCTTTGCAGAAGTGCTCCTTTGACAGTTTGCTCAGAGAGGATCTGTAGGTGATAAATTCCTGAGTTGTTGAGATGTCTTAAAATATAATTTTCACCACTGAATTTGGAAGATTCTTTGGCTAAGTATAGAATTCTGGGTTTGAAATTCTTTGTCTTACCATTTTGAAGATATTGATTCATGGGTTTTTTTCTTCTTGATTTCACTATTGCTGATGAGAATCTGACCTCAATGATTCTCATTCCTTTTGTAGGTTATCTCTGATAACTTTTTGGATTGCCTCTTCTTCTCCAGGCTTTATTGAGGGGTAATTCACAAATCAAATTGTATAGAGTTAAGGTGTACACCATGATGTTTTGATATATGTATCCATTATGAGTTGTTGACCACAAAGAAGGTAATTGACATCTCTATTATAATCTCAAATAGTAGTTCCCTTTTTTTTTTTTTTTTGCGAGCACAGTTAAGATCTCCTCTCTTAGAATTGTTTTTTAATCCTTGATTTTCTAAAATTTCACTATAAATTGTCCAAACTTCACCATACTATGTTCAATATGTCTTATTTATTCTACTAGGAAGGCTCCTTTCAATCTAAGGATTCGTATCTTTTATTTGTTATTTCTTTCCCTCTATTCCCTGTATTCTCTCCTCCTGAAATTCTTCATGGATGTTAATGTTTTTCAATTGATCTTTTGTTTCTTAATATTTAATTTAAACATTCCATCATCCCAGTATAGCCTAGAGTTTAAAATATGGACTCTGAAAACCAGACCCTGGATTCAAATCTTGGCTCTATTTACCAGATGTGTTACTTTGGATGAGTTATAGTCCTTTTGTGCCATATGTTTCTCATCAATACAATGGGAATAATCCTAGCACATTCCTGACAGGCTTATTATGAGAATTATATGAATTTTAGATCAGTAAATAGGTTAGAACAGTGCTTTGAAGATAGTAAGCTATATATATATATATATATATATATATATATATATATATATAAAGCTATTCTTCTTATCTTTCTTATTATCATTCCCTCCTGCTGCCCAATGGACCAACTTACTACCCCAGTCTTCAGCCATGTCTACTCTGTTGTTCAGCCCAGGTACTGAGCTTTTATTCTCAGCAATTATATTTTTCATTTCTAAAAATGTAAGTATTTTTTGAAAAACCCATTTGTTCTTGCTTTATGTATCAAATACCTTATTATCTAAGAATATTAATTTTATTTATTCGTTATTAGTTCTTTCACTGAGTGTGAGTTTTCTTATTTGGTTTTTCTTTCAGAGTTTACAATCCTTAAGTAACTCATGACAATTGACCGTGAACTCATCCTTGCAGTTGTGATTTCCTACTAGTCCTCAGTGCAGCCTTCTTGGTGGGAGAGATGAAAGCAAGTTGCTTAGGGTTATTGCCTGTGGTATACAATGGGCAGCAGGGTGAGGATGGGCTGCCAGTTTGGGTATCTGAGTTTCTTATGTTTGGTTGCTTCTCACTTCTACCCAGTAACATCAGACATATTGCTTCATCTCAAGACCAGCTTCTGGAGAGTAAACACTTATACTGTAGCACCTGGCTTTTCATTGTATTTTATTACTATATATTATTATATCTGTTCTCCATTCTGTACCAAGAGTCAAACATGGTAGTTGGAATATAGTAAATTCTCAGTAAGTGTTTACTAAATGCACAAATAAAGGAAAAACAGAAATTTAATTAAATTTTAAAACCTGCCATGGCTTGTTTTGAGACTTTAAGGCAAGTTACTTTAGCACACATTTATTACATGCCTCTACTAAGTATTTTATATACATTATCTAATTTAATAATATTCACCACAATTCAAGTAAGTGAACTATATTCATTAGGTTGTAAGTTCAGCTCCTGTTATAGAGATCTAAGATACTACAGTATATACTTGACAGCAATTTATTTCTCTCTTACATAACAACCTAGATTTAAGAAATCTAGGATTGGTATGGTGACTTACAGTGTCAGGTAACTAAACTCCTTCTGTCTCATTGCTCAGTCATTTCTAGTTTGCTACCCTTGGTTTATGCCCTAACGTGGTTCATCACTATATCTTGATTCTTATCAGTAAGTATGGGAGAGGGAGAAGGAAAGGGCACAACTTTTCCTCTTTTTTTCCCCCTTTTCAAGTTTTTATTTAAATTCTAGTTAGTTAACATATATGGTAAAATTGGTTTCAGGTTGCAATATGGTGATTCATTACTTACATACAACACCCAGTGTTCCTCACAACAAGTGCCCTCCTCAATACCCATCACCCATTTATCCCATCCCCCCACCTATTTTCCTCCATCAACTCTCAATTTGTTCTCTGTCATTAAAAGTCTCTTATGGTTTGCTTCCCTCTCTCTTTTTTTTTTCCTTCCCCTATATTAATCTGTTTTGTTTCTTAAATTCCACATAGGAGTGAAATCATGTGTCTTTCTCTGACTTATTTCGCTTAGCATAATACACTCTAGCTCCATCCATGTCGTTGCAAATGGCAAGATTTCATTCCTTGTAATGGCTGAGTAATATTGCATTGTATATATATACAACTCTTCTTTATCTATTCATCAGTCTATAGACATTTGGGCTCATTCCATAGTTTGGTTATTGTTGATAGCACTGCTATACGCATGTGCCCCTTTGAATCAGCATTTTTGTATCCTTTGTATAAATACCTAGCAGTGCAATTGCTGGGTCAGAGGGTTGTTCTGTTTTTAACTTTTTGAGAAACCTCCATACTGTTTTCCAGAGTGGCTGCACCAGTTTGCATTCCCCCCAACAGTGTAAGAGCGTCCCCCTTTCTCTTCATCTTGCCAACATCTGTTTTTCCTGTGTTGTTAATTTTAGCCATTCAGATAGGTTTGAAGTGGTATCTCATTGTGGTTTTGATTTGTATTTCCCTGATGATGAGTGATGTTGAGCATCTTTTCATGTGTCTGTTAGCCATCTAGATGTCTTCTTTGGAAAAATGTCTGTTTATGTCTTTTGCCCATTTCTTAACTGGATTATTTATTTTTGGGGTGTTAAATTTGGTAAGTTCTTTATAGATTTTGGATACTAACCCCTTATTAGCTATGTCATTTGCAAATATCTTCTCTCATTCTGTAGGCTGCTTTTTAGTTTTATTGATTATTTCCTTCACTGTGCAGAAGCTTTTTATCTTGATGAAGTCCCAATAGCTCATTTTTGCTTTCGTTTCCCTCGCCTCCGGAATGTGTCTAGTAAGAAGTTGCTATAGCCATGGTCAAAGACATTGCTGCCTGTGTCCTCCTCTAGAATTTTGATGGTTTCCTGTCTCCCATTTAGGTCTTTCATCCATTTTCAATTTATTTCCGTGTGTGGTGTAAAAACTGGTCCAGTTTCATTCTTCTGTATGTTGCTGTCCAGTTTTCCCAACACCATTTGTTGAAGAGACTGTCTTTTTTCCACTGGATATTCTTTCCTGCTTTGTCCAAGATTAGTTGACCATATAATTGTGGGTCCATTTCTGGGTTTTGTATTCTGTTCCATTGATCTATGTGTCTGTTTTTGTGCCAGTACCATACGGTCTTGACTTGAGATCTGCAGACATCTCTTATACTTATGTCTCATTGGCCAGACTAAGTCACATGACCTAATTGCAATGAAGCCTGAATCTTTACTTTTGGCAGTCTTATGTCCTACTAAATTTGAGAGTTCTGTTACTATAGAAGAAAGTAAGAATTAACATTTGAAACCATTACTGTTTATATTTTAATGGAATCTAAGAATACAAAAAACATTTCCAATTAAATTGTGACAATACTTTTTTATCACTTAGAATTTTTATTGTGTATTTATTGAAGTAGAACTTTTTGATTCATTCAGACATGAATTGAATTATATGCCACTTTTGTCAATACATAAAAAATATATATAAAAGAGATATGTAAGCAAAAGAAATAATTTAAGATATTTAAATTTTTTCTTCATGTTCAGAGTCTAACTATTCTCAAATCTCTTAACTCAGAAGTGTAAATATCTGAAGTTTTCTACACAGTGTTATCCTCTGTATCATAAAGAATGCTTGTAACATATAATTTTTGTAAAAAGTGCCTCATTATTGGGGCACCTGGTGGCTCAGTAAGTTAAGTGTCCAACTCTGGATTTCAGCTCAGGTCATAATCTCACGGTTTGTAAAATCTAACCCTGCACGGGGCTCTGCTCTGTCAATGTGGAGCCTGCCTGGGATTCTCTCTCTCCCTCTCTCTCTGCCTCTCCCCTCTTGTGCTCTCTCTCTGAAAATAAATACATTTAAAAAGTGCCTATTATTTCCAGTATTTTCTTACAAACAGCTGACCCCATTCTGCAGATTTTGATGCTGGCTATGACTAAGAAAAGCTAGTAACTTGGTACTGATTCTGGACATCTCTGGATCTAACTAAAAATTGGGGTCTTATGAATATAGAAGGGGAGAATGAGTATTAGGGGACAACTAACAGTCTTAGCAACATGGTTATCACTTCCATACTATAACTACGAGGTAAATGAAACCCAGAGAATGGATAAATTTGCCCACTGACACACAATCACTAAGTCATGGAGCCAGAATCAAGTCTAGGTGTGTCCAGCTTTACAAAACTACTCTAAAACACAAACCTGGAATTGATGAGGCTTTGAAGAAACTGGCATACTCATATACTGTTGGTGGGAGTGTAAATTACTATCATATTTTAGGGAATACAATTCAGTAGAAAAAGAACTGATGTGTTTCTGTTTAAATCCAATACTTCTATGAATTGAGTCTATAGAAGTATCAATATAGACGTGCAAAAATACACATATAAGGTCTACATTAGTGAGTCACTTGTTCAGACTTTAAATTAGACACGTACTGCAAATAAGGGTAGGGGGATGGTGGCAAGTAGGTTTGAATTTCAGAGCCAGCAGTGGTAATATTGTCGTTGGTGCAAGCCATAGCGTCTACAACCAGTAGTCACACTACCAACGTCCCCACTACACCAGTTCTGTGATGGGATTTTGAGACTTTGTCTTGTCAGACAGTCTCCAAGATAGGTTCTCTGAGCATCCCAGAGATTCTGTGAGTTGCCTAGTATATTTCAGTGAATTCTTTTTCTCCTTAAACTGTTACATTGGTTTCTACTGATTGTAACTAACAACTGTGACTGATAAACTGACCTCATTTGTTTTCCTCTAAAGTGCCAAATCCTTACTGCCTTAGGACATTTGCTCTGGTGCTCCCTCTGCCCTGATCTCACCCGGCTGGTTCCTTTGTATCACTCAGGATTTAGGCCAAATGTCATCCTTTAGAAAGAGCTGAGATCCTCCGCAGAAAGAAGTGCTACATCCACACTTTTCATTCTTCATCAAATACCCACGTTTTCTTTTCTTCGCAGAACGTACTAGTAGGTGAAATTATTTAGTTCACATTTATGTTTACTTGCTTATCTTCTCCTCCACACCAAAAGAAACTGCAGAAATTACCTTACCTGGCAAAGAGGCACATAGTGTGGGCACAATAATATTTGCTGAATTAATAAATGATGAATGAATTTTGTATCTTTGTCTTGTAATACTTATGAAATTGGGAATATCCTTTGAATATTCATCAATTATTTGGTTAAATAAACTGGGGCACACCGTGCAATGGAATATTATGCATCTATTAAAAAGATGGGTTATGGGGTGCCTGGGTTGCTCAGTCAGTTGAGTATCTGACTTTGGTTCACATCATGATCTCACAGTTTGTGGGTTTGAGCCCATATCGAGCTTTGTGCTGACAGCATGAAAGCTGCTTCAGATTCTCTTTCTCCCCCTTTCTGCCCCTCTCCTGCTCATGCTCTCTCTCAGGAGTGAGTCAACATTAAAAAAATTTTTTTTAAAGACGGGGTACATTTTATATATCTTAACATAGAAAGAATTCCACAACACTGCCAAGTAAAACAGTCACATGTAAATGAAAGTAAATATAAAGGGATATTTCATATGTGTAAGATGTCTAGAAATAATATGGGAAGATACTAAACAAATTGTTAAGAAAGAGAAGCCTCCGGGGTGCCTGGGTGGCTCAGTCGGTTGAGCAACTGACTTCGGCTCAGGTCATGATCTCACGGTTCGTGGGTTTGAGCTCCGCATCAGGCTCTGTGCTGACAGCTCGGAGCCTGGAGCCTGCTTCGGATTCTGTGTGTGTGTGTGTGTGTGTGTGTGTGTGTGTGTGTGTGTCTCTCTCTCTGCCCCTCCCCCACTTGTGCTCTGTCTCTCTCTCTCTCTCTCTCTCTCTCTCAAAAATAAATAAAATGTGAAAAAAAAATTTTTTAAAAAGAAAGAGAAGCCGCCTACTTCTTGTCATATATATATATGGCAATAATCATGTATGCATTGAGTCTTTTGGTTTCAAACAAACAAACAAACAAACTGGTCTGAAAAAGATAGATTTATTAGAAAAATATGAAGGTCTGATATCCTTTGTAATGAAAGGAAAACTTGAACACACAACTACTGAAAGGGCGGAAAGGATACTGGGTCTCAGAAACTCCCAGAAACAAAGATATAAAAATTGTCAGATCTCTTTCCATGGGTCTCTTACCCCAGCTTCTCTATGCATGTCAGCTTCACTCTGTCTCACTGCTATCCTTCTGCTTCCCAAGTCTCCAGAGGGGGATGGTGGCGACACACTAGAGAAATCTGCTCTCTTTAGCTTCATCGAAGACTTCTTAGAACCATCTGTAGAGCACTTTCCTGTAGTTTGTCCGAGGTGAAGGAGGAAGTAGTAATGGAGACAGTTTGTAAAAAAGCACATACATGACATTTAGACCGGGGCTCTGAATTCTCTCACTTCAACAGAATACATTTATAATAATGTAAATGATGTAAGATTCCAGCGTTGGACATACATGGTGAAAACTTTTACATTGTCATTAGGGTAACTGACTCTGTCTTCTAGAACACTCATATCTTTATGTTCACATAATCTATAGGCAACAGCTTATCTTTAAGCATTGTTGAGAAGTCTTCCACAAACAATTTGGGAGCTGTATGTAACTCTGAATAGGGACTGGCAATAGTTGTAGTACTGCACCATTTCTCATAAACCTTGGTTGAATCTTAATCACAGTTATTTAGATTGTCAATATTTTTACAGAATATTTTTGCCCAGTCAGTCCCATAAAAATCCATAAGGTAATGTTTTAAAATTGTTAATATATTGGAGTAGACTACCTGCTGGTTTGTTTTATTTCAGTCTTAACAGAATAAAGGATTATTGCCTCTTCAAAGCGACTCAAATGTCCATCAACTGATGAACGGATAAACAATAAGGGGTATAGCCATACAATGGAATATTATTTGGCCATGAAAAGACATGAAGTACTGATGAAGTACTAATATATGCTACAAATAGAATAACCTTGAAAACATTATACAAAGTCAAAGAAGCCAGGCACAAAGGACCACATATTGTAGGATTCCATTGATATGAAAAGTCTAGAAGAGGTAAATCTGTAGAGACACAAAGTTATTACTAGTTGCCTAGGTCTTGGGTGGGGGGGAAGAAATGGGAAATTCAAAGACAATAGCTAAATGGTGTGGGGTTTCTTTTCATGGCAATAAAAATGTTCTAAATTGATTTGGGTGCTAGATGCATGATTCTGTGAAGATACTAAAAGCCAATTAATTGTACAGATTAAATGACTGAATTTTATAGCATATGAATTATATATCAATAAGGCTGTTTTTTTAAAAATGTATCCATACAAAATATATAAAGAATTTATAAAACTCAACACCCAAAAAACAAACCATCCAATTAAAAAATGGGCAGATGAACTGACATTTCTCCAAAGAAGATATCCAGATGGTCAACAGACATATGAAAAGAGGTTCATCATCACTTATCATCAGGGAAATGCAAATCAAAACTACAATGGGATATCAGCTCATACCTGTCAGAATGGCTGAAATCAACAACACAAGAACCAACAGGTGTTGGCAAGAGTGTGGAGAAAAAGGAACACTCATGTGCTGTTGGTGGGAATGCAAACTGGTGCAGCCACTCTGGAAAACAGTATGGAGGCTCCCCAAAAAGTTAAAAATAGAAGTACCTTATGATCCAACAATCACCTTACTGCACTACTGGGTATTTACCCGAAGAATGTAAGAACACTAATTCAAAAGGATACATGCATCCCTATTTTTATAGTAGCATTATTTATAATAGCCAAGATATGGAAGCAGCCCAAGTGTCCACCAACTGATGAATGGAGAAGGAAGATACACACACACACACACACACACACACACACACACACACACAGAGTGAAATATTACTCAGCCATAAAAAAGAATGAAATCTTGACATCTGCAATGACACGAATAGAGACAGAGTATAATGCTAAGCAAAATAAGTCAGTCAGAGAAAGACAAATACCATATGATTTTACTCACATGTGGAATTTAGGAAACAAAACAAAAATGATCATGCTTGAGAGGGATGGTGGCAGAAGAGAGAGGCAAACCAAGAAACAGACTCTTAACTAGAGAACAAACTGATGGTTACCAGAAGGAAGGTTGGTGAAGGGGTGGGTGAAAGGTGAAAGGGATTAAGAGTACACTTATTTTGATGAGCACTGAGTAATATATTGAATTTTTGAATCACTATATTATACACCTGAAACTAATATAACACTGTATGTTACCTACCCTGGAATTGAAATTTAAAAATATAAAGAGTGCTTAAACAAACAAACAAACAAACAAACAAAACATGTATCCATAGACAATAAGTAAAATTGGCAGGGTTGTATTTCAATAAAATTTTATTTATAAAAACACATGACTGGCCCATGGGCCATAGTTTTTGATCTCTGTTCTAGAGTAATAAAATCTCGTAACTTTTGGCTGGGCACTGACCCACTAGGAAAAAAAGTATTACTATTCCCAGCTTCTCTTGTAGAAGCTTGTGTACAATTTTTGGGAACTGTCCTTAAATGGAAGAGGTGTGCCGTTCTTTGTAGGTCTCCATCCTTCCTGTTCACTAGAATGACTGGTGCTCTTGCAGCCATCTTGGACCAGGAAATTACTTTGAAAAATGGAAGTCACACACAGTGGGGCAATAAGGTAGGAGGAGCCTGGAATCCTCATCCCATGAATCACCATACTAATCCCAAGATAATTTCACCAGATGTCTTGAAAGAAAAAAATAAACTTGTCATATTAAAAACATAACGACTTTTATTTTGGTGCTTTCTATTACTCTGTGCTCATGGCTGAACCTAGGTCCAACTACTAAAGCCTTGAAGAGTTAAAAACGAGCTCTGCTTCCTAAAAGGATTTTAGGAATCCTTCCTAAAAAGGATTCCTCTGCTCTACAGGACAGGGGAAAAAAAAAAAAAAAAGGCCCTGGAGGGGTTCAGCTTTACCTTGACATGATTAGAATAATGTCTGAAGAGCTCTAAAAAAGTGTTACAAACGAGCTCTAAATATAATATGCTTACTTTTGTTCTTGCAAAGACACAGGGCTACAGTCACAATAGCATATCTTCTCCATAAAGGTATGAGGCATGAAGCAGGCCTAATATTTTCATGACCCTCCCCCAAAGTATCTCTGTGTTATAGAGTCACACTGGTATATACTGAATGTTTGTTCTCTTAAAATTCATATGTTGATGCCCTAACCCCAAATGTTGCTGTATTTGGAGATGAGGCCTCTGAAGACTTAAAGTTAAATAAGATAAGGGTGGGGCCCTGATCCTATAAATTAGTGTCTTTATAAAAAGAAACACCAAAAATCCCTCCCATTCCCTCCCTTCTCACACAGGCACTGAGGAAAGGTCATGTGAGGACATAGCAAGAAGGTGGCCATCGGCAAGCTAGGAAGGGAGTTCTCACCAAAAACTGAATTGCCCAAAACCTTGACCTTGGACTTCCAGCCACTAGAACTGTGAGGAAATAGTTTTGTAGTATAAGCCGCCCAGTCTGTGGTATTTTGTTATGGCAGCCTGAGCAGCCTATACACACTCCAAAGGGAAGGTGTGGAAAAGAAGGTTCTGCTTTAGCATCATTTTCCAATTACCCTCTGACAATATCCACTTCAATACTGACAATCATAAGCTGGCTTCTCATATTCGGGACCTGCCTGAAATTTCAACTTACCTCTTACTCTTATGGGTGATTTGGAGGGTTTTGGAGGTTCCGTGCTGGGATGCCTTCTGACTGCAACTCCTGTGACATGCAGAATGACCAACCATCCTGAGTTGCCTGGGACCGAGGGATTCCTGAGACTCAGGACTTTTGGTACTAAAGCATGGAGAGTTCCAGGCAAACTTAGACAAGTTGGCCATCCTAGATGGGCAATGCATTCTATTTCCCCCATTCTGCTCCTTCTATAGCCCCAGACTTTCTGATAATCCACACCACATAAACTCAAAAGAGCCCCAGGCCAGCTCTCTCATTCCCACACGTGGTACACATTTGGTGCACGAGAAACACTCGAACATCATTTCCCCTGACAAACTATGGGAGTGACAGCTGATCCCAACATAGCAACTCTTCTTTATTCCTCTGCCCAAACTTCTCACTGACCCATTTCTCCTACCTTAGGATTCTCAGATGTGAGTCAGGCACTACTGTACTTCTCAAAACCCAAGGGAGACATATCAAGTTCCCTAAGTAGTGCCTTTGGAGCCCCACTCGGTACAATTGACGGGGAGTGAGGAAGCATAACAATGGCCCTCTCCAAAACTCCTCATGAAGTCACCTCTTTTATAATATTCTAAGCCTTGAAATTGGTGACAATCTCCAATAATTGAAAAGCGAGTTTTTGGACTGTGGTTACCAAATACAGGGAGCAAAACTGACCAAGGGCCCCAGAGGTTACCCTCTGAAATCTTCTGCCACATTTGCACCAAAGAGCAAGCTTTCCATGGGCTGCACCAGCCAGTGACTGAATGCAGCATGGATAATAAGGCAGACTCCTTCCTAGGAGGACTCCTCTGATGGCAGTTTTAGCTTGAGCATTCCCAACAGCCTTGCCAAATCTTCCTTAGACTGTTCAGCAGCCTGAGACACTTCCACCAACCTCCTCCGACCTCCTTCACAGAGTTTCAGACTTGCACCAGTCTGATGGCTCTCCCAGCCTTCTCTCCTTTCTCTTTCACAACTGTTTCCTCTAACAAATTCTTGCGCACTTAATCTCATCTTAACTGTTTCTCCGAGGGCCCAAACTAACATCAAGATATTTCCTTTGAGAGGCGCCTGGGTGGCTCATTCAGTTAAGCATCTGACTTCGGCTCAGGTCATGATCTCGTGGTTCGTGGGTTTGAGCCCTACATTGAGCTCTGTGCTGACAGCTCAGAGCCTGGAGCCTGCCTTGGATTCCGTGTCTCCCTCTCTCTCTCTCTGCCCTCCCCCACTCACACTCTGTCTCTTTCTCTCTCTCTCAAAAGTAAACATTAAAATTTTTTTTAAAAAGATACTTCCTTTGAAGACATGCATCTTGTCAGGACCTCACTTGATGTTTCGTAGTTGTTGTATTACAATGCTGCAGGCAACACTCCCACTCCAGTATCCAGTTATGCTACTAATTACAGGATGAACGAATGATATGGTAAGAAGGAACCCCAGGGGAATCTATGGCATTTTACTTTTTTTGTTGTTCAGAACACTCTAGGTTTTGTCAAAATATATGTCTAATTTGTAGGAGTATAATGCTGAAATTTTGGTAAGAATTATCATAGTGGGTGCTCAATGTGTGAGTGGGAACATTGTATATGCAAATCTATTTGAGTGGACAACAGGTCTTGTGCCAAGACTTAGATAAAAAGGTTGTTACGTGCTAACTTGGAACTACAAAGCAACCTCAACCCCAATATCCCCCAATATCAGCATTTTCCTTTATTCCCCTACATTTTATATTTTCTTCCTCCCCAATCCCTTCTCATTCTTCTCACTGTATTTCTGTGCCACTCCTTGAGAGGTCACTAAAGAGCAACAGCGGGAAGCAGAATACAGAAATAGAGAATGAAACCTTTATTTTGCACAGTCTAAACCTGATAAATAGCTTAAAGCTGTACCCCAAAGAAAGCAGAATAAAAATAGCTTTTTACACTTGTTCTCCAGAATTTCAAGTGCCCCAAATCCTTCTCTTTCTCTTAGAAGAAAAACTTTGATTGTAGGATATTTTTATACAAAGGTGTGTGAAAAACATCAATACCCAAACTGTATTTTGATAACATCCTGACAAAAACCAATGCTTTTCCAAACAGAATTCCTGTAATTTGTGTCAAGGACTGTCATTGGTCAAAATCTGGCAATATGTCTTTGTCTTCATTATCGCAAGCAATTAAAAACGATTTGCTGCGGTCAATTTGTTTATTTCCCTATATTAAAAAGATATTGTAGCAGATATAAAAAATAAAAAGAAAAGAAAAGAAAAGAATTAAGTGGCCACTCTTCAAATATTATCATTCTTAATTCTGATGTATTTGTTTAGTGCTTTTTTCTATACATAATTTATTTTTACAAAAATATTGCCTCGCTCCCATGATATCCAGCACTGGGCTCTGTCCTTCCCTGAGGACACGGTGGCCCTGGGACCTTTGACACCCAGGGGTCTCAGAGTTCCCATTCTAAGGAGGTGTTGGGGTGTGTGTGGCTATTTCCCCACCTGGTGGGCTCTCTGTAAAAGAAAAAGAAAAAGAAAAGAAAACAACACACAGCAAAAAGAAAAAAAGATCTCACTGGCTATTCACACTTCAGTATTTGAAAGCTGGTTATAGTTAATGTTGACATAAGATCAAAGTACTGGTTCTCAGTCATATTCTAAAGAAATGGAAACCAAGAGAAACAACTGATTTGGTGGAAAACCCAACATAATAGCTGTCAGTCCTTTATCAAGACCGACTGGACGATGATGACAGGCCTGGAATGGTCTGAACAGTCTGGACTTTACAAGTGCCCGACAGGAGTTAAAATGTTTCCCAGCTCCAACAGTCAGTGCCCAATCCCCACAGCTAACCTGCGGTCGAGGTCAGCAAGAACCCTGCATGTGCAGACTCAAGGGGTAGGAGACCAAGTGAGATCCCAGGGCACTGGGTTAGTTTAGGTGACCCCGGCACACAGTTCGGTCTGTGTCCACCGCAAAGACCACGGTGGCTTGGCACCATTCCATGGGCAAATGTTGCCGAGCTGAAGGTGAACGCCCTTGCCGAAGCGACCTGCCAGGATGCAAGCACCAGAGATTGGGATTTTGCTAAACGTAGGCATTACGGAGATTTAAAAGACAGGCTCCGCAGCCAAACTGAGGGGGTCAGACCAGCTCCGATCAATACAAGCTGAATGACCTTAGACAATTCACTTGCCCTCTGCGACCCTTAATGTCTCCATACTGGAAAGGATAAAATTTCTTCCTCCTGGGCCTGTTGGGAAGAAAGGATTTAAATGGCACGGCAATGATGATGTCGAGCACAACACATGACACATAAAACTTGATACAAGAACTCGGTAGTGAATAAGACCCAACCTTTCCTGTCACCGTCTCTACCGCACCCGCTTCCGGAGCCCCTTCACCTCAGCCGAACGCGAATCCCTCCGCGCTCGCGTCACTTCCGGGAGACTTTGGTCGGGGCTCCTCGACATACCCGGATGCAACTAACATGGCTGCCATCAGTGAGGGGCCGCAGTGGAGTTCGAGTCGAGAGCTGCCCAGAAAGCGCTCAGAGTTGGGGCTTTAAGGAGGCCTGTCAAAGGACAAAGATGAGATTATAGGCGGCAGGGTCCTCCAAAAGACCTAAAAAATGTGCCTCCGCGCTTCCTGTTAACTTGCCGCCAAGTGCTTCTAAATGAGCCGCCCCTCTTGGCAGGGTGGGGCCTCGTTTCTTACCCAGGCTTTCCGTGTGTGCCGGGTTTTGGTTTCTGTCTCTCCGCGTAGTCCTGGAGTTGGGCGGGCACTGCGGGGGCTAGCCCGGGAGGAAGGGGCGGGCCGGAGGCGAGGACGGAGAGAGGCGGGGCACGCTAGGAAATTGGGGGCGGCAGAGGTTTGGGGCGCCCCACTAAGTGCCCTCGAGCTGCCGTGCCCGTTGGAGTCTTGCTCCTGGTCTTTTTGCCCGACATGCACCTTGCCGTGGGGCTCTTACATTTGGCCATCGGGCTGTTCCCTGCCAACCCAACCATACTCAGCTTTAGACTTTGACCCTCGAATAATATCCGGGATGTGACTGGTCTTTAAAAATCCCAAACATAAGCAAACTAATAATGTTAGTTTTAAATTTCAGAATTAATAGGGAAACTTCACATGTTGAATATTGGGTTATTTTTCTTTTAAGGTTTAAAGTTGGATAACATATTAGAGCTTGTGAGATTTCTTAAAAGCATTCTTAACACTAACGGGTATAAGAAAATAAAATAATATTTAAAATATTCAGAAAATTGTTGCACTTTGCTACTGCGTAGTTGTCATGATGAAACACAAAGACACCGGAATTGTACCTCGTGATAAGACTTTAATTGCGAGAGGCTTCTGCAAATACAATAATTCTAAATATAGATATATTCGTTTAGGTTAGTTCTCTCCAGTTTTGTCTCCGGGTGAAACCAGAACAAATGTGAGTTGATTGGTTAACATTTCCTAGTAATTAAAATTACTTTTTAACTGCTTAACTGTATATCTGTTGCATTCAGAATCTCAGTTGAAACTATGTAATGAACTCACGATGTGAAATGTACATATAGAATGTAATAAACTCATGATGTGAAATATACATATAGAATGTTATTTTTATAACAAAAATATAGAAACTAACATGTAAGGCAGGTTGACTGTATATAACACGGTGTGTTATAATTTAGATTTTCACTTAAACTCCCCAAATTAGAAGAGCTGACCAGAAAGACCTAAAAAAGAAATGTAGATATTTAACCATTCTCTAAACATGCCATTGTTTGAACAGAATACAAATGGCATTAGAAAGCACCTGGGATTTATTTTTACAATTATATACTATATGCAAGGCACTGAGTTGATAATGAATGGGAAAGTGCTTTACAACATATAAAGGAATATATTGATCATGAACAGTACTCTCACTCTTCTGACCAAATCATGTCCTCCTAGGGTAGGTACATTTTAACCTCCAAAACTTGTGGTTCTTGTACAAGTATTAATATATATGGTTGTAATAATATTTTATAGAAAGCAAAAATAAATGAACTGTTTATGCATTTTGAATATTCTTTCCTTGTTTATATATATGTTGTTTCAGGTTGTGTTTATAAATGCATTCATATATATCAGAGTCCTTAGTAACTTGATAATCATAGTTGGTGTCAATTCTTATTTTTTCTATGGTTTTTTGCAGGTAAGTCTACTGGGTTCTTGGAATAGTACCATATAGACCTGGACAAAGCATTGTTAAGGTGGAAATTTTTTATTAATCAGCTCAAATATTTGACCAGTCTATTTATTTTCAGTATTTTAGTTAAATAACTAGATGTGGGCTTGGTATAGTGAGCAATATTTGTAGGATAATTGGTCACTTTAAATTTCCTACCAAATGTGAAGTTTGTTCTCAGATAGTTTTTGGCACTTACCGTATGCCAAACTCTGTTAAGTCCTGTACGTACATTATCTTACTTAGTACAATGTCATGAATTAGGTCTGTTAAACTGTTTTTTACAGATGGAGAAACTGAGTCAGAGGATAAAGTTCCTTGCCCATGGTCCTAAAACTAGAACCATATTCTAGAGCCTTTCTCTGCATATATCTGAAGACTTTGGTAGAAGAATAAGAATAGAACTCAGAACCTGGACTCATACTACCTACCCTGCTTTGTAAATTAGTGCAAGTCATTTAACCTGTCTGAATTTCATTTTCCTCTCCTATAAGAAACGAACACTTTCAACTATTGTATTTAATTGAATCTTGCATCATCAAGAATCCTTAAGAATGCCTTCACCACTGTCTCCCATATTGTCTTCCAAGCTTCTGACACCTGTTCCTTGAGTTTTGACACGCATGTGCAGGCAGTGACAGCTCTCCCTTGAGCACCGCCTGGTCTGACCACGTTGTAAGATGTGGCTGTTTTCGCAGCATCAAAATGTAAAATAAGGTGCTTCTTGGAATTGGTAATATATACATAGTAGATGATCTCTGAGCTCCTTTCAACCCCAATTCTGTGACATCTCTGACAATCTAATACTTTACTGCTGGTTTATGTATTTTTTAATGTGAATGCTCCAAGGTAAAATAAGCTTCTTGGTAATGGAAAAGTGGGAACCATTCTTGTCTTTTTCATTTCTAAATCTTCACTTCCCAGAACAATGCCTGGCAGGTAGTAAATGCTCAGTAAATATTTGCTGAACAAATTAAGCAAATCTTCACATTATAAATACAGCTTTTTAAAAAATTGTGTTTGACCTGAATTTGACATAATATAGTGTGGTATTAACAGTGAAAAAATACTTTGCTAACATTTTTTGCATTCAGGAAAATACTCTTATAAATAACAGTGGTCATTGTTTACAAACATCTTTTCTGTGCGTTGTTATTGGTTGTCATCAAGTGTGTGGTACATTTTGTTCCTTGAAGAGGTATAGTAAAAATTGAAATGCTGGCATATAGACTTTTAAACAAGGAATCAAACTGGTTTTTGTTTTTGTTTTTTAGTTAGCAAAAGTATAGGAACATTGGTTAATATATAGAGATTTTTATTTTAACAAAAGTTGGGAAAATGTTGATATCTTCATTAAATTTTGATGAGTATTCTGGAGGTGATTAACCATACCATCCTTCTAAATACACAAATAGTATTTAATGTGTCTGAGTTACGAATGCTAAAAAACTATAATTGAAAGACATTTTGAAACTGTGTGAACAGGCAGAAAAGTGTTCGCGTTTTGAGGTGGCTAAGTGTAAGATAATGTAACTAAAGAGATTATCCCAACTATATTTATAGTATGTCTGATGACGGCTGTACTTTCAGTTAGAACTACGAAGGAGACACAGGAATTATTATAGAGTTGTAGACAGTTCTTGGGAGATAATCAGCTAAGTGTTCTGCTGTGGCCAGAAAAACCAACAACATGTGAAATATCATCAGAAAAGGATTTGGGAAAATCAAAAATATCATACCCTGAAAAAACACAATGGTCTATCTAAAATGAGACATAGACAGTTATTTTATATTCATGATGGATAGATCTAGAATGTTCAAAATCTCTAATTCTATAGCTATAAATGACTATAGCTACAGTTTTCCTCACATAATTCTGGAAAGTCTACATGCTTGCATACCCAACTTTTAAAGACCAAATACTTGGTAGTCGAATTTACATAGCTACTAAAATCTCTGCCGCTAAAATGAAACCCTGTATCACATTATATTATTACTGAATGAACATTAACCACTACCTTCTCTGAATTTCCACTATCGGTTTGCTTTTCTCAGGGCATCTTTTCATAGAAAATGCAGTTTTTACTCATTTATGAGTTACACCCTGTGCAGTAATGAGGAGGGAATAGTGTTCACTTAATTCATTGCAAAGGCTGTATAAATGTCTATTTTCCTGAATCCCCAAACTCTAAGGAGAATAAGGCTAAGGGCTCACAGGACATTATGAGTTCAAATAAAATAATTAATTTTATGAGGTTTTTATAGAAATTTATGTATATTGATTAAATATTCCTGTACATTTTGAAGAACTGAAGGACGACTGATATTTATCACTAAATTTGGAGCAAATATGTTCTTTGAATTCAAACTCTAAAGGATTTTTTAAAGTACCTAATGGTAATGCTTTGTACCACCTCAAAATAATGTTTTTCTTTAAAATTTCTATTATTTTCCCATCTTTAAAACAAAATCTTTTTGCTTCCCTGTAAATAAATCCTAGTAAGCCGCTTATCCCTTTCCTGGGCTGCCAACTAGGCTGACCTGCCAATTATGACTTCATGTGACTTCATCTAGAATAAAATCCTAGGATACATTTATTTTGTTTTGTATATTTTCTCCACATGTTTAGGAATTTATGTCAAATATATATGATTTAGAAAGTTTGACATTTGTATAAAATCTTAGTGAATCAAAATAATAAAATCAGGCACGGGACACTTGAAAGTAACCCAGAAACAAAATTTTAAAACCTTCTCAGGTTGGGCGCCTGGGTAGCTCAGTTGGTTGAGCATCCCACCTTGACTTCAGCTCAGGTCATGATCTCGTGGTTCATGGGATCTAGCCCTGCACTGTTAGTGTAGAGCCTGCTTGGGATCTGCCCCTCCCCTGTTTGCACATGTACTCTCCCCCTCTCTCTTTCTCAAAATAAATAAACTAAAAAATAAATAAATAAAATATTCTCAGGTTATTTACCTATAGCAAAAGTGGATTTATAAGCGTCACATTTAACCTGTACAGCAAGTAAATTCCTCAAAAGTTTTTAGAAAAGGAATACAAATAAAATGTTGCTAATTCATTATCGGTTTTAGTTTGGTATATTGAAGGTAAAGAATTTTACAAGTTCACAACCTTATTTTTTAGATCCTGATTTTTTTCCCTTTGAGGTCTCAACCATGACTTCTTCTAATATAGGGTGCTCAGAAATGTTATCGTGCAAGTTGGTGAAGAAATATTACATCTCCTTTCTAATATTTATTAGAAAATCTTTTTTTTTTTTTTAAAGTAATCTCTACACCTGTTGCAAAGCTTGAACTCACCACCCTGAGACCAAGACTCAGGTGCTCCACCAA